>NC_135746.1:15344722-15654444 GCF_041903045.1 Epinephelus lanceolatus | reverse complement strand
CGTTCCCCCTTCACACATTCCTTGGCAGCAGTCTGAGAGTTTTTTTTATTTAAGGTCTGTCAGTCATGATTCTGCTGAGAATAGACTTATCATTAGCGCGCAGCAGATCTTTTTCTATTCTACTACTTCTATCAGTTTCTGTGTTTGTGGCTTTTGATCCAGTGTTTCACACAGTAGGCAGAACGATTAACATTTCACCAGAGTCCTTTTATTTCCTCTATTAGCAGAGAAACTCAGTCAACAGGCGTGTAATCACAGCTGAACTTCTCAGAGTCATCTACTATCTGCAGCCAGGCAGATTTCAGTGCTTCCTTGTATTGCTGTTGATGCATTACAAACTGGTTTCCAAGCCTCAGCAGCTTTCAACTTTTGATTTCATTCTTGTCCGTCAGATCTGGTGTCCCACAAGGAATGTAGTTGTGCCTGTCATCGTGGCTGATGGCAGGTGATTTTTTTAAAGGCTGAAGCCTCAACAGGTGCAAGGACATTATGCTTAGTATTTATTCACAAAACATTTGAAGGGCTTATCACAAACTCATTAAAGTTTGCACATGCATCAGAACTGTTGACGAAATTGATACTTTATGGGTCTCGTGCTCGTGTGTGACAAATTGGCTCCGTAGCACATCCAACAAAATTTCAACAAAGCACCTCTCGCTGTACATTTCACTTAGATGTATGAAACTTGAGAGGCACATGTAACATCCCAACATTTAAAAACATCCTCTTGGAGCCACACTTTAAATCCAACAGGAAGTCAGCCATTTTGAATTTACTGTGCAATTTTTGGGCATTTTTGGACATTTAACGAACTTCTGTATATTTCACCAGATCAACTTCAGATTTTGGCGGTACAATCTAAAGACCTTGGCCATGCTTAATTAAGAAGCTTTAGAGTTTCAGTGGAACGGTGTGACAGCATTTAGTGGTAGTTACAGTGCCACCTATTGGCAACAGGAAATTACATGTGCAGAAAGCTGCTTGCAACTTTGAGGATTCTGTTTATTTTTTGTTCAGCCTTGTCGCATTGTGCGTTATATGTTACGTTTTGTTTATATTGCTGACCTGCTTACTAGGCCAACACATGAAGCAAAATGTTAAATGTGAAAATGTTATGGTGGTTACTTCTTTTTTATATCTGTTACTTATTTAGTCTCTCTTTCGAATTTGGTGCTGACTAATTTTAATTTTAAGTGCTGCTTGGATGTAGACGATTGGAATTTGTGGCTGAGATGACGAAGAGTATCATATGTTACCGACGGTAAAAGCAGCAAAAATTAGCTGCCCACCCAGGTGTCATGTTTGCTGATTAGAGCTTTGACAGATAATCAACTGTGATATGAGTTGTGATTTTAGTGGGAATGGTCATTTTCGCATTTCATTTTCACTTGAAAAAAATATAAAAATGATGATGATGTCATTTTTGCTAGGATCTGTACCAAACAAGCATGTTCCCTTACATCTGTAATATGATTTATAGTCTGGGGCATCTCTCTAGGACCACAACGCTTCATGTATAATGGTTTGTTGTGATTTTACCTTTGTCCCAGCATTGCACCTCCTGTGATTTGGATATTGCACTTGGCCATATCAGTGACTACCATAGAGTCATTTTGTCCCAGGAATAAAAGCAGAATATTACCTCTCCCACTTAAGACAAAAGCCAGATGTTAGTGGATTTTTCTCCAGTAGGAAAGGAGCTACAGGAACAGGAACCTCTCTTTTTAACTACCAGGAAAGACTTTGATCACTGCCAGTTCCTGATCACAAAACTCCAAATGATTCAACCAAAGAGGCACAGAACATCTGACTTTAAAATCCTCCAAAACAACACAGAAAAACACAACAATGCCACAATCTGTGATAATGTCATCAACCAGAGTGTTCCATACATTTCCTGTCATATGTACCTGGTGCCCTCGAGGTCACCAAAACATCAGTCCTGGCTTTTATTGACACGGACGATCTATGTCCCACCAGAACAGAAGCCCTCCATGAGAACAGGACCTGCGTGTTATTCCAGCTGCATGACATTCTTTATTGAGGCAGCTGCCCAGGACCGTACAGCCTCCACTGTTATCCTCTCATGACTGCACCGGTGCGGCTCGCCACTGATGTCTGCAGCGCCAAACCTGTAGATACAAACAAGTCTTGGATCAAACAGTGCTGTCTCAGATATGGTTATTTAAACTCAAAGTAGAGAGTCTCAATACATTAGAAGATTGTATCAGCTAGCACTGACATGTGACTACTTGGAAGCGGTCCATAAATCTTAAAGCTGCAGGCAACTTTACACGTTGGCAGCGAGAGGTAGCTGTTTGAAAACTTTGAAGTTTTAATTTCCTGAAAATCATGTAACGAGACCATAATGGCCCATAATCCTTAATGAAAAGTGGTTGGTTAATGCTGTTTTATGGTTAATAGATGAAGCGAGGAAGCATTGCTATTACTGAGAATCGCTCAGTGCTCACTCACAGCTGTTAAGGAAAAAATCTGAATTTTGCTTTTACGTTTGATTTGCGACTTCCTTTTGGCACAGCAGAGTCCGAGTCCAGAATTTCCTTGGCGAGTCATGTAGATCCATAGTCTCAGTGACAGTCTCAGTTACAGAGGATTTGATACTCAGCTGTGTGTCCCTGCCACTGATAGTTCTGATTGGACAAAGCTGTGTTGCACAACAAAATTGACAACAAAAGAACTTTGACGTCTCGTTTCTGTGAAACCCACTGATGACATTTGACTCATTTCTGAAGAACAGAAGTTAACACCTGATAGGTGACACTTATTCTGTCAACACCTGCGTGGAAACCTGTAGGGCCTGAATCAGGTCGATGACTTCTGTTCTCTGATGAGAACATGTCTGATATTGTCACCTCCTGTATTGACAACAACAAGGTAGTAATTGGTTTGGTTGTTATAGCCTCGAGACTTACTTCAGAGTTGAATCAACAACACCTCATGATGTAGAGTCAACAATACTGTAACATTATTGACTTCTTAAAGTAGGCATGTCCCCATCCTGAGTGTTTTCAGATTGAGTTTTTGCTGCTATCAACATCAAAATTTACCTAAATGTTAATTAAAAATGTGTCTGACACCGTGATAACAGCTGTAGCCCTTTAAATTCCACCTCATTTCTCACATGCTATTTGATCCAAATACTGAAGATCCTGACTCAAAACTATAAAGTCGACAGGCTTTGATCATTGATATGATACGAACGAAAGTTTAACTGGAAGAGTGCAACTCCTTATGTGACACGATCAGCTCGAGAGAAGTTGTATCTCACTGTAAGAGTTGTGGAAGCTATAAAAAAAACTTGCGGTTTTGCAGTGGTGTCACAGAGCGATGCTTCTTCTACCTCACATCCAGTCTTTGGTTGAGCATAGACATCGGCTTGCAGAGAGCACATAAACCCGTCAGCAGCCAAGTTTGATTATGGCCTGCCATCAACTAAACTCACTCATAAAATTAACGTTACGCTAATTAGCGACAGCCGATATGACCTATCTCTGGCGACGTTTGTCATTTTTGGTTGCTTATTTGAGTTTTACGACAGAATTTAGGGGAAAAGGAAGAACAGAAAGTCTGTTGATGTCAAAATGAACCACTGAGGTTTAGCAGTAGTTATATAATGGGGTTTTCTGTCAAGAACTCTTTCTGACTTCACTTTAAGGGATCGTTCACATTTTTTTTAAGTGGGGTTGTATTGAGGTACAACAGTGTATTACCTACAGTAGATGGCAGTCGGCATGCCATGAGTTTGGAGAAGCAGGCAGGAGTACTGCCACGGAAGCTAACAGCGAACATACTTAAGCCACCCAACAAAAGTTCCACATAATAAAACAACCAATATTTTTTTAAGTGTACGCTGTATTAAGAATATTTTCATCGCTTTACCTTGCCATCAGACAACGATTTCTGTCAACTTATCTATGCTGTCTTCAAAGCCAGACTCCATTGACAAAAACAACATTTTTACCTCACTGAACATGGAAGCCACTTGTCTACCGCTGCCTCCATCAGTTAGTTAGTTTGTGTTATTGTGTGACTTTGGTGTTTTAAAGGGTTATATTGGATTCACCAAAGTCACAATAACACAAACAAACTAACTGATGGAGGCAGTGGTAAACCAGCAGCTCCCATTTACAGTGAGGTAAAATTGTTGTTTTTGTCAGTGGAGTCATACAGTCAGGTCCATAATTATTTGGACAATGATACAGTTGTCGTCATTTTGGCTCTGTACACCACCACAATGGGTTTTAAATGAAACAATGAATACCTGCTTAAAGTGCAGACTCTCAGCTTTCATTTAAGGCTTTTTTCAAAAATGTAGTATGAACTGTGTAGGAATGACAACCATTTCTTCACACAGTCCCCCAACTTTAAGGGCTCATAAGTATTTGGACAAACTAACATAATCATCAATTAAACAGTCAGTTTTAATACTTGGTTGCAAATCCTTTACAGTCAATGACTGCCTGAAGTGTTGGACACATAGGCATCATCAGATGCTGGGTTTCTTCCCTGGTGATGCTCTGCCAGCCTTTTACTGTAGCCGTCTGCACTTCCTGCTTGTGTTTTGGGTGTTTTGCCCTCAGTTTTGGCTTCAGCAAGAGAAACGCATGCTCAGTTGGATTCAGGTCAGATGATATGACTTGGCCATTGCAGAACATTCCACTTCTTTGCCTTAAAAATGTCTTTGGTTGCTTTTGCAATATGCTTCAGGTCAATGTCCATCTGCACTGTGAAGCATCGTCCAATGAGTTTTGAAGCATTTGGTTGAATCTGAGCAGATAATGTAGCCCCAAACACTTCAGCTTTCATCCTGCTGCTCTTGTCAGCAGTCACATCATCAATAAATACAAGAGAACCAGTTCCACTGGCAGCCATACATGGCCATGACATAACAGTACCTCCACCATGCTTCACTGATGAGGTGGTGTGCTTTGGATCATGAGCAGTTCCTTCCCTTCTTCCTTCTCTTGTCTTCCCATCATTCTGGTAGTTGATCTTTGTTTTATCTGTCCATAGTATGCTGTTCCACAACTGTACAGGCTTTTTAGATGGTTTTTGACAAACTCTAATCTGGCCTTCCATTTTTAAGGCTAACCAATGGTTTGCATCTTGTGATAAACCCTCTGTATTTTTTCTAGTGAAGTCTTGTCTTGCTTACAAGAGCAGCAGGATGAAAGCTGAAGTGTATGGGGCACCATTATCTGCTCAGATTCAACTAAATGCTTCAAAACTCATTGGACGATGCTTCACAGTGCAGATGGACATTGACCTGAAGGATACTGCAAAAGCAACCAAAGACATTTTTAAGGCAAAGAAGTGGAATGTTCTGCAATGGCCAAGTCATATCATCTGACCTGAATCCAACTGAGCATGCGTTTCTCTTGCTGAAGCCAAAACTGAGGGCAAAACACCCAAAACACAAGCAGGAAGTGCAGACGGCTACAGTAAAGGGCTGGCAGAGCATCACCAGGGAAGAAACCCATAATCTGATGATGCCTATGTGTCACACACTTCAGGCAGTCATTGACTGTAAAGGATTTGCAACCAAGTATTAAAACTGACTGTTTAATTGATGATTATGTTAGTTTGTCCAAATACTTATGAGCCCTTAAAGTTGGGGGACTGTGTGAAGAAATGGTTGTCATTCCTACACGGTTCATACTACATTTTTGAAAAAAACCTTAAATGAAAGCTGAGAGTCTGCACTTTAAGCAGGTATTCATTGTTTCATTTAAAACCCATTGTGGTGGTGTACAGAGCCAAAATGATGACAACTGTATCATTGTCCAAATAATTATGGACCTGACTGTAGATAAGGTTTAGGGTGCATTCACACTAGGATAATACGGGAGGCTCGATTTGATTGGGCGAGGAATGCCGAAATATTTCACACCTTCATTTGGTCTGGTTCACTTTCACACTGCACTTTTTAAGGCGGACCAAACCGCCTGGACAACGTCATGCAGTTACAACAGCTGCTTGTTTGGGGGCGGTATTGCCTGAAACGGCCACTAACCAGGAAGAAAAAAAAGCATGAGGAAGAAGAAAACCCAGCTCATCGATTGGCCAGGATCGAAAACGGAAATCCATTGTGGGTAGCCACAAGCAACTGTGATATAGTCCTCTGACCATATATCAATAAGTGCCTGCACCGCCTCACTGCTCCACGTCTGCCCATGAGACATTTTCCAACTTTTTCTTTTTTTACCTCTGCTTCTCCCAGTTCGCGCTGGCTTTGTTTTTTTTCTACCCAAAATGCACTGCACTCTACGTCACTTCCTCTCTTTGGTTTGCTGGATAGTCCGTTTGCATGTCCCACTGGAAGCGAAATGCACCAGGGTTCACTTGTAAGTGAATCCAGTTTTCAAGCGGATCAGGGTTCGCTTATTTGGTCCGCACCAAAGTGTTCGAATGAGCGTTCACACCACTACAAACGAACCGAACTATCCATGGAAGTGGACCAGGGTTTGTTTAAAGCGGTCCAAATAGCATCAGTGTGAATGCGTCCATACTTTCAGTTCTAGTGTCAGAAATCGCTGTTGACGGCAAGGTAAAGAGGTGAAAATATTCTTAATATAGTGTACAGTTAAACTGATATTGATTTCGTTACGTGGGACTTTTTTGGGTGGCTTAAATATGTTTGCTGCTGCCCCCGTCCACAGCAGTGCATTGCTTAGCTTCTGTGGCGGTACTTCTGCCTGCTTCTCCAAACTTGGGGTGCACTGGCTGCCATCCACTGGCGGTAATGCATGGACAAATGCAACCCATTTAAAAAAAAAATCCAAAATATCCTTCTAAGCTACTTGGAAAACTCACCTTAAATGAAAGACTTGACTGAAATAGTTCTTACTTTGTTATATATCTGATTCTCTTGTGTGAAATCTTGCAGCTAAAGGCCAAATTACTATGACATTGTGTACTTCTGTTCCAAGTGAAATGCTTTCTTCATGAGCATCTTCCACACTAAATTCCTTACATATTTTTATTCCTTTGGTACAGTCCAAAAATATCACTATGTTGCAATATAGGAATGTTTATGGATGCTGGATGTTGTGAGTCAGTAATTAGCTGAGATGCAGGAGTGATGCTTATGGCGTAAATCATGTGGGAGTGTCGGGGATTGTTTAGATTAAAATCCTCTGGATATTTTGTCAGCTGTCTCATCGTTGCCAGATAGTTTGGATGGAATATGTGCAGTGTTTTGAGTTGCATGGGCTGAATGTGTTTCTGTCATACACAGGAGGTGTTTAGGGTGGATGATGCGAAGAAGCTTAACTTCTGTCCTTTCTGAGTTTTTGTTTTTTGACATTTCCTCAGTAGCCTTGTCTCACTTTCGCTGCCTCCCATCTCTCTCTCTCTCCCACACTCACATTTACACCACACACTTTTTACACCTTAGCTTTATTTCCCTCCTGCAGCTCTCCAAACAAGCCCACTCTCCAAACAACCCCTAAACAAGTTGTCCAGAGCCAGTGTCGGGGGGAGGGGTGCGTTGGGCGGCGGCCACAGCTCGGCTGCATCCTATTAGGAATGGGAGTGTTGAAAAGGGGTGTGGCCTGGAGCCAGTAACATCTGTGCCTGTCCCCTCTGCCCCCACTGCATTCTGCAGAGAAAGGCAGAGAGAGGGAGGTTAGTGAGGGAGGGAGTGGATACGCCGAGGAGAAGTTCTCGCCGGCCAGCTGGCTGTTTGCAAGATCTCAAACAGCAGCTCATGCTATATGGCGAGTTTATCCCTTGTTTGCCCCCCGTGCCACCAGAGAGAAACAGTCTCCATCTGACTGGGATTTTCCTCTCGGGCTGATTTTGACAGCCGCTGGAATTCAAGGTGCTTATTAGAGACGACTTTGAACCTGCGTGGATTACATACCTTGCGCAGGAAATGCTCCAGTGCGTGTTGTGTTTTTCTGTCGACAGTGCAGAAAGCTGGATACTGCAGTGAGCTGAGGATATAAAGGGAATGCAACAGAGGCGAGCCCACTCCTGGACAGGGTAAGACGAGCTCAATGAATCTGCCTGTTCTACCCTGTAATCAAATGAGTGCAGGGAAAAGGAGTGCAGGAGTAGAAGCCGGCTGCTGATTGGAATGTGTGTGTCTGTGTGTTTGTGTGTGTGTGGACTGCATGTGACCAGTAGATAGTCCGAGGCTATCAGAGTCTCTGTGAGGGGAGTCGGCTGCTGGTTTGCTTTATCACTCCCCAGGATACAGGCTGGATTCCTCTCCCCAAGACGTAGGTGATTGTGTCATGTCTGTCTTATTAGGAGGTGTTGGTGCGGAAAAACGTTGTTGCCCTAGTAACCGGGGGGGAGGGGAGGTTGACAGGGTGCTCCGACCGGGCCCCGGGGGTGATTTCATGGTGAGAGAGTTGTCCTGTGTATGCGGGGAATGCCCCATAATGACAAGGCTGGTGTGGAGATAGGGTGAGGTGGTGGTAGAAAAATGTGTTCCTGCACGGAGGCTACAGGCTGCTACCTCCCACCAGCTTCTCTCTGTGGTTTGGCGAACGCAGCCCCTTATCAGTGTCAATGTGTGTGAGAGAGGAGAGGATGGCATACTTTTTTCCACGATGGTGAGGGGGGCGGAGTGCAGATAATCAGGTCAATGAAAAGGAAAGTCACCTTGAGCAGAGAGGGGTCTGCTCGTTTCCTGTCGCTGCCCATCCTTCTCAGGTTCCACCCTCGAGAGGTTATGAATCCTCTACATGTGAGCACCACGCAGACTTGATGCATTACAAAGGACTGACAGCTAGTCCTTGCAGCTCTGCAGGATTTCACGGAGCCGCTGAATGACTGCAAGCTAGGTTTTACCCTGTAATCCTTAATGGTTGTGTTATTTGTTTTTGTCCGCTGAATTAGAGAGACAATCCTATTTTCTCCCCTATAAACATCCAGAGCAGATTAAAAAGGAGGGTAATGTGCGGTGGAAAGGGCTTACATTAAATCACCCACCCACCCAGCTTGCACCGGTCACCCACCACTCTGGTTACCATAGCAACTGAGGAAGAGGTAGGGATTTTTTTTTTTTTTTTTTTTTTTAAAAGACAGGCTGCAGCTCAGGGTATCGTAGTAGAGATTACCACGCTCTCCACGCCCCATTATTGATGATCTGAGGGGTCGTCTTGTTTACTGCTCTGAAACAGATTTGTGACTAATATTGGACCGTGCCCAGCTGTGGAGCACATCATAATGTTTACTCATCCTTCTGCCACACGCAGGGAGACCACGATGACGGCTGCTTATGAGCCGTTCAAAGTCCACAGCTCATATCTGAAGGTTCGGATCTTATATGCTGGTAGAAGCACAGATGTAATCTAGATGATGGTCAATAATGGTTCTTCCTTTCTCTTTCCTTTCTGCTAAGAGTCAGGGAGTTATTGATCCTCTACTTTAATGGTCTCCAGCCTTTTTTGTCTGATGAAACCCCACAGCTCTATCGGATAAGCCAAAGTACCCTTTCATCAACACCACCCATCATGCTTCAGATGTGCTCATCTGAACTTATTTTTAGACTTGATGTTATGTATATGATTTATATACATGTGGTTATTATTTTTGGGTGGTACTGTGTTGCAGTGGTTAGCACTGTTGCCTCAAAGCAAGAAAGTTGCAGTTTTTAAACCCATGGCCAGCTGGAGCCCTTCTGTGTGGAGTTGTATGTTCTCCAGTGTTAGTGTGGGTTTTCTCCGACTTTTTAATAGAGATAAATTGACCATTTTTATGTCTGTTTGGTCAAATTTGCTTTTGCAGCAGGAAGTTTCACCCATACCTATCAATTTCAATCATGTATCCATCATAAGCTGAGGTGCTCCATCTTTTCTATTGGCTTGTTACATAGTTTTTACACAGTCTCAATCATAGCACATGGTTTTTAGGTGTTTTAGCTGACGTGGGTACATTTTTTTAAAGGGCCAATTCACCCCAAAATCAATGGTGTGAGTTGACGAGTGTTGGAGATATCGGCCGTAGAGATGTCTGCCTTCTCTTGAATATAATGGAACTAGATGACACTCGGCTTGTGGTGCTCAAAGCGCAAAAAATACATTTTAAAAACTCAACAGCAATGTCTCTTTCCAGAAATCATGACCCGGTTACTCAAGATAATCCACAGACCTTGTTGTGAGCAGATTCATGTAGGAACTATTTTCTTTCTACTGAAGTACACCAGCCAACCATATCGATGGGCAGAAGGAAGAGTGCATCTACTGCTAGTTCACCTAGCACCGCTGAGCTGGCTAACGTTAAAGCTAAGCTGAGGAGAACACCATGAATGTTCACGCTGTCACAAGCACGAGCCTTTCATCCGTGAGTTAATGCACACGGTGAAGAAGGAAGTTCAGTAGAAAGAAAATAGTTCCTACATGAAACTGCTCCCAACAAGGTCTGTGGATTATCTTGAGTAACTGGGTCATGATTTCTGGAAAGAGACATTGCTGTTGAGTTTTTCAAATGTATTTTCTTAGTGCCCTGAGCACCACAAGTCGAGTGCCATGTAGCTCCATTATATTGTAGAGAAGGCAGACATCTCTACAGCTGATCTCTTCAACACTCAGCAGCCCATAGCAAAACAATCTAGATTGAGAAACCGCCCTACAGGTAAGAGGAAAAATATGAGTTTTGATTTGGGGATGAACTTTCCCCCTTTTATTTTTCAAATTACTTGGGCTACTCCACAAACTTTCCACACAAACAGCAAGTGCAGAATGCATCGTGGGGTTAAAGTACCCCAGGTTGAGAATCGCTGCTCTCTTTGAATCTGCATTAACGCTCTTAGTATGATTTTCCCTTTCTGATTACCCAAACATGCTGTTGTGGTTATACTGTGATGGATGTAACAGGAGTAGTGTGACTGACGGTAAAGACCCTCCTCTCATAATGAATTACAGTTTCTTGATTCTCCAGTCTTAATCATAATACACAACATTTTCCAACCATCTGCTCACTCGCTTTGGTTCATTAGACTCAAGACATTACAGTACACTTGTTAGGAGCTGCACACACGGAACATCCAAAATACCGCAGAACAAATCAGAATTGCAAATTAATAAAGCTGAGAAAAACAACCTTGTAATTTATAACCCAAACTTTAACCTGCAGGACGAACACAGATCGTAAAAGTTAAGCTGCTGTTGTGAAATAGGCGGGTGTTTTTGCAGTGTCAACATCCATGCTTTGTGTTAAACATTGCCTTTTTAGTTCAGATTTCTCACAATGATGAAGCGGCACGATACCGGCCACTCGTGGGCTATTTTTAAACCAAAATGTTCTTGTTTCAGTGTTTTGGATCAAAGCCAACAAAGTGAACACAGATGACTAAGCTGAAACTCCAGCAAGGATACTGTCGCATGTTTGAGAAGTTTCCTACTTTGCCCTGGGTCTAACCTCCACTTGAAGGGTTGACCCGAGGAAGAATGCTAACATGTTAAAGAGTGGGGGGTTGGAGAGTCTGTCTGCAGAACAAGTTTGACAACCTTGCCTGCGGAAAGAGCAGCAGTGTTTAACCTGCTTTTTAATCTCTGTCCTCCTTACATTTCAGCCGCACACTCCCCAATCTTAAATGTGCATTTTTTTGCTCTGTGCTATTATTCATTCATGGAGGAATTAAAGGGGAATATCACAGAATTACAGCTCAGTCTTATCCCTTATATCTAATCTAATCTGTCACCATTTACAAGTCGACAATCATAAATTTTCCTCACATTCATTTGGGAGATCATACAGGTTTTTTTCCCAAAGCATCCAGTGTCTCTACAGATCAGACATATGGTTCCTAGTTGTGTGCAGAGCATGCTACTGTAACACAGCGCTCATTACAGTGTTAAAGTTACAACAAACACGTGGAGGCTCTGCCAGTAAATGGACCATCTCTAGGCTTTTAGATCATTGCGGCATCTCTAAAGGAAAAACTTGTAAAAAGCCAGAGGGTACCACAAATTAGATTCACCAATGATTGAGCCTCTCCCAGGCAACAAAACAACTTCCACTGACAAACATTTGCTCGTCAGCATTGGGTTTGCACAAGCCTTTGTTCATGAAGTAATGCTGTGGCCTCAGCAGGAGGAGTGAACGCAGATGATCACAGCCTTTATGCTCTGTTCCTGCTAGGTGATTATTTTTGACCAGATTATTGACCTTGACAGGCGTGGCTAGAGATACAGAAGCCTTTTTTAGCTTATCTGAGTCATCACTGCGACTGTGTCACTGGACTACACGTGTGCTTAATGAGGAAGGACGTGGAAAACAATTAGATTACCTCTGTGACATGGATAATAGAGTTCCCTGCTCTCAGTTGGAACAGATACAGCAGTGTCTTGTGTGTTGGTTACAAAGTACAGAGTAGTCCTAAGCTTTATTGTGTACCAGTAAATATCGTGTTAAATGTTACACTTGTGATATTGCCCCATGACAGTACAAAGTTAAAATCTGCAAAGCTTTAGCTGCCTGTTCAAGGTGGAAACTTTACACCTTTATTTGACCTTGCCGTTTTGTGTAAAAAGTACGATCATGGAGTAGGGGAAAGAGTTGTCTCACCTTTAAGCTGGCAGTAGAAGTAGTAACAGTAAAGAAATGATGTCTGTGTACAAAGGACAGTTGGCAGGATGGGATGGGGTTTGACAATTTGATGATGAATCATGTGTGCGACCCACTGCAGGAGATTTTAAAAAGTAGCTGTTAGCAGTTAGCAGCTAACTCAAAGAAGAACAACTGCCAAAAATGTCCGCAAATTGGGAAAATGATGGGGCCTGTGAGGACCTTTCCCTCCAAGCAAAGGACGAGATCAGCTGTCATATAACAGGGACAGTAAATGATTGTTATTGCCATGTTATTCTGTTGTTGTTGTTGTTCAGAAAGCCCTGCCAACGCATATGTTATTTGTCACACTAGAGGCAGACGCTGTTGTGTTACATGTCACATCTGTTACACCTCTTCTGATTCCACGATGCCAGCATTTCTGTGTAATCATGGAAAAGCATCATGAAGAAGGGACCTGGTAGCAGCTCTATAGCGCGATCTCTTTGTAAAAATAGCTTTTAAGAAGCTTGAAACAGGGTTTTGTACTTTTTTCTTGACAAATGACTTAACGCTGAAAATTGTTACGATACTGATGGTATTGGCTTGTATACAAGTCTGTGCACTGATCCGATACCACATAGATTATTTTTAAAATTTTATGTAGTTTTACACTCGGATAAAGCAGCACTTTCCCTGCAATCACTTCTTCTTTGCTGCTCTGAAACAGTAGCCTACACTAAGAATTATTGTGTGCAATCACTGGCAACTACAATTTTATAGCAACAAAGAAGAATTGATTTTCGGTAAATAGCGTAACGTTAGCCGTTTGCAAAATGTCAGCGATTTGGCAATAAAGTCCCACCAGTCTAGGGTTTATCCTGAGCAATGCCATACAACAATGATAGCGATCGTTTCACATCCATTTAAGGTATAGTAGTAAACAGCTGTTATTTATTTTTTGTAATGCAATGGTATCTGTATGCAGTATTGGCTAATATGCAAGTTCAAGTATCAGAATTTGAATTGGGAAGGGAAAACTGGTTTAGGAACATCTAAACTTAAAATAGTTGTTAAGCACTTAAATGAATATAAAGTAACTACAGACTCGATGACAAAATTTTTGTAGTTCTCATTAAAGCTCCTGTTTATTGTTTGTTTAACTCCACAGACAATATGGTTTAGCAAACTTGAAGTAGAAACTAGGGGTGTGACGATACATCAGTCTGGACTGATACATCGATTCGATGATCAACGATCCGACATATAGATGCAAAGTGAAAACATTGATACATATCGTCATCTTTAAGATAAGCCTTTTTTTTGTCAAAATCCCATGTCAAATTCCTGTGTGTCCAAGCGCACCTCCTTCCTAGACATTAAAACAGAGCGAGCAGCTTAGCACCAGGCAGAAAATGGCAAGCAGCTAAGAAAAAGACAATAAGGATATACACTGATATCGTGTCACAGCGATCACAGGCTCCTGAATTGAATCAAAAAAGTATCTTGGTAGACTTTTGATATCATTCAAATGTCATATTGTTTTCCAAAGAATGGATATGATATCATGTCCTAATGAAACGAGTGATTTACACCCTTAGTAGAAACAAATTAACACACATATATCAATGTGTACACAGGCATCATGAAAACTGGAAAAACTACCACACCAAAAGACTCATATTACATTCCAGCATGCAAATGATCTGCACAACAGTCGCAGCTCACAGAGACTTTGTCACAGTCCGCTGTCACAACTTCAAAGTCCTAAAAGATGTGAACTTTTTGAACCCGTGGCCTGGTAGACGAGACATTTAGTGTAAACTGTATCAGCTGGTGGAAGAAATGCTTCCTTTGTGTGTCTCTGTGCTGTTATCCCTTTCTCTGCACTCTCTCTGTATGTTAATCCTGTAATCTGAGAGCCACTTAAGCACAACTCCCTCAGCCATGTGACATTAAAGCTCCAGAGGCAATGCCTTTGTCATATCTAGACACACAATCCTGTAACGTAAATGCACATGAGTACGCAGGCATCGGAGCTGAACAGCCCTGATACTGTAGCATGGCTGCTTTCACATTGAGGACAGTTCTGACTGCTCTCTGTTGTCTGACTGATTGATTTTAATCTCCTCTTAACCTGCCACTCAGCATTTCTGTCATGGCCCAGTTATTTTCTGATGTATATCCAAGTCTGCGTGTGTTTACTCATTGTGTTCTTGGGGTGCTATTAAGTAATTGGCAGAACAAGCGTTATGTATGCTACCCAGCTGTGCAAGACAATTGGGCACCACTGTGCCGTTGGTACATAGCTAAACCAGAGTAAATTAGACAATGTGAAAATCACTGCCAAATAGCTGCTGGTTTTCCAGAAGTAACACTGGTTGGTTTACTTTATGTTAGCAGCTACTAAACGTTGCCTGTGAGCAAAAACATGAGAGATTTTGAGTTTTTCTGTCCTGGGAAAAAGCATCTGACATGTTCTGCAGCTGCATTGAGAAACGGAGATTGTTTTATTACTCTTGACTGCTGTTACTATTGAGCATTTTGTGGTTGGATCAACACAGTTTTGAGTTTCACAGGTTAAGCAAACTGCTCCATGTCCAAATACTGGGCTGCTGATTGATTTTCAGCAGGGCAGCTCCGAGCTGAAAGGACTACCAGCAGCCCTCGCTGTGTGACTCCAGAGCCTTTTGTTTGCAGCTGTCCAAATTGATCCAAAATAAATTACCAAATGCAGTGCACAACAGTTGCGGGGGTTTCCACAAGTCCATAAACCTCTTGAGTGAAGCACAGGGCAATCTCCAAACCATGAACTGTGTCTCCAGTGGGCCTTTTTTAATATACTTTTATTTTGTCAGTGTGAGAAACACTGTGGATGCATTGGAGTGGTATGAAATGACCCTACCTATACAACTCAATTGCCAGACTACATGTTGGCATTGTATGTTTCTGCAAACCACGGATATGTAAGATTTGTACATTATTATAAGCTGATATGTTGAAACTTTTCTCTTTAGGCACAAAAAACATTCGGTTTTGGTTAGGAAAAGATCATGTTTTGGCCTAAAACAGCCGTTTTTTGTGGCACCATCGAAGCTGAAAATGATGCAGATGTCTTGTTAAAGAAGACCTGCTTTTGGTGGCTCAATCCCAGCTGGAAACATTGCCACTGTCTTGCAAAAGAACACTCACTTTGGTGGCACCATTGTCACTGGAAATGACACAGATGTCTCACTAAAAAACACTTGCTCTCGGTACAATTGCCTCATGAAATATGAAAGTCTTGCTAAAGAACACCTGCTTTTAGTGGTACCATCGTCACTAGAAAGTCAGCTCATATACATCTAAACAGAATTACATCATGTTGATTTGATACATATGAAACTTTCATATATAACATATCTGTGTTTTGCAGAAACACAAAACACACATTTGCTCCTGGCGACTGGTCTGACCTATAATGTTGCTATGCATTGAAAATACTGCGATGAGATGATCACCAAATTGCAAGTCTGATCCATCCCAAATCCTAAATCAGAAAAGAAGATTAAACTTCTGCGCACCAAATGCCTCTCTGGTCTGCCTATAACACAGCAGCTGCAGCTATACAGCACAACCAGTCAGTTAATAGCAGCTGCATTTTTTGTTTTTTACAGCTAAACTCAAAACAACACATTAAGTTATTTGGGTTTTGTGCAGCTTTTAATGTGACCTCATGATTAAAAGCATGAATGAATTTAGGGATGCAGCCAGTGGTTATTTTCATTATCAGATAATCTGCTGGTTACATTCTAGATGAACCTTTTGGTCTGAAAAATGTCAGGAAATAATGCAAAATGTCTATTCCAGTTTCTCAAAGTCCACGGTGATGTCTTCATATACCTTTTGTCAATCCAAAACCCAAAGATATTCAGTTGAGTGTGATAGAAAACAGAGAAAAGCAGGAAATCTCCACATTTGAGTCTGTCATTTTTGCATTAAAAATGACTTAAACGATTAAGCATTTATCAAAATGGTTAGCGACCATTTTTCTGTCGATGGCCTCATCAGTTAGTTGGCCAGTCATTGTAGCTGTACTTAGGTTAGAGGATAATGCAAGGAGAAGAAGTAACTTGACACTATTGATTCCATTATTGGTGACAAATTTCATTTTAGTTTGCTCCCTCCACAGAGAGGTCGCAGGTCAGGGTTAGACTGAACCGTGTCCCTGGAGCATTGACATGTCTCACTCAAGGACATTTTAAAAAGGCAGATTATTTCCTATTATAGCCCCTGAGCCCAAGAGAGACATAATGTACCTCTTTTCAAAACAAAATGAGGCAGCCCTGCTGCATAGTATTGATTTTCATTACTGCTTTCATATTCTCATCCAAGGTTCCCTCCTCCACCTCCACCTCTGACTATACCCAACTCAATTAGAGACGTAGCAGAGTTGCTCTGCTGTGTCTTGTCCCAACCAACCTTACAGCCACTTATGATTCAGGCAGCCATAGCAGCTGTAGATATCAAAAATTAAAAGTAGATCTCAGTGCCAGAAAGTGCTGATAGACGCCAGCTGGTGCAGGAGAAGGTATTTCACACATCTGCTTTCAATACACTACTGTCCACTGTGTTCTCTCTCCAAGGCTGGATTCCTGTGTAAAGTCAGGCACATTCTGGCTTATTAGCAACAGCTTTTAGTTGACCTTTTAGTATTTAATAAATAATACATAAAGGCAGCGCTGTGATAGGCTGGCGACCTGTCCAGGATGTACCACACCTCTCACCCAGTGTCAGATGGGATAGGGTCCAGCCCCGCCCGACCTCTAGCAGGATAAGCGGTTACGGAAAATGAATGAATGAACAAAGACACCCATTTTTGACAGACAAGATAATCACTATTAGATTGCATGTTTTGATTTGGTTTGGTTCATAAACAGATTTTTTTGTTGCAATTAGTGTGATTGCACATTTTTGCAAATTTCCTTCATGTCTGGCAGCATTTAGAACGTCAACATGCTGTTATTAAATGAGTCTAAGGCTCAGAAGTGTACAGGCTAACGTCTACTTTTCAAAAACATGTCGTGGAGATACTCATCATATTCAAATTAAGGATGAAGCTGACTCATCATAGGAGTAACACGTGAAAGTTCTCCTTCCGGTTCTCAGTGACAACGATCCCACTCTGGAAAGTGTCCCACCACCTGCTGGTTTTACTGGGCCTGATCCAAAACCGTTGATTCTGGCGGACATTTCAAACTGCAGATGCTGAGGTGGAGCAGTTCACTCTGGACACTGCAGGTGCCTCCGTTCATCAGTGAACTGGTGCAGCAATACTACGTTTAAGTTTACAATAGTCCTCCTTATAGGAACACTGCAGCACCAGCGACCCAGACAAGACCAGAGAAATCAAACCCACATTATTTTCACTGCACAGTTTACCATCAGTGTTGATGCCATTTGATATAGATCTTTGACTTAGTTAGAATGGTTGAGGAGGCTGAAGAGAGGAGTAAAATGTATGGAGCAACATCAGAGAAAAGAATAAAGACAGCGGGATGAGAATCATCAGATCATCTTTGAATTCATTCTCTCTGTTCTTCATTCCTCTTCGCACATGTTTGGTAACGTGAGCATCTCTCTGTGTTTAGCTTAAGATGCTCCTCTCTGCCTCTGCCTTTTCTCCAGCGGACACTGACACTCGTGCAGGTTTTTGCAGAGAGGTCTTGGGCGGGCACCATGCACGGGCTCACACTCACTTTACAAACACTGGGATTCTTTTTACAGTCTGGAGTCGCGCCAGATCACCCGCCAAACCACATGGTCACGAAAACAACAAGGCTATCCAAGGATAGAAATCTCCCTACAGACAAAGAGAGAAGTGTTTGTGTGGATATGGGTGGGCGGATTTAATTATTGGATGTGTATGAATGAAGGAGTACAAGAAAAATCTTCCTCGTGATGTAACCGGCGGCCTACAAAAGTCATGTTTCTCCAAGTACAGTTCAAAAGTTGATTTGTGTCTGAATAAACAGCATTCTTCTTAATTTTACGGATAGTGCAGCTGTTATGTGGCATTTTCATCAACTTGCAGACTGTTAACATTTCAAACCTGCCTGCTACCATGATAAGTCCTGGAAATAACCATTAATTCCGCTGGCTTTTACTGCCTGGACAACTGCGGGTCAGTTTGACTGAGTGGGTCTGTATGTGCTTGTTTTAGGATTTGGAGTAATCTGAAGGTAACAGTGGAAGGTGTTGTTGTAAGGGTGTTTTTCAGGGTCACAAAGCTCACCTGGCTATGAGAGGAATGTCCTCTTGTTCTAACAGGCCTCTGTTATGTAGGGAACCTTGACCGTCTGACAGACAACCTCCGGGGGCTAATGTCGGAGCACTCAGGTCTCACAGGTTAACAATTACAACACAAACAAAAAGTTTTCACTGCGACAAAGTCTGCATGTCAAGATCTTAAAGGGCCAGTTCCTCTTACCTGTAGTGCTGTTTGGCAGTCTAGATTGTTTTGGTGTTAGTTGCTGAGTGTTGGAGATGTCAGCCGTAGAGATGTCTGCCTTCTCTACGATATAATGGAGCTAGATGGTACTCAGTTTGTGGTGCTCAAAGAGCCTAAAAATACATTTGACATCATGCCCTGGGTACTCAAGATAATCCACAGACCTTGTTGTGAGCAGTTTCAAGTAGGAACTATTTTCTTTCTACTGAACTACAACTGTCACCTGTTTCACCACTGAGAAGGGAGCATCTACTGCTGGCTTACCTACACCCTTTTTGACAGGCATGGGCTGGCTTGGCTTGGTTTGGGCCGTCAGCCCAGCACTGCAGGTATTTGCATTTCCATTACAACATGGCTACCTTCTTGAAGGTGTGTCTTACACTGTTGACAGCTTGTCTTGACGTTTTAAAGCAGTGTTGATCCACAGTTTAAGTCCCCTGTTATTTATGCTGCATGTGTTTTTTCACAGCAGGGCAGGTGAAAGAATTTTACCTGTTGGAGGTGAGCTGTTAGCAGAAGTGCAGTCAGAGCCTGTTCTCTGCAGCTCTTCATCAACATCTCACTGTGGCTGTTTCTACTTTCACTTTCCACCCTGACACATTATTAGCCTTACCTTTATTGACAAAAAGCCGCTAACAAAATTCCACCAATTCAGTATTCACACTTTTCATCTCCTATAGATTCTTCTCAATAAAAGTCCCCCAATAATTTGTTATGTATAAGCTTTTATTGTGAAGCAGCAAAATAAAGACATGTTGAGTTTTCAAGCAGCAACTTCTCACAACTTGTGATACGGCAGAAAGCGAACATAAACAGTAAAATAAAGCAAATATCTAAAGTAAAAACAGGACACAGGAGAGAAACTAAACTCCAAACCACAGAGATTCATTTTAAAAACGCCTTTCTCTCTGGTCTCTGGCAGAGAGGAGTCTCGCAACACACATGCTTGTTTGGGGGTGAAAGGGGGGTCGTTGGGAGTTGGCTGCAATCGGTGAGACATCACCACTACCCACTTGGTGGCAGGCAGCCCAGCATTTGGACCTACTCAGGAGAGGGTCCATCTCTGGTGCCGGTTAGCATGGCATGGTGCGTCGAATCTGACAATGGAAACACAAATTGGCGTGGCATGACTTTGCTCGGCACGGCCAAGAGTGACAATGGAAAAAGGGAACTAGCACCACTGAGCTAGCTAACATTACAGCTTAGCCAAGGAGGACGACATTGGTGTTAGCATCTTGCACTGAGCCTCCCATCCATGAGTAGATGCACTCTTCCACCTGCACGTCAGGGTAATTGTGGTTGCTGTTGTTGTTCATTTCTCCCTGATTTTGGATCATATTCTTGCTGGAACATGTGTGGTTGTGAAGATTTAGCTCTGGAAGTTTTTATTGGTGTTTTTTCACGGTAAGAAGTGCTGATGTTCTCCGTTACTATCATTCCCCTGGCTGCAATTATGGTACAGAGACCCCGAGATGCGGAAGACCCAGAAATACGGAGAATCAGAGCAGATTGGGCTTTTTTGAGATGGGGGCTTGAAGAGACAGGCGCTAAACGGATCTTTTCAGACAGAGGGTGAATACAGGTGCTCCAGCACAGTCAGTCTGAGGAAAATAAAGTGTTTTTGATCATTAAAGCATGTAAACATGTTCTAGAAACCCAAAAGACATGCATGAGCCTGAACAGAAGCACGATGGGTTCCCTTTAAACGCCCCCTCTCCTTGTGCCCTCCACACACGGCCAAGCTGTGGCACATCCACAGGTTCCTGTAAGCTGGATGGGGACCAGCGCTGTCCCACTCTGGCTCAGGGGTTTATACAAAGTTTACAGCTCGCTTCAGCTAATGGAAAAGATAGGCAGTTTTGTGGACTAATATGGTCAAAGAGGGCTTTGAATTGCTTGTTCCCTTCATGCTAGAATAGACGGTGAGCGTGAAGCCAAGCAGCTGCTGCTGCTGCTGCTGCTGAGGTCTCTGGTAGTCTATTTGGAAAAGTCAAGGATGTGTCAAAATAAATACACCATTCAGTGTGTTAGGAAGGGTGGGCTGCTGTGTACTTTATCCCACGTGTGGCCTTTTGGCCTCGGGCACCTTGTCTGTGTACACTACAAACTTTGTATATTCAGGTATTTGCTGAGTGGAGAGGAGAGTGGATATTCTAGTGATGGAATAAAGTTGGCTATTGTTCGTTTTGTTTGACAGTTTGCCCGGTTATTACGAGTTTATTGGCCACCAAGAGACACAGATTGTAATTTGGACGAATGTGTTTTACGTCTGATTAAGTGGTCATTGCAACAATTTATTATCAACACAGTTTACCTTGGAACAAAATATTAAATCGTTAAACGGCATTTTATCTTTTTTTGTTTTAAAGTGTTTTGATTATATTCGTTCTGGGGATTTGCTTCTTTTGTTATTGTTGGCATTAAAGGACATTAAAGGAAACATATTTAAAACAAACGTTAACAGGATGAAATATGAAAATAATATGACAGATTTCAGGATTTTGTGGTGGTTGGAAAAAGTCTCTGACAGCTTTAGTGGCTGTTCCAAATTTGAAAAGTACAGCTGCTGGATCGGGGAAACACAGATGAACCAGAAAAGTGACTAAAATGGGACAGTGATGGCATCAGGCTTTATTTAGGTAGACCACAAAATGGACTACTTATTGACTCTACTTAGACGAAGTTGCCACAGGAAATGTCCTCACTTTCCCTTTAGATAACTTTAGCTGTCATCTGTCACACTGGGACCCGCAATCTTCGATTACAGCAAAGTACATGACCTGACCAGGTTAAATTTGGACTGCATCACACTGCAAATGATGCGTTCTGTCTGGGCAAAGCCTCTGACTTGTAGGAAAACATTGGGAAAGGTCAAATGAACTTGGTTATGTTCAGCGGGCTGTCGGTCACCAAGAAAAGACGTCCAGAAATTCCTGCAGGTCAGCGCAGCCTCTGTGGTTATGATACTTGGCCTCACACAGCTCTGCACAGCAGGAAGGGAAGACAGAGGAGCTGTTTTTGTGACATGCTGACGACGGTGTCCTCGTGGATGTGTGGACACCATGTCTTTATTTGCCAGACAGCAGAGAGGTCTTGTGCACTTTATTCCATTATTGCTGCTTGGAGTCGAGCCAGCAGCTCTAAGAGCACACGCCGCAGCTGTCTCGTCTCTCAGCCCGTGTGTTTGTACGAATCAGTAGTTTGTTACAAATCAAACATGTTTGTGTTTTCAGGAGCGAGGTTCAAGGTCTGTCTTGTCTCAAGATTCAGTTTTTAACTTTAGCAACAGAGGAAAGTGTCACTCTTTATGAATGAATAGCTGTAACTAAATAACCAAACGCTCCATGTTCATCTGATCTCAGGTCAGAACACCGTCTGAAGATAAGACATAAATATTAAACAACACGAACAATCTACAGTCCTGCTTGCAGCTCTGTGAGGTTGTACTTTATCCTAAAGCTAGCATGGCGACATGCTCACGACATGCAGATGTTTAGCAGGTATAACGCTGACAATGTTCTCCATCTTATGCTGCATCCAAAATCACACACTGTGCACTACAAGCTCTATATGTGTCATTTTGTGTAACATATTTCTGTATGAATAGACAGTAGCATGTATCTTTTTAGACACACTGAGCTGTAATTGCCACATAACCTCCAGAGAGCCTCCTAGCCACATGGAAACATGTTACCATGTAACCATGGTAACCCGTGCCAACCTCAGCTGTACTGGCAATTTAAAAATAATTTTGCAAATATAGTCCGCCTAGCAAAATGAAATCTTATACCCACACTCAAACTGAAGGGTTACTGACGTTACAGAGCTGTCTTGGTCGCTGTCCGCCAATGTGTTTTGTGAACGTTTGTCACTACCACATTGCATTGTGGGATATTTATGCTGATGTAGTGTCCAGTGTTTCGATAATGTGATATTTCAACAGGCACTGTAGGTGAATCAACATACTATTGGTTTCCTACCAAGGTCTCAGACTTACTAGAAGATCTCACACACTGTTATATCGTGCTAAAAAGCATGTTAGCATGATATTTCGGATGCAGCATTAGTTTAGACGTGTTAGCATGTGCACATTTTTCAATTTGCACTAAACACAGGTGCAGCTGGGGCTGACAGGGATGTGATTAGTTTGGTTGTAAACCAAAGAATTGGAGACTTTGAAATTCTGAGCTGACGGTGGCACGAAATGAAAAGTTAATGGATCACCAACGTTATTAGACATTACCTTAAGGGGAATCTTAAGTGCTATAGCATAGGCAATTGGACTTTTTTTTTTTAAGTGAGTTTCTTGAAGATGTTTCGCCTCTCATCCAAGGGAGGATGAGATGCAAGAGACGAAACGTCTTTTAGATTACCATGACCTGGATGACTGAGAATCTTCACCAACATCTTTAGGTGAACATAAATGTGTGATCCAAATTTCATTTCAATCCATCCAGGAGTTTTCGAGACACTCACTCAAATGTCAAACACGTGGTGGCGCTAGATGAAGTCAGAGGATCACCAAAGTCATCAGGATTCAGTCTGTAAGGCTGCACAATTTCAATTTAATTTCAATCCTTCCAGTTTTTAAGATGTTTTAAACTGGACCAAAGTGGCAGATCAACACACACTGACACACCAACATTACCCTCCCTAGATTCTCTTGCTACTAGCACCAGCCCAAAATATCCCTTAAGAAGTTTTTGGGCACACTGGACCTTCACCTGGCAGGACATAACTTTCTGTAATGTGCTCAACCCTCCTCGTCAATGCAGCCCATTTCTGACAGCTGATCTTGATGTATTTTTATCTGTGATATAAAGGCAGGGCAGACTGGCAACAGAATCGCACACATTTCATACATTACTGGTGAAAGTGCAGCTGCTGGAGACCAAACGAAGTGTGTGATTATGTCTACGTAAGTCGGAGAGCCAGGAAGGGAAAGTCTGGTGTTGATGGTTATCAGAATGATTGAGGCAGTGTATGTTTGAGTTTGACTTAGTCTCCACATGCTGTAAATCTCACCTGTCATTTGAACAGCACGCAGGCCGAATTACACACCTGTTAATGACTCGTCCCAGGGTTCACAAGAGGGCCTGTTTTTTGCATTTCACCCACGATGACCAAGCCGGTCTTCAAAACCACAAAAGGCCTCACACACCTCTCTCACCATGGTCATTGTAAACACACCCGTCTAATCATCAGTCGTTAGGTCTTTAGAGGAAAGCTGATGCTGAATAGGAAGGAAGGGGAGATGAAAAGGCCTGAATACACTAATCCTGGCAAATTATGGTCTCTATTTCAAACATCACACTCTCACGGGGCCCTATTGTGTAAACGATATAATGAATTCTTTCATTGCTCGCCCTCACTGATACTCTGCATTGTGCTCTTACTTCAAAAATTATGACCCTTCATTATTAACTGTTTCCAGGGGCAGAGGGTTCAGTTGGAAGTATGGAAAACTCGTAGCCTTGATAGATTTTGTGTTGCCCAGCAGCTAATAAGTAACAGTTCTGCAAACGTCAACATATGCGAGCCAGTTTGTCCCTCGGGTGTTGGTGTGGGGCCCCGGATTTCATCCATGAAAGCAGAGAGTAATAATATTTGTATTTAATACCATTTAAATGTGCGTGCATTTGTATTCATGGACCGTATTATCTGCTATTGTTTATCTGTCTTCAAAAAATCTGCTTCTGTTATTGATTTTTGCAATGTCCATTTAAATAATAGAAAGTCACATGGTGAAGACAGCACTCCGCTGTGTGAGACCAGATTTTGTTTTATGTTGAAAGCTCATCGTGTCCCTTCTCTGTGTTCACAGTACTCTCTGACGGAGGCCGAACTCTGAGGTGGAGGGGGCTGTAAAGAGGCCCTGAAGGAGCCTCCCACCCTCCCTACCTGACCAGCCGGACGCAGCGGACAGCCATGGCTCCCCGGAAACGTGGTGGCGGCGGCAGCCGTGGTGGCCTCTCCTTTTTCTTCTGCTGTTTTAACAGCAATGATCACCCGGAGATCACCTACAGGCTCAGGGAGGACTTCGCCCTGCAGGCCATGGAGCCGGCACTGCCGATGCCGGGATATGACGAGCTGGATGGCATGTTCTCCGAGTTGGTGGTAAGACTTTATTCTGCTTTGTCTTGTCAAAGAAATTCAGACCAGAGTATTTGTAAGACATTAAAAGAAATGTTTAGTAAATAATTTCTAACAAATCTGGTGTTATTTTATATAGTTTTACGGGAAACTTTGGTATTTCATCCACCTGGACCCTATTTCCTCTTGGTTTTGTGACTAATTGACTAATGGGAACATGAATTTCTGACATTGATCCAGTATTGAGTGGGACCAGCCTGCAATTTGGGCAGTAGTGCACGGTCAATGTTCATCCATTAACAGTGCCTGTTTTCGCCAATGACAGGCTCAGATTGTTATAAAGGGGCTTTCAAATCAGGGACCCAGGCCCAGCTCTGAGTACCCTTGACCTCAAAGTCCAGTTTGTTTAGTGTGAATACTTTGTACCATAATTCGATCCATGCCCACACCATATTTGAGACCACCGTTCATGTGTATTCTGGTATTATGCGCATCAGTTATCAACACCAACTGTACCAAAACACAGAAGTGGACTGCCATTACGTTGACTACAACAAGTTTTTATCCGGTTATGAAACTGTCTCCAGTTAATAATGATGCCTCTATGTCAGACAGCAGTGCAGCCTGTTGCAGACAGTTCCAGATTCTGCTTCACTGTCACCTTCTATCTGCAGTCAGAGCTCCTCTGGTCAGGAGCAGAGTGTCACCTCACTACTCCTCCACTCCCCGCTAATGATGGTCCCCAGGGCAGCAGTGTCCATCTGTGGCGGCCTTTTCTACACCATATCATGACAAAAATGTCACGTAGATGATGACAGAAGTGTATTCCGGTATGGAACAACATTGTTATGTGAAAGCTGAGCGGCGGGGGACTGTAGATGAGGGGAAATTGTACTCAGGCACGGTGCTATTTAAGCATATCTAATATGAAAATGTCTGACAACGTTATGGAAAGCACCCTGCAAAGAAAGTTCACATTTTTCTTTACATTGTGCTTTATTTGGTCTGTTTATTATTGTGTCTAACCAAGTGTCACTCAGAGTGTCACTCTGTAATCCTGCAAGTAGAGTTGTTGCAGGAAGTCAATAAAAAAAACAGACTGGATCAAGCAAAAGGTAAAGAGAAACTTTATGTTTCTCTGCAGAGTGCTTTCCATAATGTCAGACACTAACTTAACACCCATTCACACCTGGACCCATCTAACCCTAACGACCAACATGATGGCCGGGTGGGTCAACGACTTACATGTGACCTCAACGACTCTCTTAGGGTTCACACCCACACAGGGTTTACAGCCTGCGACTCTGCACTGAACTGAAGAAGCCTCTTGGGTGAGAGGTGAAATGTCTGCCTCAAACTCAAGCAAGTCCAGTTGTCTACGATGTAGCATCTAAGATTACCATGACCTGGATGACTGAGAATCTTCACCAACACGTTGGACACTAACAATAACAATCTGAGCCTGTCAGTGGCAAAAACAAGAACTTTTAGTAGACATACATTGACAGTGTGCTAGTGCCCGGAATGCTCATTTGCCAGCTGCCAGCTCCAACTACTCTCTCAAGACTGGACTAATATCAAAAATAGTTATTCCCAATAGTCATTTAAACACAAAAACATGGGATAATAGAGTCCAGGTTAAAAAATACTTAAGTTTCCTTTTGATGTCATCATCCTTTTTGCCAGTTTAGCTAAAGCCTGATACAGAGTGTTCCTCTGTGTCAAGAACTACTGCGTAAAACATATTAATGAGCCTTGCCATTACACAGAGTGACCTGTTTTTATTACCATGAACATTACTTCTGTGTTTTATTCTGAGTTGATCCCACATTCACCATCCTGCTGTAAATACTCACTCAAGCCCCAAATGTTTATTAATCCGCAGCTCAGAATAGTTCCCCAACAAATGCTCTGTTTGCTGCTGTTTGGGTAACGTTTGCCAAAAACTGCAGTGTTAATATTTGTCAGTCGTTATAAAAGGTTTCAATTGCAGTTAAATTGGAGACAAGCGAGAGATGAAATTTAAATATTTGTGTTTATACATTAGATGTCTTTAAAATTTAATATTACCTCATTGTTTACTGTCTGTTACATGTTAAGACATTCCCCAACAAACTGTCACTTCCTCCCAGTTTACACTGTCTTGTGAGTAACGGGGCCAGACTGCCATTCTTCCTCTGTCTTATTGTCACTTCTAATTTGTCGTGCTCTCCTCTCTCCCCTGCCCCATTTTCCTCTCCCGCAGTTGCCACAGTAATCTAAGCATGACATTTTTGCACATCAATAGACCTCATTTAGGAATTCTTAGTGTCTCGGCCTCCTCCATCTGCTAATTGCTTGTTTTTGTCTCCCGCCCTTTATGAAGACATAATTGAGTGAGTTGAGTGTGACGACAAGGAGGCCTTCAGTTGCTCTGTTTACCAAACGAAAACAGCCACGTGCTTTTCTCTTCGCCCAGTGTGAGCCACCATGTGCGTGTATAATCCGAACAGGCTTGCTGGAAAAGAAGACCCACATTGTGGAATGAGTTAGGGCCATCTGGTTGGTTACGATCAATTAAACCAGACCTTTGAACCTCAGATTCATTGAGAAAAGTTTTCCAGAAACCTGCAAGTCCAGGTGAAGCTTCTTTTCCCATCCTATGTTTGAAGAGTTACTCTCACTCAAACAGAAGAGCTGCAGTAAAACATACATTTAAATCATGCCTACCATTCACTAGAAGGCTTAGAAAAAGACTTAAGTCTGACACACTCTCACATCCAAAGACAATGTCGATTTTTAGCCACTAATTATAAGATTTTGCAGAGACTGTGGATCTTGCAGAGTCACTGTTTGCAATACTACAACTTGATTCCTTTTAAGATGATTCCCATCCTGCTCCTGGTGGAAAATGCCACACCAAACTCCCTTTAAGAAATATGACATATTAACAATTCCTTACGTTAATCCAGCATCAATATAATCCATAAAGATAAACTGTATTTGTGTACAAACTTTACTGTCTGTGGGAGTGAGAGGCCAAGTCTTTTTTAAAAATTAAGATTTCTCACTAAACAAGTGCCAGTTGGTCGATAAGGAACACACCGAATTAAACACCAACCCTTGTCCACTGCATAGCTCAACCAGGTTCTCCTCCTTTTCTACAGTCCAAAAGAACAGAGACTTGTTCATGTTTTTGCACCTCCCTGAGCTCCCCTCCATGTTTACTCTCCACTCGGTTTGCTGCTTTGGTTTGTCTGGTGCTGGAGAGGATACAGCTATTGGTTGTTGTCATTGACCTGCACTATTTGCATGAGCCAAGTTGAAAAACTTAGGGTAATAGTAAACATTTATTGGAACATCAAGACCAAAAAAAGACTGATTTAAAGGTCCAGTGTGTAGGATTTAGGGGTATATATCGGCAGAAATGGAATATAATATAATAAGTGTGTTTTCTTTGGTGTATAATCATCTGAAACTTAGATTTTTGTGTTTTTGTTACCTTAGAATGTTTATATCTACATAGGGAGTGAATCCTCTTCTACGGAGTCTGCCATGTTGCACCGCCATGTTTGTGCTGTAGCCCAGAACAGACAAACCAAACACTGGCTCTAGATAGGGCCAGTCGTGTTTGATGTTGGCCACCATAGTACATAGCAGCTCCTCCACGATGGTTTAATTTGCCTTGAATTCTAACCGGGAGAAGTTTCATCTGGTTGCAATCTGCACTCCTTACTGCTAGATGCCACTGATTCCCCCTAAATCTCACACACTGCTCTTTAAGGCAGCTCGGACTGAGATTTATGACCACCTTACACCAAATGGTCGAGATCACATTAGGGTGCCACAGCTCCAACAAAACTCTCCTGATTTTATTCCACCACTGTAAATTTGTCTGTGACAGTGAAATCTCTTGAAGAAGTTGTTTTGTCTAAGGCCAGCATTATTTGCCTTTTTCCCATTCACTTCTTACTAGTCTGTGTAATTCATGAGATACATCAGTGGCTTTAGAAAAGAACATCCCCAAAGACAATTCCCATGAAGAGTAGCAGCCAGAAAACATTTAACAGTCAGTCTCTGTTGGGTAAATCACATTAACTTAATCTGCAGTTGTTGGTTAAATAGCAGCTAAGAAAGAATAAACCTGTGTTTAGATGGATGTTGACTCTACCTACAGTATCGTCTCCTGGAACTAAATCGCTTAAAAGCTTTCTCATGACTCGACATCTTTTTCACATGAGGCTCATTTAAGCAGAACTGCCTTTAGATTTGACCTGTGTGGATTAATTGTGTCCAACAAATGCGATGTTAAATGCCTAAAATATCCGTTTGATGCTCCTGCAGTTCACACTCTTTTCTTAAGATCATTATCCAGGACTTCTCTTATCTATCTCTCTGATCTAGCTGGTGTGACAGACAGGGATGGCGCCATTCACTAATAAGCTCCTCTCTATTGAAGTCTGATTTAAAAGACATGCAGTCTATGGTTATAACTTATCTGTGAAATCATCTCTTACACATCTATAAATTATGAAATATTAACCATAGAATGACAATATAATGAGAAAAACTACCACAGTTACCAACCAGCAGTGGCTAATCTTACATTTGAAGGATTAATTTACATTTATCAGCGTTTCGGCCACTTAAGTCATAATTTAATCCAACATCCAACCTGCATGTGCTTCCGTGTGACGGGACTTGGAGGGGGGAGCTTGCAGGGTTTCTGCAACATAACCGATAACCGCTCTGGTTCATAAACTACCATTTAAACATATTATCCTGAACATAACTTTCACATGGCAGTGTCATCTGTTTTGGTGAGCTCTGATAGTTCATTCTCAGATGAATAAAAAAATGAAGAATGTTGAAATATTTTTTCAGGAAAACACAGGATTTTCCAGGACATTGTACTTTTCTCTCATTATGCCTCTGTGCTGTCGGTAGTCGTGGTCAGAGTCATAATGTTTTCGGGTTGTCCGTCCCATTCTTGTGAACGGGATATCTCAGGAACGCTTTGAGGGAATTTTTCTTCAGATTTGGCACAAACATCCACGTGGACTTAATGATGACATGATGAGATTTTGTTGGTCATAGGTTAATAGTCAAGGTCACTGTGGTCTCGTCTGTCTCTTTCTTGTGAATGTATTATCTCAAGAAAGCCTTTAGGGAACTTCTTCATATTTGGCACAAATGTCCACTCGTACTCAATGAGGAACAGATTAAATGTGGGTGGTCAAGGTCAAGGTCACTTTGACCTTGCATTAATCTCCTTCTCATGAATGCAATATCTCATCTAAAGAAAATGACTTCATATTTGGCACAAATGTCCACTCGTACTCAATGAGGAACAGATTAAATGTGGGTGGTCAAGGTCAAGGTCACTTTGACCTTGCATTAATCTCCTTCTCATGAATGCGATATCTCATCTAAAGAAAATGACTTCAAATTTGGCACAAATGTCCACTTGGACTGAGGAATGAACTGATTAGAAGCTAGTGGTCAAAGGTCACTGTGACCTCGCAAAACATGTTTTTGGCCATAACTCAAGAATGCATTTGTAATTCTGTTTTTTTTCACAGACATGGATGGTAAACTGTAACCGCAACTTGACTGGTGCTTACAACCACGAGGCGGTAATTCTAGTTTTCCATGTGTTTTCCGTGACTGGAAAATTGGTCAACTGTTTTCCAGGTTTTCCAGTACATGTGGAAAACCCTGGTCTTGACATGCAAAGTCTCAAATTAAAACTCGCTGATAAGTTTAATTGCATTTAGATGTTCTCAGAGTGTTCAAATGCTCTGGTATTTAGTCTCCCCAGCAGCACCCTTTGTGTGCCTCTGTGAAATATCTGTTATACGTTGTGACGCATGTTGTCTCCAGATGTTTGTTACCACATGTTGAGCAGACAGGCCACGCCTTATCTCTTCCCCATTACTCACACGTTTAAAGGCTGGAAGACATCTGATTTGATTAAGAGTCACATTGAGTTTGACGATAAGAGCGCCCGGTGATATCCAGCTGATCAGGAAGAGATTTAGAGCAAACTGATGTCAAACTGAGAGCAGCGCTCTGGTGCAACTGCTCCCAGCACATGTTTTTGTTTTGGGGAAAACAAAATTGATTTATACGGATGTTTCATAATGTTTGAGAATGTTTTGAGAATGACGCTCTCCTAGACATTAAATATTATTTTCTCTGTACAGTCATCAGTAAATGATTGTGAGGACATATTTAAAATGCTTCTTCCTCCTTTGAACCTTCCTCACCAACATGTCTCAACCTTTTCTTCTTGTATGTTTCCACTTCGCAGGACGAGCTTGACCTTACAGAGAAGCACAGGGAAGCCATGTTTGCTCTGCCTGCAGAGAAGAAATGGCAAATCTACTGCAGCAAGAAGAAGGTAAAAGACTCACTGTGCATCATGTCAAACTCTACATCAGCCTCCACAAGCTCGCTGCTGCTTTCTCTGAATAATATCTGCACATATCCTGCCAAGTTTCTGTAATAGCCTCCCTCATTGATTTGTTGGTATTTGAAGCTGTGAGTTTCTCAAACACAAAACCACAAAACCTTGTATTACTGTATTCCTCTGCTCACAACAGGCAAGAGGAATACAGGAATAAAGGAACACTTCAACCCCCAATGATCATTTGTATATCAATTAGCGCTGCCCCTGACTAAGAATTTTCCTAGTCACCTAATAGTCGTCATTAGGGGCCATTGGTGGACTAGTTTACGATATTGAATTAATTATTAAATGATATATTTAATTAATGAAATACAAAACCGTACTAATGAACCTTCATTAATATAGGCCTATATTTTATCTACAAGTGCACGTCACACACTGAGCGAGCCGCCTGTTAATGACGCTGTGGGCTAATGGGCATGTAGCTACTTCCATGTTTCAGATGATACGTCATGTTTGCAGTTGACCAATGAAGATGAGTTTACATATCACCTTGGGTTCGTCCTTCACCTTCTCAAAATGATCCCACACTTTGGATTTCCTGCCCGACATGTTATTAACTAGCCTGTGGAATAACCGCAGGTACCAGCCCTGGAAATTAACCTGACTCCTGCCTGACTGCTGAACGTGGACACTTCCTGTGTCTGCCCTTTCGAATTAATTTATTCCCACATTGTCCAGTCATAGAGGTTTTGATGTATTTTGATAAGGTGTAGCTCCTGATAGAGTTTCACGTTTGTTTGTTTTCTGCAACTTAGCGACCGATGAAATCTTGCTGGCTAATGACCTCTCTGGTCGACTGATGTTTGGTCGACTATTAGCATACAGCCCTAGTATCAATTACTCACCTCATGTTAGGTTGAATTTGTGAGTAAAACTTTGTCTTTCTGGCATGCCTCCAGTAAACGAAGAATCTAAAAACTTGATGAATTGACGTCATGGGTGTCTGCGTTTAAATACAGCAAAACTATATGAAAACATCTGTTAACAAACTCTTACATAACTCGTGCAGTATAATCCAAGTCTTATTTATCCTGTTGTATGCTCACTTCTTCCTCAATAGACAGCCCTTTCCGATGGGGAACTGAACTTACAATGAAACTTCTCTCTACTTTCTTCAAAGCCAGACTCCATTGACAAAAACTGTAATTCTACGTTGCTGAACATAGGAGCTGCTGGTGTTCCGCTGCCTCAATTAATTAGTTTTGTTTGTGTTATTGTGTGACTTCTGTGAATCCAAACTAAACTTTAAAAACACAAAGTCACACAATAACACAAACACACTTACTGATCGAGGCAGTGGTAGACCAGCAACTCCTGTTTTCAACAAGGTAAAAGTACTGTTTTTGTCAATGGAGTCTGGCTTTGAAGAGAGCAGAGATACATTTCACTTTAAGTTCAGTTCCCCATTAGCAAGGATTGTCTGTTTGGGAAGTACTGAGCACACGACTGGATAAATGAGACTTGGATTGTAGCCATGACTTCAATTCATCAAGAATTTTCTCCGTTTTCGGATTCTTCGTTCACAGTTAAGGGATGTGAGAAAAACAGTGTTCATGAATTTAATGTAACAGGAGGTGAGTAATTGATACACAAATGATCCTTTGGGGGATGAAGTATTCCTTTAATGTCATTTGTATATAACTGCCTATTAGATGAGAACACACATATTTGTTGCAAACTGTCAAACTAAACTGCCTCTAAATTCTCCACTGTAATAGAAGGCATTAGAAATACATTAGAATGACAAGAATAACCTTAACATTTCAAATGCACCACTTAAGTACCACCCAGAGTACTGTCTATTGACTTTATTCCCCGGTCTGTTATGTATCTCTCCAATTACAGTCACTTTCCTCAAAACATAATAAGTCTGTGTTGCCTCTTCAAAGCTCCCCTATGAATAACTCACCTAAGTGGATGTTACACAAGGTGGATATAAAAATAGTGATGTGTAGAGGGAGTAACACGGACGCTAAATCCAGCCTGTTCCATTAGATAATCCTCTAACAGAGAAGCCAGTGACAGGAATCATAAAATACTGAAATATACTGCAAGACTGAATTCAGAAGTAGTATCTTGTTTCTGATGACCCCGAAGATTGTTATTTCTCCCAGACTATAAGGGCCTGGTTTCATTGTTCGACTGTCCTCCCTGATTCAAAGGGAGGATTTTTTAATCATGCGGTTTCTCCTGTTAGATAACACACCTGTCCTATCAAAGCGTTCGTGTAGCCATAACATACTCTAGCACGCTGTGACTGTGTCATATTTCATTACGTCTTGTCTTGGTGATAAAAGGAGTGTCAGCTGTTCCTCCTTTCCCTGTATATTAATTCCTGTCTTGCATGCAGGAAAAAGCAGACGCCTGGTCTAGTTTAGATCAACTTGATTTGAGCTTCCCAGTTACCTCGCATTCTTTCAGCAGTGTTTCTCAGGGGCATAGGTATGACTGTGTAGGATATCCTCTCCTGACTCACATGTAGACAGAGCATACTTTCCTTCATCCGGTTACAAACTGGAGGGGAGGAGTGTTGGGATTTAGGTTGATGGATGGATAGTTTGCATGTCAGTGTACAGTACAGGTCCCCAGAAGACACAGCTGCAGGAAGGCACGCCATTTGTGCAAAAGTGTAAAGCCCCATCATGCATACAAAGAACATATAAGGGATGTTGGTTTTATGCTTTTCTTGTTTATTTCTTTTTTGTTGTTGTTAAAATTGGGCCTAGAGAGTTTGAAGGTCCAGTGTGTGGGATTTAGGGACATTTATTACCATGGTAGGCTATGAAATGGGCTGTGAAATATTCATAACTAACTCTTATTAGTTTAGAATCACCTGAAATTAGGGGTCATTGTGTTTTTGTAAACATAGAATGAAGGTGCTTTCACACCTGCCCTGTTTGGTTCGGTTCAGTTGAACTCAAGTTCATTTGCCCCGTAATTGTGGTTTGTTTGGGCAGGTGTAAACACAGCAATCACACTCAGGTGTGCACCAAAACAACCGGACTGAGACCTTCTTGAAGAGGTGGCCTTGGTCCGGTCTGGTGAGTTTGTGGTGAGAACGTGTCCCGACCTCGATCCGAACCAACTGCAATCACATGACACATTGTTTGGGTTAAACATGAGCATGTTACAGTCCTGGAGGATTATTAATGTGCACCTCCTCCTGTACTGCCTTAATATGCACATTCAGCACATCCAATGCATCAAAACATTGTTTTCTAGTTGGAGCCGCGCCTCGTTTTCAAACTGTATGCTTTGACTAAAATGAACAATGACAGCGATATAGTCCACGATGAGCAGCGCTACAATCAACCTGCGTAGTTGTCCCTCCATTGTGACATTAGAAAGTGTCACATTTATCTTGCATGTGTACTCTTCTTCAATGTTTTGTTTACCTCCTGGATTTTTCCCACATGGAAATTCTGACCAATCAAGAGCAGCTTTCTCGCACTAAGCATTTTATCTGGTCTGTTTATAAATGCTGCCGAGAGAACATGTGCACCAAAATTAGTCCCTGATTCAGACCAGTGCAAGACAGCTCTAGGTCTGAAAGCAGCCTGAGTTGTTATATCTACATATGGAATAGGTCCTCTTCCTTGGTGTCCGCCATGTTGTTCTACAGTAGCCCAGAATGGACAAACCAAATACTGGCTCTAGATAGAGCTGCAGTAGTTCTCCTACGCGCTTGGCACACTGAGACGTTTCAGCTACGCAACCTCACTGCTAGATGGACTAAATCCCACACACTGAACCTTTAAATATGAATGAAGAAAATATAACCACCTCTCACCGCTGCTCGCCTCATCCCCGTCATGATATATTAAATAATAAATATTTTTGGTTTGACATTAGATCTGTTCAAATATTTTGGAGCATCCCAAAAAAATCAGAGTAGAATCATTAAAGACATAGTTTAACATTTTGGGAAATAAGTAGTGAGACTGAGAGGTGTTGATAGGCAGATTTTGTTACCTTTGGACACAGCCAGGTTAGTTCTTTTCCACTGCTTCCAGTCTTTGGCCTTGTTCAGACTTCAGCCCAAATCTGTTTTTGGTATATCCTGATTGATTTAGAAAGTCTGGACAGCAAAAAAAATGCAAACATTTTTGCAGTTTGGATCCAAACCACATTTAGAGGTGGTTCGAAATGTGATTCCAATTGGATTTTCGCAACGCAACACACAACTGGAAAACTTGGTCTGGTGTGATGTAGGTAATTCTGCAATGCGACTTAGCATTTAGCTACATAGTTACTGATACCGACGTCACTACCAGAGCAACCCATGCAGATAGGCTGGTGATGTCTGGACACAAAAATCTGATCTGATCACTTGCAGATAACAGTGCTGACAGTCTGTCTTAAAGATCTTGATTGAGAAACAAATCTGATTTGCCTGCAGTCTGAATTTAGCCTTTATGCTAAGCTAGCTTAGCTGTAGCTTCATATTTACCATAAGGACATGAGTGTTATTGATCTTCTTATCGTAATCACAGGGAGCAGGCGTTTAAGCTTATTTTTATTATATGTGCCAATAGTGTGTATTTATCTGGACAATTAAATTTAATGCAGAATTGGTAAGTTTTGAGTATTTTTGAGTCCGTTAATATGATAAGAGGCCTAAAAGCAACGACGAAATATTCCTCTTCAGCTAAAAGCCCAAGTATTGATGTTTTTATGACTCTGGCTGCACACAGCGTCCACTAGCCAGCAGCAACATGGCGAGAGAAGGTAGTGGAAATGGAAACAGCACAGTGCGTGCTCCCGTTTTTACTGTGTCCCAGTTAGTGGCCTCATTAGGAGTAGTCCCGGGGCCCAAGTTAGCCTGAAATAAGCCCCAAATATTGTTCTGCCTCTGCACAGCTTTCTAGAGATCACGCAGGGTTGCTTCAGGCTTGGTGTGAAGGTGGAAACAAATCTTTATGTGCAGCACTGACCTGCGGGGGGGGGGGGGGGGGGGATGACAAAAGAGAATCAATAGTGCTGACTCTGCAGCAGGCTCTGGCCCCGGACCAGACAGATACAAACTCATCTGAGCCCAGAGGAAGGGTGTGTGTGTGTGTGTGTGTGGAGAAAAGACGCAGAGGAAGCAGTCGGTTGTCCAAGGCAAACAGGAAGGCCTCACTTCCACAGGTGCAGCTTTTGTGTGTCTGACAGGAGGGATGATAAGAAGGAAGGTGGGGTCACTAACGGGGCGCTTTGAGTCCGCATATGATGAGGGCGGTCTTTTTCGCCAGAGGTTTCTTGGCTTCAGAAGTCGGGCCGAGCCGGGAAGAGATAAGTCAGTCAAAGCAGCAAAGCTTTAGCTGTTTGGTTTGGCTGGGCACCTGAGCCGATGAAATAATGCTGCAGAGAATCAATCTCCTTCCTCCTTCTTGTCAGCTCTCTTCTAGGATGCATCATCTGCCAAGAGGCAGATTTACTGATCTGGTTGTTAGCAGAGATTTTGCAGTTAGGTTTCAGAATTCATCCCCACCCCCCAAAAAAGCCCTTCATGTGTGAGAAGACAGAGCTGTAACTTAACTTCTCTTTCATGCAGACTCTAAATAACTGAGATTGATTCCTGTTTGCTAATGTGCCTTTGATCTTAACTATTCAAATGTGGAAAAAATAAACTCCCAGAAACACACTCCCCACTTTTCTCTCTCATCATGACCCTAAATAAACTGGAGTCATGTCAGCGTTTGAAGAGTGCTGACTTCCGAGGTGAAAGATGAACTCTTTAAGATGCAAAAGGAAGTGGTCCCACCTCTGCGTCTGCGCCACTAATGGACTGAACTCTTTCCAGCGCCCGCCTGGTCGAGCTGGCACCGGACGCGAGTGGAACAGCAGGATCAGACCTTTCCGTCACTGCACGATCCCCGCAGACCAGCCAAGGCCCGCAGTTTCTGTCAGAGCGGCCAACTCTCCACAGGCCGCTTTATTAAATGACGCCCAATTAGTTTCTGATGGTCACAGCTCGCTTGTGCTTAATGGAGCGAGGGCTAAAATGAAAGCCGGGGGCCCTTTTATGTACGGGCCAAGTTCACGGTCAAGTCATTTTCTCCTCAGTGTTTTTCCTTTGAGTTAGAAAATTAAATCATCTAAGAAATATCTCGCAGTTGTTGTTTTTTTTTCCACAAACGTGCCTGTCAGGAAGATTAATCTCAGCATAAATCTGGCCGTGTCCTTAATCCACAGTTTTAACATTCATTTGCTAATCTGAAGATTTTCTCAAGCAGCTGTGCTCTCTTTTCTGCACTTCTCACCACCTCCTGAAACTCACCGAAGCGCCTCATGATGAAATGGGCTGGATATCTGTGTCGTCCTACTTTGAGTTCCTGCTCCATTTTTGGCTTTTGGCTATTTATGCCCCGGACCTTCTGTTGCCTGTGTGTTTGTATGTTTCAACGTCTTGGGAAGCCAGTTGATCTGAAAATGATGGAAGGAAGTTCTCCATCTGGCTCGCAGTTGAACTTTGATGTATTCAAACATGTGACATGAACCAAATAACAACTTGTCCTCGCGTGTGACTTTGTGAAATGTTTCCTTCAAGACCACAGCCTTATATTTATAAATCCCACTTGCTCCCTGTTAATATTTATAAACCAAACACATCTTTTTCTAATTAACTTGTGTGTTTTTCCTTATCTTTGTGTGACCTCTGCACAGTGTCATTAATTCTCTGTTACTTCTGTTTTTCAGGAACAAGAAGAAAACAAAAGTGCGACTAGTTGGCCAGAATACTACATTGATCAGCTCAATTCAATGGCAGCTGTAAGTAAAAACATAAACTGTATTTACTCTCTTTATTGCATATAAAAATGGTCACGAAAAGTCCTGGAAGAACAACCTGTTTTCTATTTGACGTTTTCTTACCCTATTCAAGAGTCCAAGGTTGTAAAACCCAGACAAATCTGTGAGTTTGGGCTATAGAAATGCATCTTGACAACTTTCAACTGAATGAAGCTAGTAGTGATCCAACAAATAAGAAAGTTTGCAATTAATATATTTAATAAAGGATTTTTTTATTCTCTGGAAATGTGTTTTCCATGTTACCGGTACATCACTGGAAACCGATAAATGTAGCTTTATTTTGGCTGTGAATTGTCTCTCAGAGCTGAGTGCACCAGCTCGGTATAACAAAGTAGGTCTTAAATCTTACGCCGGTTTCAAATGTACACTAAGTGCACCAAGTCTGACTGACCACAGTCAAAGCTGCGCCTTGGTCTGATGCACGTGCACGTGAAAACATGTGAAGCAATGATTGTTGCCAGTCAACACACTCCTATCCAAAGCGCACTTTAACTGTCCAGCATGTCCAGTGGGTTTGTCTCGTAGACTGTACATAAAGATGGACAACACATCTCCACTTCCTCCCACTGTACAAAAATGAAGCCAAAATCTCCGGGATATTGGTGCAGCCATCCTGCACCGGTGACGTCATTTGGAGCCAGAGTCTGCGCAGTAGCGATCTCCTGGGTATCGAGTTCCCGCCCAATCACCTGTCAGACCAATAATGAGCAGCACCATTGCTCACAGGCACACACAGCTGTCAATCATGACGTATAAACCCCTTTTTATAGCATCAAATAACTAATTAAAATCAAACTTGTCAAAAAAAGACAGTTGAATAAATATCAGCGTCATGAGAGCTACCCAAAATGACAGAAACCATCTTTGTGAAAAATTTATTTGACGTGTACTTCAGTTTGGCCCATGTCCCATCAGCTAACGTGGAGGGGGCGGGGTTTATGACCTACACTGCAGCCAGCCAACAGGGGGCGATCAAGATCTTTTTGGCTTCACTTTTGGGGAGCTATTATGTCGTCCATCTTTATTTACAGTCCATTACAACTAGTTAGTGCACTCATCTCCAGACTTAGATCTTCACCATGTTAAATTTTTTGTTGAACAGAGAAAGACGCTCCTCGCCCTGGAGAAAGAAGACGAGGAAGAGAGGAACAAAACCATAGAGAGCTTGAAGACGGCTCTGAGGACACAACCAATGAGGTGGACTAATACTTTCTTTATCTCACTCTGTCCTGTCTTTTACATATAATGTCATCCATCGTCACATCTGCTTTCATTTAACCTCCTCTCACCTTGTCTGTCACTCTTTCTTAGTTGCTCACAACATTATGTAAATGAGTCCTTGAAGAAGTGAGCACCTGTAAAGGTCACTGCAGTGTTGGTTGAAGGTTTTACATTGACGTGAATGTGCATTAAAGCATTTCTATTTCAGGATCCTGAGCTCTTCACTGCACTTAAAAAGCAAATGTCCTGAGTTGCTTATTACATTTCCTGAGGATGATTCAGTTATAGCACAAGGAAACAGAGAGAGGAGACACACATACATTTAGATATTTGGCATGTGATACTGCAGCTTAACTCAAGGGCATTTGTTTTAATTAAACCTGGTTTTGCCAAACTAATATGATTCCTGTGCTCGTTTTCCTCTCAGGTTTGTGACCCGTTTTATCGACCTGGATGGCCTCACGTGTATCCTGAACTTCCTGAAGAGCATGGACTACGAGACCACGGAGTCGCAGATCCACACGTCTCTGATTGGCTGCATCAAAGCTCTGATGAACAACTCGCAGGGCCGCGCCCACGTCCTCTCGCACTCCGAGAGCATCAACATCATCGCTCAGAGCCTGGCCACGGAGAACATCAAGACTAAGGTGGCGGTGCTGGAGATCATGGGCGCTGTGTGTCTAGTGCCCGGCGGACACAAAAAGATCCTGGAGGCCATGCTGCACTACCAACGCTTCGCCTGCGAGAGGACAAGATTTCAGGTGGGTGGGAGAAAGTCAAGTGCACAATTTTGCAGATAGATAAAGTTGTTTTAGAGGCAACATGGTGTGAAGGTACTTAATGTAACTGTAATAACCTGTCATCCCACAGACACTTATTAACGATCTGGACCGGAGTACGGGGCGATACAGAGATGAGGTCAACCTGAAAACAGCCATCATGTCCTTTATAAACGCTGTGCTGAGTCAAGGCGCTGGAGAGGTGATTTATATACATGAGACAGCTTTTATGCCTCTCTTACACTTGAAGGTCATCGTGTCCCTCTGCAACTCATTTAAGACTCTTTAAAACATTGTGTGCATCCTTTTTATTGCTTTTCTCCCCTAAAACAGACAAGTTTGGAATTCCGTATCCACCTACGATATGAGTTTCTCATGTTGGGGATCCAACCTGTGATCGACAAGCTACGCTCTCATGAAAACTCCACATTAGACAGGTGAGGTGGAACGGAGAAAAAGGTAGTGTCTCAACCTCAAACACAATCGCACCTCATACTGTTAATTTGCAATAACAACTACTCAGGTAGAGGTAAAGGTAAGCATCAAAATACTACCTAGAGAGAAAAAGTATTCACGAAAAAATGAAAAGTAAAAACACCAGCAGTCTTTAATTTGATGTGGATATGACTGGAATGATCTCAACCACAGATGGCCTTCCTCAGGTAAAGAATACCCTTGTCACTTTTCCATTGTCACTCTTGGTCGCACCAAGTAAAGCCATGCTGCACTAATTTGTGTTAACATTGTCAGTTTACACGCGCCATGCTACGCCAAGCTGTGCCGTAGATGGAACTTTTCTGGAGTAGGTCCAAAAGCCGGGTGGCCCGCCCTCAAGTGGGTGGTGGTGATGTCTCGCCGACCACAGCCAACTCCCGATACAATATTCCCAGTCTGTATCCCTGATGTGATCACAAAAATATTAATATAATACTAAGTACACCAGTAAGTAAAATGAGTTCTTTACTTGTTGTCTCCTATTTGATATTTTGATTTGGCAAATAAATCAGCAAAGCATGTGCATGTTCATATTAGACTGTGCCTGTCATGTTAAACAGTAAATATAAGGAGTGTCAACATGTTACAGTGTTCTTCATCTTCTATCACTCCAGTATAAATGTCCCAGTTCCCACCACAGACAGCCACAAATCAGGTGTGACCCCCAACGTCCTAATCCAGCTATCTTTAATCACATAAAGACAATCAGAATAGAGAAGTGGCCAAATCAGTCTCTTATCTTACTGACAGTCTCATATCAGATGACTCACTGAGGCTAATTCGGAGATAGTGCTGTGATGATTCATCATTAATGGCCCTCTAAATACAGGTGTGTTCACTTCAACCACCAGCTGTGGTTGAAACATTACGTCAGGCATGTCCACATAAAATGAAAGCAAAATGCATACTGCTTGAACACTGTTAGCTTAATAGTTAGGCCTACATTATGGCAGAAAACAGGAGTAGTTTTTAAGCATGATATACCGTGTGTATATGTTATTAAACTTATAAACATTAACACAACAGACACACTTACTGTCAGGTGAGTGTTAGTGCGGTTCTCTGATGTACTGACTTCAGACCAGTGTTCACAGCTGGAGCCCTCTGCACTGAGTGCTGTTAATTTGTCTGTAAATATCCGCTGCTAGCATTATTTGAAAGCCATAGTAGCTTCAGCTATTATGCTGCTTAAAATAGAGTCACGGAGGCGTGGCTTTGATAGGATAACAGAGCACCTGTAGACCTGGGACCAGCTGACCACTTGTCTCTTAACAGAGTGTAAATGTATGCATAAAATAACAAATAAATAAAGGTAGTTTGATGAAAGTATCAAATGTAACAAAGTAAAAGTAATAATTTTTCTTTAAAAATCTACTCAGGCAAGTAAAAAGTATGCTGCATTAAAACGACTCTGACAAGTATAGTTTCCTCAAAAACTTACTAAAGTACATGTAACCATGAGACATCAGATGAGATCTGTCCTTCAGATGATGTATTTGACCGTGTATTTCATCTATGCTTTCCAGAGAGATCTTTCTAAATTTCTAATCCAGTCCTCTCACCCTCTCAGGCATTTAGACTACTTTGAGATGCTGCGGAACGAGGATGAGCTGGCTTTGGCAAAACGCTTTGAGATGGTAAGATAAAAAAAAACCTATAACCTTATGACATTAGTCTTACATAATTTATGACTGTAAAATATTCAGCAGGAGATACTCACACAGTTGTTGTTGCATTTCTTCTCCTCCAGGTACACATAGACACCAAAAGTGCCACCCAAGTTTTTGATCTCATCCGCAAGAAGATGAACCACACTGATGCACACCCGCACTTTATGTCTGTCCTGCATCACTGCCTCCTCATGCCGCGTGAGTGTTTCCTTCAGTTGTTTATAAGTGGGCTGCACACTATTAAACCTTAAGGCAAACACTGTCGCACAGAACACAGTTCACAATCTTTTGTGCTGACTCAAAGCTGGTGAGTCTACAATATCCTGAAATATAATGAGGCTCCAAAGAAGGTGGTATTATTACTCCCACACAACACACAGAACATCTGTACCTCCTGGTTTCTGGCCAGACAGATAAGGATGTTGACTTTGTGCAGATTAGTCAGTCTGCAAATTGAATAAGCACATTCCCTGCCAAGCTGAATACTCTGCTAGCTCAAAGTCGGTGACTGCTGTGGTTTTGTTACCCTATTTTTAAAGCATCAAGTTTGATTATAATTTGCCAGTTTTCCCATCTCAATTGACTTGAAAACAAAGAGCCACCATCTTCCCTTTTTAAGTGGCTTTTTAACGAGACCCCCCTCAGTCACTTTGTTTAGGCATTAAGAGTGTAATTAACACTTCAGCCTTGAATACAGAAGCTGTGGTCAAGACTTAATAAAGTGCCTGTGATGGTACTTAAAGGTATACTCTGCAGGGATTGTCATTAAGTCCTATCAAACACCGCATTTGAGCCTGGCACCTCCTCCATACGCTGCTTACACACACACACACACACACACACACACACACACACACACACACACTGCAAGGTACTATTGTAGGAGCATTACATTTGTTGTAATGGCGCACACCCACAGAAATGCAGCTCAGCCTTGCTTTCAGTTTTTCCCAGTGGCCACTCACGGTATTGCAGCAAAAAAATCCTCTGTGGCCCAAAGATCATTTTCCCCATAGTACAAAATTATAAAAGAGACATCTGTAAAACTGTTGATAGGACACCTGCAACTGCAAACAAAGTCAATATGACTCTTGTTATTATGAATTTTTGATCCATTGAGGTTTTATATTTGTAAAACTTTGCTCAAGCTGAGAAAAGTGATTCAAAACTTCATGACAATGTGAAGTCTATGGGCTGATTGAGACCTTGTGGGCGGAGCCAGCAGGAGAAATACTACTGCACATATTCAGTGGGGTTCATACCCCGAAAGTTACCCAGAAGCTAGAAACTTCTTCAGTGTATGTGCCAGATGAATAATTATCTTTGGACTGAATAGGCGCCATCTTGAGGTCCAGTATCCAGATTTAATAATACTGTAAAACCTCTATTAAAAGCGAAGTCCCAATTATATGCACAGTCCCTTTTACGAGCCTGGTGTAGCTACATATTTTGACAAAGAGGCCTGGTCTGGTTGCTAAGCAGGTCATTTTTATAGAAGTTCTTTGCATGTATAAAAGCAGGTTGTTGGCTACCTCAAATTATGTGTCTATTCCTTGATTACCCTGTAAGTTATTCATATTCCTTTGGTCTGTAAGGGTCCTTAGATCAAAAGAATCAAAAGAAATTTTCACAAAAATAAATCCAAGTTATGAATGTTGTTTTAACAGGATAAGGTGGTATCGGCATGTCGGGTGCAGTAACTTACCCCGATGTATTATCTGAAACTTATTTTTTATACAAGTAATATTCATACTGGTTTAAATAAACAGTTTGATTGTTTTTCCCGATTTTTGCTGAGCAACAGTTTTGTGTGAATTAAAGGCCTGTCCCAAATATAGGCCTGTTGATTTCAGTGATTGAAGCAAATGATAGCCTGGGCTACTAATTGAAGTTTTACGTTACATCCATTTTTAAAAGACAATACTTTAGCAAGCTAACTAAGCTAACCACCAGTGCCTACCTGTCCAACAGAAAACAGGCCAACTGTGCGTCACTGTTCATCCCCATCCTCTCATTCAGTGCATGCCAGTTCAAGTGAAAGTGAAAGCCAACCTCAGATTCACTCTTGTTTTCGGAGCAAATGTCATTGGCGTGGCATTTCGATGCACAATTTTTCCAGAGCTGCATCCGCAATTTTTAATTTCCTCTTGGATGCGTGCTGGTACTACCTGATTGAGTCCTGACCTCACCTGCGTGCTGTCATTGGCTAGAAGCTAAAAATAACCACTGCCAAAAGGTTGCAGCAGGTTGTTTTTTTTGTAGGAAAATCCTGTAAAGTTTAAATAGGAAGAGGAATCAGAAAAATATCCATGAAGATGATTTGATGCACTGAACATTTATCACGGTAAAGTAACAGGATGCCTTCTCACTGTAACGCAGTAAGTGTGTGTGTTTAAAAGGTTTTAAGCTAAATAACAAGTCAACAGTAAACACGTGTCGCCTTGTTGTAACCTGTAATTATCCTGCCTCTCTTTGGCTCCTCAGATATGAGCAGTTACAGACCTATTTTAGAAAATCAGTCCAGCAGTCGCTGTGAGGCACTAATGGAGACACTAATCCTGATGACTGATTCCAGCTGGCTGATAAGACACTCTTCCTCTCTTTCTCCTCAGATAAGAGAAGTGGTAACACGGTGCAGTACTGGCTGCTGTTGGATCGTATCGTCCAGCAGATGGTCTTGCAAAACGACAAAGGCCACGACCCCGACGTCACGCCACTGGAGAATTTTAACGTGAAGAACGTTGTCCGGATGTGAGTCCTCTGATTTCCTCTGAGACAAACTGAGTGACTGCATGGAGCAGATTACTCGGCTGCCAGATTGAAGATTGTAGAACAATGTTGTGTTTGATGAGGAGTGGAAAAAAAAAAAACACGTGCTCGACAGTGTTGGCTCAAAAATAGCTTCCCTTTTATGTTGAGACAAACAATGAGTGGAGTTGTTCACTGTAGGTAATTATGTGTCATCCTCTCTGCAGGCTGGTTAATGAAAACGAGGTCAAACAGTGGAAAGAGCAGGCAGAGAAAATGAGGAAAGGTTTGTACGACTCTAAATGACTTTCCTGAAATAGAAAACGTTTGTTAATTAAAATCATATTTTTAGTAAAGTCATGATTTGATGAACACGTCGCTGTGGCTTCTCATCACAGAGCACCACGAGCTGCAGCAGAAGTTTGAGAAGAAGGAGCGTGAGTGTGACGCAAAGACTCAGGAGAAGGAGGACATGATGCAGACGCTCAACAAGATGAAAGAGAAGCTGGAAAAGGAGTCCAACGAGCACAAGAATGTCAAACAGCAAGTGGCCGAACTTACTACCCGACTGCATGAGCTCAGCACCGTACGTCGTCCTTTATACATTACTACGGTTCACAAAACACAGTTGTACATAATCATCTCACACAGCACCTTCTCTCACTTCCATCTCATTGCATATTGATAGGAAAGCTATATTTACATGAGTGAAAAGGAATCTAATGTAAGATAAGGAGGAATCTAATAAGAAAATGTGAAAAAGTTATGAGTTAAAAAACATGCTACACAAAAGCCCCGTTTCCACCAAATGCTTTCAGTATGGTACCTTTGGAACCAAAAGTATCCCTTCAGACATGGTACCTAGATCCTAGAGTTTCCACTGCAAACAGTACCCTAAAATGTGGCCGGGGTTGTTGTCACTCACTGCTCCGTCCAGCACTCACTGTATTTCCACATCAGTGGTGACACAGAGGAAAGTCTGCCCCTCGTTTATCGTCCACAGAACGAGGCTCGAAATGAGCCTCAAAACCAGCCACAACTTAGCCCTGAGCAGAGTGACCGTCCTCTATTGACCAATCAACAGACTGCAGTGTTCACAGCTCCACCTTTTAGTACCAGATCTGTGTGCTAGGTACCCCAATGGAGGATGGGCCAAGAATGGGGACAGTACGGAACGGTTCCGTTGGTACCATCCACAACTTTTCACAGTGGAAACGCAAAAAAAGCGTACCGAACTGAACTGAACTGAACCGTACTGTACTGCTCGGTGGAAACGAGGCGAAAAAGTAATGAAAGTATTCAACTCTTAAACACTGGCATTCTGCGACAGTGGTTCACACCCTTGTCACAGGTGACCTTTGAATTTTAGCAGCAGGAATAAAAGCTCAGATCAGGCACAAAAAATCAGGTCCGACCCATTTTGGGCCCAATGCAGATTAAAAGCACAAATTCCTACTGTAAAAAACTATATTTGACATATAATAACATGTTTTGTTTTAAATTAAAACATTAATTACAAGGGCTGACGTGTCCCTTCGCACCACTTCTCCCTCCTCTCTTCCTTCTGTCATTTCAATAGTCTGCCGTCTTTTGCACGACAGGTTTGACAGAGCTTGCTGCGCCCTTTGGTGCATCTAGTGTGCACAGCGCTGTTCAGATGATGATCACAGCTCTTCGCTGCATATTACACACACACTCTCACACTGCTTAGGAGGCAGAAACAAACACTGCCAAGAAGCTTTGCAGCCTGTCACTCCTTTTTTCTGCCCCTCTCCTGTGCGTGCTTTACCTCCCTCCTCAAGTTCACTATATTGCTCCATTGTCACTTTCCCTTCATCAGTCGCAGCTCCCCATCTTTCTCTCTCTTCCCTTCTTGATTCAGTCCATTAAAACTCCTGCCAAAGTGCCATTTACGCATGAGAACTGCCACTGAGAATAGTGAGGAATATATTCTGCTCGGGCAGAGAATCAGAGGTCTAGCTGGAAGAGAGGAACGTATTCAATATGTTGTCATGTATGAAAAGAACCCAAATGAACACTGTAAACAGACGGCTTGATTCCTGTAGAGATGATTCTGTCAGAGGCTTTTTGATCCACATAAACAGTTGCACCATAACATTCCCACTGTATTAAAAACTCTGCAACATGTTAAATCTCCCTGGTGTCCTCCCCTCCCTGTAGAGACAAGCAGCTGTTGTTCCTGGAGGTCCTCCCCTCGCCCCCGGACCCCCCGGTGGTCCTCTGCCTCCTCCGCCTGTGCCAACTTTTGGAGGAATGTGCCCACCTCCCCCACCGCCCCCTGGGGGCATGATGCCTCCTCCGCCTCCCCCACCGCCTCCTCCGGGAGGACCCCCACCTCCTCCTGGACGCCCACCCATCGGAGGCATCCCTCCCCCACCGGGAGCACCCCTAGGACCTTCTCTGAAGAAGAAGAACATTCCCCAGCCAGCCAATGCACTCAAGTCCTTCAACTGGGCCAAGTTAGCTGAGGTGAGAAGAGTGCAGACACCAGAATATAAAATCTATATGATGCTTTGTGTTTGATTATAAAACATACATGTGTTATTGTCCTCTGCTCAGAATAAACTGGAGGGCACAGTGTGGATGGACGTGGACGATGCCAGGGTTTTCAAAATCCTGGATCTGGAGGACATTGAGAAGACATTCTCAGCCTATCAGAGACAGCAGGTACTGAGGACACCACAGTTCATCTCTCCATCTCACCACATAGTGCCAGAGAGAGACGGGGTCAGATGGGTTGGGTGGCTGTGGGCTCAGCTGGCTTGCATTTTTGGATTTGGCTCGTGTCGAGATTCTCTAAAATTTCTCCTGTTTTGCAACTTTTGATTTCTCAAGCAAAGTTGGAGAAGGGAGAAGGGGAAAGGTCAGATAAATACCAAAAAAAGCAAGAGTCAGCCTGAAGTCAGAGGAAGGAGAGAGGGGAGAAAGTGCAAGATATATTTTGGGGTTCATTAGACGCAACACTGTCATGCTTGAATCATCTCAAACGCTTTCTTACATTTGAATGGAATGCTGTTTTCTGCCATTTTTTTGTTTGTGGTTTTGATCATTTTGCCATTTGTGATTGAAAATGCATGACTGAGCTGCTCAGAATCGACTTTTTCTTTCTTGTGGCCTCAGTTTGCAATTCATTTAATCACTAGATCTTTATAAATAATCAGTAGTGTCTTTGTTAGTCGTACAGAAGAGAATGAGCATGTCTGTTCAGAGTTCAAGATGTCAACAGGCACTGTGTTTCACCTCAGTCTAACGGCCTTAAGCATGTTCAACACACATAATGAGATTGAAAATGAATTAATAAGAAGCGTCTTTCACAAATACAAAGACAGCGTCTGCTAAATTTTGATCCTCAGTGTCGGCCTGTTGAGTTTAAACAGAAATATGACATTGATTTCTTTATGTGCACAGCATGTGAACTATAAGCACGTATCGATCGACTGAACACCCACTCACGTCTCACTGCTGCTCACTTCATTACTGATGGATCCATCGTCATCTAAGTGCAGAACGAGCTTTGATTGCTGTTTGTTTGTTTTGTATGGGCTGCTGTCACGTAACTGCTTTACTTATTCTAATAATGAGTGCTTACATCTTCCCTGCTTCCCGCCTGCATTTTAGGACTTCTTTATGATCAATAACAGCAAACAGGTGAGTGCACTTGCAGTACAGTCCATATACAGACATGACTTTTTGTCGCTCCTCGTGGATTCAGTCAGACTTTGTTACACATGATGTCCTAGTGTCCTTCTCTTCTGATGAATCAATGTGTGTCCAACAGAATGTACGACCTGTTAGAGAGTCACCTGCCTTTAGTTGTGTGTCGTATGTGTGTACTAATCAGTGTGACGACCTCCCTGTGTGACTGTTTTCAAACCTTTGTGATGTATTTGTAGCTTTTGTTTTGGGATTTTGGGGCATGTGTCGGTTTGGTTGTTGTGTGTCTGTGGGTGACTCTAACTCAAACTAATATTTACATGTTACTATGTCTTGTTGCACTCTAACGTCTTCATCACTTGGCTCACAGAAAGAGGCAGAGGACGACACGCTGAGCTCTAAAAAAGTCAAGGAGCTGTCAGTCATCGATGGCCGTCGAGCTCAAAACTGCAACATCCTCCTCTCGCGGTGGGTTTTTATCTGCGTCTTGACACTCATAAAAACATTAGTGACACACCAGAGATTGTGATGGAATTATTTGTAGTTTTCACATTGTGTCTTAAGTTAATTTTATTTTCAAAATTTATATTTGAGGATACGTAATCCTCCAATCCTTCAAGTAGGTCAATAAGGGACAATAAAAATTTAATAATAATTATACATAAATATGGCCGCAAGTAGTGGTTCCAAGGTTCAAGCCACCGTGGACTGTATTATCAGTTGTTGTTTTTTAATAATTTTTATTTAACTTTTTTTTCAGTTCAGTAAGTACAGGAACAAAACAAAACAAAAAATAGCATTACACAGGGGAAAAAAAGACAAGTATGAGGTCATGGGATGTTTACAAAGATATGACAAATTTTCCTAATTTAAAATACAGTAGGATGTCATATATGGTACACACAATAATCACGTGGAATCTGTCTCATTTGCTGACCGATAGAAGTTAAAAGCTGCAAAGGATCAAGGCCTTTGATGGCTCAAATCACCACCATTAAAGACAACTAACAGGTTTTATGATGATCAGACAGACGCCCATTTACTTACCACCAAATCTCCACCAGGCCACACTTTTCTTTGGCAGCACCGTCACCCCCTATTGGTCAACAGCGAAAACATTTTGGGGACATGCTTTAACAGCTTAATTAAAAATATCCACTGAGTTTGGTGATGTTCAGACAAACTCTTACCGATTCATGGCCAAAGTTGCCAATGCACTTATTTGGAACTGGTGACATCCCATGTTGATTGATTTCAACATAATTGTACTCACATGGTTCAACATTGTTATGACACAAATCCTGCAAGTTTCATGATGATTTGTCAAACTGTTGTGGAGTTAGGTCTATTTATATGCTCAGCCACGCCCTTTTTGAATTTCTTAGGTCAACATCTTTGAAATGCAGTGAGATATCAACAAGCTTTATGAAACTTTTGATAAGCTTTGTCCAATAAGCATCTACAGAGAATTTGGTAGCAGCTGGACGTACGGTTAAGGACAGTGGTTCCCAAATGGTGGGTCGTGATCCAAAAGTGGGTCATGGGTCCATTCTAAATTGGACCACAAGTGACTCACAGATGTGATAAGTTTGTAAAAAACACACTTTGTTTTAGACTAGAGTAAATTTCTGGCACAGAGCTTTTATTTTGAAGTGCCGTTTCCTGCTGTAACGTGAGTGACTAATGAACAGGTGCTTAACAGAGACAGCAAACTAAGTCAAAGACATGGCCAAACGCAAATATGATGCTGAATATATTAAACTGTGTGGACCTTGAACCAGTGACTAAGGAGAAACGTGGACCCTGTGGCTGGACCAGTAGGGAACAACTGGTATAGGAGGATGTCTCAAAAATTTGTCTTTAAATAATTTAATAAGGCAGAAAATCTCATCAAGCTGACTTAAAAGGTCCTGGAGGCTAACTGCAGTGAGTGTAAATGATGTCTGTACCGGGTTTTGTGTAAATGGGATCCACAGCACAAGAGTTATGACTTTCCAGTGTTCAAAATTTTGACCTTCAATTGCAGTGCCCCTGTTTGGCTGATTGGGGTCATATTTCTTGGACAGCATTTGGTCACGATTTCCAATCACTAGTGAAAATGTCATCTGTCTAAGATGAACCATGTCATTGAAATGCACAAACATTTAGGACTAGAAATAAGAATAAACCAGCGCTAAATCAGCTATCTGGGCTTGAAACCAAAAATATAAAATCATTAAAACAAACACATAATAAAGTGACATAAAAACAGCACACATAAGCAAACAGGGCTCTCCCACAACCCTCGACCACACCCACCACAGTACATCTTCATTACTAGGATAATCTGCAGGAAACCAGTGCCAGACCACATCAAATCAATTAATGTGCCATTATAAGCACAAATAAAGTGCTAAATATTTCTGAGTGTGATCATTTAATTGTAACTAAAATCTGTCTCAATATCTGTCTCAAGGATAACTAAAGTGATGTGTTTAAAAATCTATCTGTTGTGTGCTGCAGGCTGAAACTTTCAAATGAGGAGATCAAGAGAGCCATTTTAACCATGGATGAACAGGAGGACCTTCCCAAAGACATGCTGGAGCAGGTACTCTAATGAATGATGAATCAGATGTGCTTCGTTGAGTGATTACACTTTGAGTGCTCAGTGAAAATATCAGCAGAGTGAATTCATGCCTGTCAGCATCACTTTCCTCCACCATTTATTCATGTTGTCTGAGTCATTGCTAAATCTGTTCAGGATAACAAACATCAGCTAAAACTCTGATAAAAGTTTATTGTGTTAAAGAAGGTTTTTTGGGATTTTGCAGTGGAGAGAGGCACACGTTATGACATCAGAGATTTGAAATGTAAATTAAAGAGATTTTTCCTCCCTCACCAGCTGCTGAAGTTCATCCCAGAGAAGAGCGATGTGGATCTCCTGGAGGAGCACAAACACGAGCTCGACCGCATGGCAAAACCCGACCGCTTCCTCTACGAGATGAGCAGGTACTTTACAGTTTTTCCCTCTCACGTGTCACCTTTTTAACTCTGTATTAAACAGATATTAACCTCAGATGTGACAGCTTCAGGTCAGTGCAGCACTCTGCAGACCAGATCTGCTGACAAACAATAGCCATTGTTTCCTCTCAGTCACGGCAGATAAGTGAAACGACACATGGGTTTCCACTCAGCAGAGAACAATGGCTGAATGTGTGAATCACTCTTAATGGTGTTGGTGAATAAATGGAGCCTGTAATGTAATAACAGTAATGAAATGAGTCCTGTGAGATAAAAGGAACAAAGGAAACGTGTCACAACTCGGCCACTGACTGAATAAATACATTAAAACCAGCTAAAGAACACAAAACTAAAATAACTGGCGCTCCTGATAATAAAGGCGTACGTGTCAGTAAATTAATAAAGTTAGTGTTTTGTTTGTTTTTAATCATTCACCACAGTTTGCCAGTTTCTTCTCTCGTCATTAGAGCCCACAGTGGACTGGAGGACAGATGTCACTCTGGTATTCATTAGCTGCAAAGTCAGTGGGTTTTTAAGCCGCAATGAGAAACGCTGCCAAAAATAAGCTTCGTTACCACAGCTTTATATGTATAATTTACTGAGCACACAGGCGTCTTGCTTTATTTTGCTCGAGCACAATGTCCATGTTTGTGGCTTTTGTCTAAATTGGTGGATTTCCCTGTTTATAATTTATTATTTTTTTGTCTATTTTCGTTCTCTTCTTACTCGCATTTTCCATCCCCTGTCCAGAATAAACCACTACCAGCAGAGGCTGCAGTCCTTATACTTCAAGAAGAAGTTTGCAGAGAGAATAGCGGAGATCAAACCCAAAGTTGAAGGTGGGGAAAGTTTTTTTTTTTTTTAATTCCTTTTTTCTTGCCATTGAAAGCCATCTCAAATAAGAAAAGTCTCTGTAGTCGTCTCTGACAGCCTCTAAAATTTTAATGTTTTATGTTTTTACCTTTTTATATCTGCCAAGTTACCAAAATCTAAAAATAAATCAACTTTAATTCCCTAAAACATACACATACACATATACAAATTACCCATACACAGACTTTAACTGTTTAATATGCTTTTATCTACATTGGTAATTTGTGTCCATACTGTATTTGTCAAGCATGATGAAGCAATAGATTTATATTCTTTTATGTTTAAATTATTTATCTGCATAAAGTGGACTGTACGTCTTTTTACAGTAATATAATTTTAAGAGAACTTATGTGATATTTATTTCATTAATTTTGTTTCCTTGTTTACGTTTATTTTTTATTATCATTAATAATAGTAATTATTGTTGTATTATAATTAACACATTTTTTACTGTAAAATGAAATATATATATATTTATATATTTAAAGTAAAATATAAATAATAATAAAAAATATACAAAAATATAATATGAAATATATATATTTAATATTATCATTATTATTATTTATATTTTTTATCTTATCCTGTCTTATCTTATCTTATCTTAAAAACATCTTAAAAAAAAAATTTTCCTGTCTCAGCTCTGTCGAGGGCGTCCAAGGAAATTCTACAGAGCAAGAGCATGAAGCAGCTGCTGGAGGTGGTGCTGGCGTTTGGAAACTTCATGAACAAGGGTCAGAGGGGCAACGCTTACGGCTTCAAGGTGTCTTCACTCAACAAAATCGCTGATACCAAATCCAGTATCGACAAGTGAGAACATTTTTCAACTGCATGAAATATATATATAAAAGTCACATCTGGAAAGAGGGAATGTGATGTGAATAAAACTCCATATGGTTATTCATATCTGAGCTTACATAATAAAAGCAATATATACTGCATGTTTGACACATTCACTGCCTTGAAGGTTGGTCCGCCTCAATGTGTGCGCGCGTCTGTGTGTTTGCAGAAACATCACTCTCCTGCACTACCTGATCACCATCCTGGAGAAGAAATACCCCAAAGTGCTGATGTTCCAGGAGGATCTGAAGAGTCTCTCCGAGGCAGCCAAAGTCAAGTAGGTAGAGCTGCGGAGAGAATCTGCTGCATGACTATTGTGTGGTTTTCATTTTGTATTTAACCATCGCTTTTTATTTTTTGCAGCATGACTGAGCTGGAAAAAGATATCGGCAACCTGCGCAGTGGCTTGAAAAGCGTGGAGAGTGTGAGTCACAAGGATCTATGACATAATACATGTTATGTATCAGCTGTACTGTTATACAATGTTTAGAACAGGTTCAGTGTCCTTTTTATTTGTACTTTAACTTCCTCTCCTGGATCACTTTGACTCACAGGAGCTGGAGTACCAGAAGAAGCGACCGCAGGAGCTGGGCGACAAGTTTGTGTCGGTGGTGAGTCAGTTCATCACCGTGGCCAGCTTCAGCTTCTCCGACGTGGAGGACTCCCTCACTGAGGCCAAGGAGCTGGTAAGTCACGGCGGACGGCACCACTTTCACTTATAGACACAGAGAGCCTGCATCCCATTTCCTCCCGGCGCAGCTGTTTCTACACGCCTTGTTGACCTCATCGGTCACCTTTGTTAGGAAGCTCACAGCAGGAGTGAAGTGTTTCAGCTTCCTGCCGCAGCACTTCTGACGCTTTATTGGTCGGTCTGCTTGTTGCCATGTGTGCAGGTCAAAAGAGAAAACTAGGAACAGAGGCGGGGGATATTATTTTACACGTTCAACCGAACATGCAGTGGTGGGGAGAGAACTGAAAATCAATACTCAGAAGTACATAAGAAATTACTCAAGAAAAAGTGAACATCAACGTTAGAGAAACCCACTCAAGTAAAAGTAAAAAAAGTACCTGCTTAATAAATTACTAAAAGTGCATTTTATTTTCCATTTTTTAAAGGTGTATTTTGCCAGTGCAAAAAACAACGCTTTTGTTTTTACTAAAGCATAGAAGGCCGGCTCATCAAAGCATAGAAGGCCGGCTCATCAAGTGTTGACAGTCACTTTGGTGGCATGTGTGAGGGATTTATGGGGGTATACTGCTGTAATGGAACATAGTATTAATACCTATGTTTTTATTAGTTAATAATAACCTGAAACTAAAGGTGCTTTCACACCTGACCTGTTTGTTTGGTTCGGTTCAATCGAAGTGCAGTTCGTTTGGGCAGGTGTGAACACTGCAATTGCACTCAGGTGCGCACCAAAACAACCGGACTGAGACCTTCTTGAAGACTCTAGGTCTAAAAGCACCCTAAGAATCCTGAGAATGAGCTATATATATATATCTATATAATAAGCGAGTCCTCTTTCACAGAGTCCGCCGTATTGTTCTACAGTAGCCCAGAACAGACAAAACAAACAGTGGTTCAATGTAGGGCCACTCAGGTTTTTGCAACGGCCACTGTAGTTCTCCTACATGGCTGGCACATGGGAGAGGTTTCAGTTGGTCGCAGTCTGCAACCTCACCACTAGATGCCACTAAATCCCACACACCAAACCTTTAACAGCTTGATCAGACAATGCTGCGACATCGGCTGGTGTCATATGAGCACACCTGGAGGCTTCTTTCCTCCCCTTTGGCCACGTCTGATGACCAATCATAACTTAACTCAACAGTTATTTGTGGAAACGTGTTCATCTCTAGGGCTCTATTTATTGGAGCAACACTCTCATTTTAGTGTAGGGTGCATCCATTGATTAATCTGCCAGTTTTAACAGAGGTTTTAACGGCATTGTAGTAAAGTAAAAAATATATTTCTGGCTCAAAGATATACTCAAGTAAAGATTAGAAGTACAGTTTAAAAAACATACTTTTTTAATCATGTGTGTTTCTTGCAACACTTTACTACCCTCCCCTGCTAACATGTCCTTTTGTGAATGCTTTTGTCAAACTTAGATTTTAGTGTGGGTGGCCTGTTTGAAAATTAGAATAAGTTCTTCCTGATGGCTTGCCTGGGCCCGGACCTTTGAATCCGCCCACCCCACGGAGTTCTAGTTGACTGAAGATGGAAATGGAGCGTAACGGGTTGACAATTCTGTCTCACATCAGGAAACCTCATGGCTAATGTGTCATACCAAAGCAAAAAAAGAAACAGCCATTTTAGCAAAACAGGCATTCTATGACCAAAAACCTGAGTGTATTTCCATTTCGACAGGAGTATCACACCCTGAAGTTTAATTGATGCATCTGCCCACATGTATCGATGCTGAGTTTGTATCTCTGAGCATGTTTTTCACCCTATAGTGTGCTCCATTGACCCAAGTGCTCTGCTAGTCACATGGCAGCCATTAGTTTCTGTGAATCATTTACAGTGTCCCACGGTTAAATATTTGAGAGTGTTTACAGTGGTTCCCTGTGCTTGTGATCAGGAACCAGAGAACATGCCGACCCTTTAAACAGCTCCTTGCATCTGGTTTGAGTGTATGAGTGCGTAAATACCAAGATATAAAAGAAAAGTGACATTTAAAGGCATTTTTGTCACAGACATCGAGTCCTGTTGTGAGGAAGTAAAAAACGCATCACATCTGAATGCACTGCACATTAATGAAGTAATAGTTAATGAATCAGTTGAATGCATTTTTGCTCCACCTGACAGTTTGCATGTCATCAACAGATCTCTACACATCTCAGAAGGTGTGTGTTCTCAGCATGAGCTCACATCTGGATGTTGTCCCTTTTAACTTACTGTGAACAACACTCAACAAACACGTTGCCTTAATGTGGGCTCTGGCTCCAGTCTCTGGCCTCAGCTGTAATCAGTAGCCGGTCAGATTTGGGTTAACATAGGCTTCAAAGCCCTGACTACTGGTGCCCCTGCTCTTATTTCAAAGAGCTGCGACCTAATGAGTCTCCTGTAAAACAGTCAAAGACGGAGTTAAACATGGTTCCACTGTGTCCTGTTGTTAATCTAATCCCTGTGTGCCCCTTTCTCTTTGCTCCCACAGTTCCTGAGGGCAGTAAAGCACTTTGGTGAGGATGCCAGTAAGATGCAGCCAGATGAGTTCTTTGGCATCTTTGACCAGTTCCTGCAGTCGTTTGCCGAGGCTCAGCAGGAGAACGAGAACATGCGAAAACGCAAAGAGGAGGAGGAGCGCAGGGCCAAAATGGAAGCTCAGGTGTGTGACCGTTCACTGTTTACATACCATGAAAAGAATCAGAAAGTGTTTACACCATGGGGTATAATCCAACATAGGTTTGTGCAGTGCTTAAAGAAAATTTTAGAATTCTGACAACTGTACAATAAAGATTAAGAGCACAACACCAGCAGGGAGGACAGAAAAATGTTCCATTGGTTCACAAGCAAAAGCACATCATCAGTTAAAGCCACACCTTCAAGGGGGCATAAGTCCCTGCTGTGCTGGACTGGGGTGCTGAGTCAAACAGGGTCAAGCCAAGCCAGCGTGTGTATGGAAAAGGGCAAAAGGAGAAACAGCTAGCCTTGCTCTGTCTGACCAAAATGCACCTGTAAAGCTGTTAAATTTAAATAAGTGTATTTCCCAAAAATGTGAAACTATTTCTGTGATGCAACAGTTAATGAATTCAGAGAGAATCTTTATTAACACAGTAGTTTTTGTTTCTGTGTCACCAGCTGAAAGAGCAGAGAGAAAAGGAGCGAAAGGCCCGGAAAGCGAAGGCCAACGGGGAGGATGATGGTGGCGAATTTGACGACTTGGTGTCAGCACTGCGATCAGGAGAGGTCTTCGACAAGGACTTGTCCAAGATGAAACGCAACCGCAAGCGCATCAACAGCCAGGCCACAGACGCGAGCAGAGAGAGACCAGTCACAAAGCTCAACTTCTAAGCGGAGGTCGAGGTCGTTGTCCTTGTTTTGCTCGCCCACCCCGGCTCATCATTAGTTTCCCTCTGGGTCGAACTGACACGCACATTCCTCCGCACCCTCCTCCGTTCCCACCCAGCTCGGCCTTGCATCATCGCCGCAGAGCCACACACAGCACAACATGTTCAGACCTTTCATCCTCTGAAGTCTTGATGTTAAACGGAGCAGAAGCCAAAAGTTGTTTTTAACGACCAAATGAGATAATTCCCTCTGGAGGATCAGTCTGGTGATAACAAGTTGTCGTGCAGGAGCAGGACGTGTTCCCAGCTGGAGAAGAGTTTCCTTCAAGGTGTAAGAGATGCTCACGCTTGTTTGATAGGAACCGTTCTGTGCTGTTTTTGTACGTCAGAATCTATGCACAGAGTGAAACGTGCAGCTAGCAGATTCCTTCAGGGCTCGTCGCTTGATCCAAACAGAAAGATGATTCCATTAAAAAACACAAGGGGCCATTTTGTACGGACTGATTTCATAGATGGAGCGAGGCTGCTTTCATGCCTGAGCTGTCCAAGAGATGATTTTTTTGGAGAAAGACTGAATCTGAACTTCCCCTTGTCACTGACCTTCTCCTGCAGTCAGAACCATCACGGGACTGAGACGCTGCGTCGTTAGACAGACGTGGATTTGACCGCAGGCGACACAGCGGTTTTCTTTTCTATTCATCATTATTGACGTGCAGCATTTATATATCTGATCACTGTATGTTTTATTTGAACCTTTTCCTGTTAAGAGCTGGCCTTAACTCTGTTGTTTTAATTGTTGAGTGGGTACTCTCAAAGGCCTGGGCCTAATCTGCAATTTCTCAACAAGTGTGGACACTCGTGTCATAGATTACATATATCTATATATAAGGTTGCGTGCTTGGTACACATGCACATATAAATCCATGATAATTACTATGCTAAATGACATTAAAACAATACCCAGTCGATGCAATACACTTGTTTCTCCTCCTGTGAAGGGAGTGCCCTCCTTTATGTTTTTATTGAATAGTTGAAATATGTTTTCTGAACACTGGCTGGATTCACACTGCAAAATAAACAAAGAAAACAAAAAAAAAAATCTGTGTGTGACCCACATGTGATGTTTTCGTTCTTGCAGGAAACATCACATGTTGAATTTGTCCCCTCAGCTGTGTGAATCCATCCAGTGTCAAACACCTCCATTGGACTTTTATAATTTAAATATTGCCTTCCATTGTACAATGACCTGATAATAATAAATGGGAGAAAACAGTCATGAGTTTTTGTATTTAAGCACATGCACTTGAATGAATTCTTACGCAGCATTTACGTGGAGTCAGAAAATTGTTTATTAGCACCATGACTATGAACAGGAATGAATGCACTAGAAAAAAAGGACTGAAGAATCTTAATCTTCAAAGACTCTGATAGACAGCAGGCTGAGAGCTCCATCTAGTGGTCTGTAACTGCTATTGAACAGAATACTTGACTGTGACTGTCATTTTTTTATATGCAGCATGGTGCAGTGGTTAGCATTGTTCCCTAACAGCAAAAGGATTCCTAGTTCAAATCCGGGGTGGGGGATTTTGCAAATTCTCCCCATGTCAGCGTGGGTTTTCTCTGGGTACTCCGGCTTCCTCCCACAGTCCAAAGACATGCATGTTACTTGGTGACTCTAAATTGCCTATAGGTGTGAATGTGAGTGTGAATGGTTGTCTGTCTCTATGTGAGCCCTGTGATAGTCTGGTGACCTGTCCAGGGTGTACCCCGCCTCTTGCCTAGTGTCAGCTGGGATAGGCTCCAGCCCCCTGTGACCCCTAATAGGATAAGTGAAAATGAATGAATGTGTCTTTTATGATCATTTTGTGTCTCTTTTTCTTGTTTTGTGCCCTTTTTATTTCTCTTCAAGTTCCTTTTGCATCTTGTTGTGGTCATTTTGATTCTCTTCCTGGTTGGTATATGTTAACTGGGGTGACATTTTGCAGGAGAAGGTAAGGGGACCCCTGACACTTTGGGCCCCTTGGTCCTCTCAGTAATCCATCCATGGGTATACTATGCAGGAATATCAGATACTGTTTGTAAACGCACTCGCCAGTGACAGTGAAAGTAAAAGCCAACGCCAGCTTCACTCTCATTTGGTTTGCCTCACTATATTTGTGGGGGTTTTCAGCACTTCGTCTCTGGGGATGCCTGCTGCTCAAGGTCTGGCACCTGGTCGTTACCTTTTTACAAAGCTCTAACGTCCCCTGAGCGCTCTAGGGGCACATGCCTTAAAACATCCACAGAGAAAATAAAAACACAAGAACATACAGGCAGAGGGCAGAGTCTCACAAGAAACACGCACCGCTGCACACTTCTAGTAGGTCAAGAGTGATGATTGAGTCTGTGCATATTCAATTTTAAAGTTAAAAAAGCACCTTATGACTAATGTTAAAAAAAAAGAATTTTGTTACGTATAACCACATTTAATAACACCTGTAATCGAGTCTCACTTCAGCAGAAAACCATGTGTCAGCTTGTCGTCTGGCTCCTGCACAAAGCGTGACACTCCGGTGTAAAAAGCTCTGCCGGCAACTTCCACCACTACAGCCTTGAAATCTCCGCACTTGGTTTCCTGAGCAGAAACACAGAAGAGAATCACAGACATGCCTCTGTGAACAGAAGTTTGTAAGTTGTATTTTTAGTTATAAACCAAAGTACTTTTGTAACAATAGTAAAACCTCAATGACAAAAGTCGACATTATTAAAAAGGTTCTTGTCAGCCATAAGTCACAGAAAAGTATAATATCATTATTAATAGCTTGTGAGACTGTGTATGTCATCATGGCATATGTCATCAAGGGAACTTTCTGTATTTTTCAACCTGGACCCTATTTCCCCATTTTCTTGTGTCTAAGTGACTGATGGGAACAAAACTTTTTGAATTAGGTCAAAACAGGCTGTGTGCACATTTGTGTCAATTTACGCCTACTCAAAGTGCTTGTTTTTGCCACTGACTGGCTCAGATTGTTTAGCTTTTTACTGTTTGTTTAAACAGAGTCTGGTGGATTTGGCAATTTCGACTTTGCAGCTGCTTACATAAAAAGGATCTTACTCTTTAACAAAAAAGTCTATCTCTGTATCTCTGTAGGGATCCTTTCCAAATTGTTGTCAGACATTTATAACAATTTCAGCCTGTCAGTGGCAAAAACAAGCACTGCTGGCTGCAGTGCTCTCGCTCAATCCTGGACCAGTTTAATAAATCGTTGTTCAAAAGAGTCACTTAGACATAAAAACATAGGAAAACAGGTCCAGGTTGAAGTTACCTATTAACATCTTATCAGCACACATGCAGGGTGGGGCCAGAGCAGGGGCACTAAAGGAAACTGTGGTACCTCAACAGCTTTCCCTGTGAACTGGGATCCAGTGGCTCCACTCTGAAATGTCCTGGTCTGGTTCAGCTGGATGAGACCTTTGTGATACTGAAGAGCCACTCGGGCTGTCACACCAGAACCAGTGGGGCTCCGGTCCACCTGAGAACATGTTTAAACCAGTTAAAGCCAGGTTTCAGATAGCTTTCCTCATAGCGTCAAACAAAAAAGGTGTCCGAAAAATACCTGAGCTTCAGCAAACACACAGATGTTAGCAGTGGGATCAGAGGAATAATTATCTTTGCCGTCAGTGAGGATGGTGCCATAGAGGAAGGCCAGGTCATCACTGGTTGGGTGGTGCAACTTCACCTAGGAGAGAATAAGACAAAAATACGTCAAGACTGACAACTAAGCTGCGAAATCAACATATGCAATGTGGCCAAATGTGTCCAACTCCAAATATCTATCTATCCATTTTCATCTGTGTATCCGGGGCTGGGTCACGGGGGCAGCAGACTGAGCAAAGCACTATCAATGTCTCTCTCCCCAGCAACACTTTCCAGCTCCTCCTGGGGGGCCTACCCTACCGGTGGGATGCGCCCTGGACACCTCCAATGGGAGGCGTCCAGGGGATCCCCTGATCAGATGCCCGAACCACCTCAACTGACGCCTTTCGACAGGAAGGAGCAGCGGCTCTACTCCGAGCTCCCTCCGGATGTCCAAGCTCCTTACCCTATCTCTAAGGCTTAGCCCAGCCAGTCTACAGAGGAAACTCATTTCAGCCAGTTGTATTTGCGATCTCATTCTTTCAGTCACTACCCAGAACTCATGACCACAGGTGAGGGTTGGGACGTAGATGGACCAGTAAATCGAAAGCTTTGCCTCCCGGCTCAGCTCCCTCTTCACCACTAAAGTCCGGCACAGTGCCTGCATCACTGCAGAAGCTGCACCAAACCACCGATCCATCTCACACTCCATTCTCCTCTCACTCATGACCAAGACCCCAAGATATTTGAACTCCCTCACTTGAGGCAGTAACTCTCCCAACCCGGAGGGTGCAATCCACTGGTTTCAGGCAGAGAACTATGGCCAAACTCTTTCCACAAACATTGTGTAATGAAAAAAAAAAGTTTCTGCATCTGCACTGATAATTCCGTGTTGAATAGTTTAACACAGCATTTCTTATTTCCTGACAGCTGCACAACCTGAACATGTTACCTGAGCTTTGACAGCGTTGGTCACTGCTGTGGCTGCATCCACCAGATCTCGAGTCCTGGACTTGGTCACATCGAGGCCAAACCTTTGGGCGTCTACAAAGGCGTAGAAGGCTCCACCATAGCTGATGTCAACCGTCACATCACCAAACCTCTCCACTGTCACCGTCACATCTGGTGGAGAGTCATTTAGTGAATCCTGCGGAATATAAAAACACCAGGAAATTCTTCGGGGTGAGTGTCCTACCTGTAGCGAAGGCGAACGCTGGCACGCTGAGAAACCTCACTCCTCCTGTTTTACCATCCGAGTACTCGACAAACGCCTTCACCAACCCACAGGGACAGTGGATGTTCACTTGAGTCTCTGGTGACTTTGGTTCTTTCACCAGTTTGTAGTCAACAGCGTAGCGTCCCAGTGCGATGACGGCATGTCCGCACATGGTGCTGTACCCCTCGTTGTGCATGAACAGCACCCCCAGATCAGCCTCAGGTATCTCACTGTCCACGATCAGGGCTCCATACATGTCGTAGTGTCCCCGTGGCTCGTACATCAGCACCCTCCTGAGGCGATCAAGGTGTTCCCGGACATAGCGGCGTCTGGAGAGCACGCTGTCACCTTTGACCTCTGGGTAGCCGCTGTGGATGATCCGTAAAGGCTCTCCACCTGTGTGCATGTCGACCACAGAGAGCTCGGCTCCCTCATGAGGTGGAAGCTGTATCTCCATCTCTGTGCAGAATTTAACAAACTATTAAAAATTAAAAAAAAAAAAGCTTTATCAGAAAGTTTTCTAACATCATTAATGACCAATATTGTAGATTTATGCATGACAAATAAAAGGTTGGTTGCTTCTATAATTTATCATTATTGTACAATTTTAAGGGTCAGTGACTGATGATAGTTTTAAAATTGTGTTTTAAATGTGCTGTGATACCCAGTGGACTTCTTATAAATTCAGGGATACCCCCAAACTGGCAATGTCAAGTACCTCACATGTAGGGCTGCAATGATATGAGAATTTTCACAGTACAATAACAGTCTCAGAAAATATTGCGGTGTCACGGTATCTCAGAATTTATAATATTATAAGTCAGAACGGCTCTGAAAGGCAAGAAAACAGAAGGGTTATTGTTGTAAGCAAATGTACACAGTATTATAACCGTCAACTTTTATATCAGGGTATACCTTGAAACTGGTATCCTCATCCTCATATAAGTACATCATGTTTTGGGTTTACGTGACCTTATACTTCATTCTACTTAACTTAGACCTGTTGTCCTCGTCTGTGGACACTTTTTTGTGCCATCTAGTGGTAGGAAGAGCACAATACACTAATCCATGAAAAAACAAGATGGCAGCCATCTCTGCCAAATCAGTCTGCAGCTGACCCCGACACAGAAGTGGACAAAGTCCAAAACCTGATCACATTTTATGGTTGAAACTTGTTCACTTATTTATGATTAATAATGTTCAAAGTTTGATTCGACAACAAATTTGTCCAATTTTAGCAACAGTAACAAGATAAGATACTGCTAATTAGGAAGTACTCCACTGAAGACATTAGGACTTTATTATCCTCTTGTTTGAAGACATTGGGACTTTATGTCGTCTTGTTTGAGGTGATTTGGACGTAATTATCGTTGACAACTTAACTTTTTCTATACTTATCGGGTCCTACTGAGCCAAAATACCAAAGAAAAGTTTAAAAAAAGAATACCAAACAAAAGTTCAGGTCTCAGGAGGTTAGCTTCAATGCTACTTCCAGGGAAAACATCACTGCGCATGCCCAAGCTGATTGGCCGTTGCCCCTCTGCTATTTGATTGGCTGTTTGCTAAGAGCTGTTCGTAGTTGTCGGAAGTTAACGTTTCTTTTAAAGAAGATAGTAGCCACGGTCAACGTATATTGCCAGAACTTAAATGAATAGTGGGAAGACATTTCAGTGTCCTCTAGCCGCGGGATAATGTTATAAACCAAACCGCAGGTAAACATAATTAGCATTAGCATAGAGTGGTTCTAAGGGAACAAAATGGCTAACTGCTAGCTTAGCCTTTCAGTGACAACGGGTTTTTTTTTGCTTCCGGTGTGTGTTATTATTCAGAGAGGCTGGTACCTGGACAAGAACAGTGTTTCAGGATCTCAAGCACATTTCTGAGAGACATGCCAACCATAAAAACAGCAGGACAGCTTGGTAAAATCTGACAGCGCATACAAACCGGGACTCGAGCACCGTAACAGCAAACTGAGGAGAACAGGTATGTGCTCAGTCACCTGTTATCACCTGTGTTCTGGTTTTGTATTTATGCACAGCAGTTGTTGCCCAATCATTTAACACCTAAAAACGCCACTGGTTATCATTGAATAACAAAAATAAAGGTTTTTAATTTGTTAATACTGATTTGTTGATATAATATGTTGCCAGCTGTAATTGAGCTATACCTCTCTTGCTGCTCGTTTTTAATTATAAAATTTCGATATACATTTACATACATGCATACATTTTTTTTTACCAGAAATAAACTGGGTAATTAACCAGTAAATAAACTGACTTTATTACTTATTTATTCAATTGGGGGGTAAAATGATAATTGCATATTAATTGTAAATAAATTTGGGAATTTTTTGGACATTTAAGTTTTTACTCTACCTACTTCTTTTTTGACACTGTTATCTTTGTCTTGTTTGTTTTTTAATTTTTTAATTTTTGGTTCGAAATAAAGTCATTTATTCATTCATTTATACATTTTTCCCTGACAATAAAGTACGGGAAGTAATCTGCAGAGTTAAACAACAATTTTCCTTCTTCTTTCATCTCTGTTGACTGTAGCTTTAACTCTGTTAAACTTGTTTTGGCATCGTCTTCATGCAGAATCCCTGCAAACAAATCAAGTGTAACAGAGTTTCTGGGTTACAAAAACTTCAGTCATCACAGATAAAAGAAAAAAGAATATTGCTGTGCAGTTTTGAACCAAAACTCCCGGACTTAATTGTCTGGAAAATGTATATGGTAAACCCAATGCATCCCTGCATTCTCATAACCAATGATCATTAAATAAAGATTGACTTTTAGAAGTTATGGCAGCTGCCGTGAATGAGAATCGGAGCGTTTAAGGACGTTTAAGGAAGTGGGTCTCCAGTAAAAGGCCACACAATGCTGTCGCTAATTAAACTAATATAACTCTAGAAATGATTGTATTTACCTGCTTTAGATCTTATCTGGACTTTGGCTCAAACTTCTGCAGCACTCGCCTTTTACTGCGCAGGCGTATATCCGTTTGCAAAGACACTAAAATGAGACATTAGTGCCACCCTGTGTTGTGGAGGGCTGCGTGCATGAAACTTTCAATATACTGTAAATATATTAATTAACATGCTTTAAGAAGTTTAAAAACATTTAAGTAATCTATAAGCTATAATTGCCATATCAGCACCAATGATGAGGAAAACAGTCAGTGGAGAGGAATTACTTTTCCAGAGGAGATGTGAAGACTGTCAGTGCCACATGTGACTATACACTCACTGGCCACTTTATTAGGTACACCTTGCTAGTACCAGGTCGGACCCCTTTTGCCTTCAGAACTGCCTTAATTTTTGGTGTCATAGATTCAACAAGGTGCTGGAAACATTCCTCAGAGGTTTCGGTCCACATTGACATGATAGCATCACACAGTTGCTGCAGATTTGTCGGCTGCACATCCATGATGTGAATCTCCCGTTCCACCACATCCCAGAGGTGCTCTATTGGATTGAGATCTGGTGACTGTGGAGGCCATTGGAGTACAGTGACCTCATTATCATGTTCAAGAAACCAGTTTGAGATGATGTGAGCTTTGTGACATGGCGCGTTATCCTGCTGGAAGTAGCCATCAGAAGATGGGTACACTGTGGTCATAAAGGGATGGACACGGTCAGCAACAATACTCAGGTAGGCTGTGGTGTTTAAACCATGCTCAGTTGGTACTAAGGGGCCCAAAGTGTGCCAAGAAAATCTCCCCCACACCATTACACCACCACCACCAGCCTGAACCGTTAATACAAGGCAGGATGGATCCATGCTTTCATGTTGTTTACACCAAATTCTGACCCTACCATCTGAATGTGGCAGCAGAAATCCAGACTCATCAGACCAGGCAACGTTTTTCCAATCTTCTGTTGTCCAGTGTTGGTGAGCTTGTGTGAATTGTAGCCTCAGTTTCCTGTTGTTAGCTGACAGGAGTGGCACCTGGTGTGGTCTTCTGCTGCTGTAGCCCATCTGCTTCAAGATTGGACGTGTTGTTGGTTCAGAGATGGTCTTCTGCAGATCTTGGTTGTAACCAGTGGTCATTTGAGTTACTGTTGCCTTTCTATCATCTTGAACCAGTCTGGCCATTCTCCTCTGACCTCTGGCATTTTCACCCTGAGAACTGCTGCTCACTGGATATTTTCTCTTTGTCGGACCATCCTCTGTAAACCCTAGAGATGGTTGTGTGTGAAAATTTGAAATACTCAGACCATCCCGTCTGGCACCAACAACCATGCCACATTCAAAGTCACTTAAATCACCTTTCTTTGCCCATTCTGATGCTCGGTTTGAACTTCAGCAGGTCGTCTTGACCATGTCTATATGCCTAAATGCATTAAACTGCTGCCACGTGATTGGCCGATTAGGTGTTTGCGTTAACAAGCAGTTGAACAGATGTACCTAATTAAGTGGCCGATGAGTGTATGATTCCAGGTAGGCGCCTTTGTTGTTCCCTGTGCCTTTCACGTTTCCTTTCTGTCTCTAATGTCAACCATTAAATAAATCAACAACAATCTTTAAAAAAAAAAAAAAACAAGAAGAAGAAAGAACTGAAAAGTGAACTTGGTTGTTGCAGCTGTTCATGTTCACAAATATGTTTTGACTTTCCTGGATTAACAAAAACATATGTGTAAGATAAAGCCTGTTTGCATGTTGAAGTTTTCAATGCATTTACATAGAGACTGACTTCTGTGTCGCATGACAGAGGAAACTAAACAACAGATGGTGAGCAGGCATCGGTTTTCATTATTCATTTCACTGTTGACAGGTTCCCTGGATGCATGCAACCTCCTTTATACATCTGATATAAAATAGATGTACTGAATCAACTGACAGTCACATGCTTACATCACAGTTCATACTGAGCTGATTCGCAGTCACACAGAAAATTAGAAAGCATCATCACTGTAACCATGCTGTTTTTTCATGTACATCATTGTTATCATTTTTATCCAAAACAGAATAAACAACAGCAAATGTTTGCATCACCAAGTGTGGTGCCAGTTCATTTAGATTTGCATAGTGGTGTGTAGTAACCCATTATTTGCATTACTATCTAATCTTACAAGTAGATTAAGAAACTCACTCATACTGAAATAAACAGTTAAATTCAGTATTAGAGCAAATATACCTGAGCAAGAGGCAGAGTAGTTGAAAGAACGTACAGTTAGTTTGCTGCAGTAACATGTTGAAAATTCACATCTTGTTTAAGGAAAATAAATCTTTCACAAGAAAATTGAGCATATGAATAAATAACAATACAAATCTATTATTAAACCAGCATCATTGCATTCCAAATCCTATTTCACATGCATGGGAAAACACAAATTTAAAAGAGTTTCTAAACAGTTCACAAAATGGATACAGTGCAGTGATGGAACTGAGAAAGTCCTCCACTGTATTCTAAAAATGGATAAACACTAACACACTTATACACACATATTATAAAAGGTGTGCTTAAAAATCATAAAGAGTTGATTATGTCTCATCAAAACAACTCTGACTGAGGCTTTGTTATTGTAAGGCACATAGTATTTATTACCTGACAGTTAGGGATGCACAATAACATAGCATGTCATTGTTATTGGCCAATGTTGGCTTTAAAATGAGCTTTTAGAATCAGCCAACATGCTTTTTCCTAATTTGCACAATGATTGAATATTACATACATTGAATAGTATTGTATTTTATGTCTCCATCTGCTGGTGGGCCGTCACGATAAGAGCGTGCATGCATAATATGATGTTAATTCCAGTGCAGAAGAGACTTGATGATCATCAACATTAGGTAGGGAAAAAAGTGGATATGTCGATATCAGTATCGGTCAAATGAGTTGTTACATATTGGCATATCGGATATCAAAAAATCCAATATCGTGCATCCCTACTGACAATTAAAGGAATACTTCACCCCAAATGATCATTTCAATATACATTACTCACTCTGTGTTACGATGAATTTGTAAAGAAAAATTGGAGGAATGCAGGTTTTTCCCGCATGTCTCTACGGTGATTAAAGAATCCAAAAATGGAGAAAATTCTTAATGAATTTAAGTAAAGGGCAGCCACGTTTATCAACAGCAAAACTAGATCAAAACATCCATTTTTACAAAGTCTCACGCAACTCGTGCAGTATTAAAGAGCGTACATCCCCGTTTCCACCAAACACTTTCAGTATGGTACCTTTGGAACCAAAAGTAACCGCCCAGACATGGTACCTAGACCCTAGGTCAGTTTAGGTAGTTTAAAAAAAAATTCTCAGACTACAGCTGCTGCAAGAGGCAGCAAAACATCCTTTCATTTTATATAGTTTACTAAAACTCTTCACAGTATGAACAGCCAGAACTTGGCCCTGAGTGATTATCTGCTATTGACCAATCAACAGACTGCAGTGTCCACAGCTCCACCTTTTAGTACCAGATCTGTGTGCTAGGTACCCCAACAGAGGGGGGACAAAAAATGGGGACGGTACGGAACGGTTCTATTGGTACCATCCACAACTTTTCACAGTGGAAACAGAAAAAATGCATACTGAACTGAACTGAACTGTACTGCTTGGTGGAAACAGGGCTTATATGGCCACCTAGTGAAAAAGCGTCATGCTCAGCACCTTCTTTTGGACTGCTCCGCCTTTCTTGTGTAGCCACTCCAGACGCTTCAAGTTGAAATTCTCTTTAATTTTTAGAAAGGCGCTAGTGATGTTACTGCTGCTTCTTAAGCAATACTCTTGTCTACTCTTACAACAAAGACAGTAAAGCCAATTTTTTTGGGAGCATATCGATCGGCCGACACTGGATGTTTCTGGAGGGTGATGTGCTTTTGTAACGGTTTGCTTTGTAAGCTTGTGGTTGTCTATATTGTCAACCCTCTGTTAATGTAGCATAACAGTAGCTATTTGGCTAAAGTTAGTGTCAAGATATTGATGTCATAGAAACAAACCCATGCAGTGCACGTCAAGCCAGGTCCTTATGCATGGATTCTGTTGGATTCTTCGTTCACCGTGGAGGCAATACATGAAAAACAATATGTTTTCTTTACATACTCTACATAACACGGGATGAGTAATTGATATGAAAATGGCCATTTTGTAGGTGAGGTACTCCTTTAGTAAAGGTAGGTAGCCACTGAGGATGGGCAGCAAAAATGAAAAACTGAGACTCTCCTCCTATTTAACATACGGTGGTAGGAAGGTTTACTGAAGTAAAAGTCAGAGTTGCTCCTGCTTCTCTGACACATGAGCAAGCTGAAGTTGTTTAATTCAATATAAAAGTTATGGCAGGTGAACCCTTTGGTCAGGTGTTCTGCTAAAAATTGTAAATTAACATCTAGGGGAAAAAAGTCCAGGAAGATCATGAAAAGGACAGCTTTACAAAAAGACTCAAACTATGTGTTAAATCTATGATTTGACCTCAGCCTTTAAGGCTCCGATCTTTCAACAAAAGCCTTCAACAGAGTATTGTAAGATTAGTAGAGATGTGTAGTTCTATAATGTTTGTACTGCTTTTGAGAATGTACTATTTTTGACCAATAACAACACAAAAGGTGTTTTTTTATTGTCTGTTTTTATAATTGTTCCTGTTTCTTTTGGGAATTTTTAAATGTAGTATACACAGGACCGTAAAAGTGCTTCATATGTCAAAGACCATTAAAAGAATCCCTGTTTTTTTGTAGTGCTCAGGAAACATGAAAGGGATTTCTGCATGCAGTTTGATGTTTAAATTCCAGGAAAGTCTTTGGCAGGTCGGAGTCCAGCAGGGCATGCAAACTGGTGCGTATATAAATCAGTTTTTAAGAGATCCAGGTTGTGGGTTTTAAAATCCCTAAATTCAGAAAGGCCCTTCATCTACTTTCGGTGTAACCGCAGTGGAGGCAGCCACTGAGTCTTGATTTCTCACTCTGGCCTTCGGTGAAGAAGTCGGTGGCAGTGAGAGTCTTCTTTTTACCGACAGCAGCCTGAGGATCTCGCCCACCTGAGTCTCGAGGACCGACAGGCGGCCACTCAGTTTCTGAATGTCTCCCTTCAGCTCCAGCTTGGCCTCATGTAGGGTGGCTTGAAGGAGCGCTTGCTCAGACACCGGCTGAACAAAAGAGTGTTTGAGGGAGTCGACCCCGAGACTGTGCTCAAATGGGTTTTTCTCCATTGGGCTCTTTTCCAGCGGGCTTCTTTCAAATGAGCTTCTTGAATCTCCAGCTCGGTCAATGCGTAGGTCGCTCTTTGTGATACCACTGTCACAGGAGTCAGTTTTGTGCAGGGCGCTTATTTCATCACCTGCCTCTCCAGCACCGTTGCCCCCCTCTGTGCTCCCCATCTCTCCACTTTCCTCAGAGTTCTGGCTCTTGTTCACGGCTGCTAATTGTTCTGAGGACTGGGATCCCTTGGGCCACTCTTCTGCTTTCTGTGGCTTCTTTTCAGGCTCGACAGCAGGAGGCAGTGGTGCAGGTGGTGCGGATGTTGCAGTTGGTGCAGCCGATGCTGCGTTTCTAAACTTTGCCCAGCCTCGAGCACCTCTGCTGCTGGTGACACCACCTACAGCTCCTTCTCCACCTGCACTACTGCTCCGTGCAGGGCTGTTGACCCTCTGACAAAGCTGACTCTCTGCACACGGCCTCGCTATAGATTCCCCAGCCTCTTTTGTGCAGTTTTGTGTTGACGTCTCAGTGTGGACCAATTTTTGTGGAGGTGCAGCAATACTGGAGCCACTGCCTGAATTCCCTCCTCCTGTGCAGGGTGCATTATTCTGCATCACAGAGCTGTACTCCTGCTGCTGAGAAGACATGGACTGACACTGCATGTAAGAGTTTGAGTCAGAGCGATGGTGGTGCTGCGGCTCCACCTGCACACAGTTTTGATCAAAGTAAGTGTGAGACTCTCCCGGTGTTTGAGCGTCTCTCTGCTGCCTGAACCTCTGGAACAGCTTGCGGACTGGGTGATCGTCAGGAATGGAGAGAGTCACCTCGTTCCTCTGGCGTTCCTGCTCCCTCTTCACATCAGCAATCTTTCTGAAGATTATCTGCAAGAGGGAGAATCTGTGCATGAGGACAGTGATGTGGGATGTACACACTGAGTTCACATTTAAATTACCATAGTAGAGCCCTACTTGGATGAAACAAAACGTACATATATAATGCAGCTTTAAAGCAAGGATAACAGTGCCATGCTATGCTAAGACCTGCTGTGTGTGTTGAAATATTAAAGACCTGAATGCTGCAATGCACCAGGGAACTGTTAATGGAGCAATAATGAAGTAATGGAGCAAGAGAGTTTCTGAATTCAGTCAGAAGACAAAAAAAGGAAATCCATTTCTTGGCATCTTACTTGGACTTGGCACACTTAATGGGTGCTTTCAGACCTAGAGTTGTCTTGCTTTGGTCTGAATCAGGGACTAATTTTGTTCCAAAGTTGTATAATTGCCTAGAGTTGGTTCGTGTTCTCACGGCAGCATTTACAAGCAGACCAGATCAAATGCCTTGCACGAGAAAGCTGCTCTTGATTGGTCAGAATTTCCGTGCGGGGAAAGTCCAGGAAGTAAACCAAACGTTGAAGAAGAGTACACTTGCAAGATAAATGTGACACTTTAATGTCACAATGGAGGGACAACTACGCAGGTTGATTTTAGCGCTGCTCATCGTGGACTATATCGCTGTCATTGTTCATTTTAGTCAAACCATACAATTTGAAAACGAGGCGCGGCTCCAACTAGAAAACAATGTTTTGATGCATTGGATGTGCTGAATGTGCATATTAAGGCAGTACAGGAGGAGGTGCACATTAATAATCCTCCAGGACTGTAACATGCTCATGTTTAACCCAAACAATGTGTCATGTGACTACAGTTAGTTCAGATCTAGGTCGGGACACGTTCTCACCACAGACAAACCGCACCAGAGTTTGTTTGTAACCAGACTGAGACCACCTCTTCAAGAACGTTTCGGTCCAGTTGTTTTGGTGCAAAGAACCGCACTTAGGGGGCAAACAAACTTGAGTTCAATTGAACTGAACCAGACAGGGCAAGTTTGAAAGCACCTTTTATCTATGTTGTTGAGGAAACTGTGGTAAGTAAGTATCAATAGGTTAACCTCTGGTCTTCGTGAACAATTTCAAATGTTCAAATTATTTTCACGAGTAGATGCACACTTCCTTCTGTGCTGTGATTCAATTGGTGGGTGTAGTTTGATGGAAAGAAAATAGTCCCCAAGTGAAACTGCTCAGAAGGTCTGTGGATTATCGTGAGTAATCGGGTCATGATTTCTTTCATTACTGTTGAATTTTTCAAATATATTTTTTGGCACATTGAGAGCTGAAAGCCGAGTGCCATCTAGTTCTGTTATATCTCTGCAATTCAGAATTACAAGTAGCAATACAGGTTAGAGGAAAAATTTGTATTTTAGTTTTTGGGGTGAACTCTCTGTTAAACTAATCTGTGGGTTCATCTAAAACTACCTGACTTAGATTTTTTGTCTAAAGCAACAGTGTGAGGAAAAAGTTTCATGGCCTAATCTTCATCCAGTTGCCAATGGTCCAGACAGTTCAGTTCCACAAGCATTTTTTATGGTCAAAAACAAATCTGTTTAATCAAATCAGCTGCACAAAACACCCAAAAAAGACCAACCAAATAAAAAACCTACTGAAACTTTGTTTTGCTGTATAACATAACTGATAAAAAATAAAGCAAATACATTTGAGAAATTTCTTTCAAGCACTTGTATGGATTCTTACAGCTAGTGTCCCGATGCAGTTTAGAAGCACATTCATGCAAGTTAACAGAGTACATAACAGTAAAGAGGGCAGAGAATAAATCTTAAACCTTTGCAGGCATGAACAGTTTCTAAAGCTGCTCAAATGAATAATAGATGGCTTTGTTTTCGCTGAATACATTTAACATACAAGACATAAATCTTTCAGCATGCAGCCATAATTTGACTCAAAATTGTTTAGATTTAGAGCTGCTTCACTGCATGGTTTCAGCATGTATGATTGCATAAGAGCTCTTACAATGGAGCTGGAACAAACTAGAAAAGTCAGAGAGGATAGTTTAAGTATATATTTACTTAAAACATTATAAAATCATTATAAACATGCACGTTTCTGTAAACACATTGTTTTGGCATGACTGTTTGCTTTAACTTGAGTAAAACTCAAGTAAAACTCCTGAACTTTTCTGGATACAGAGATTATAAAAGTAAATGTGAGTTGGTTTAATTCCTTCGAAAAGTACATATTCTAATTAGTAACATGTACTTGACCTCAGAAGTGTTTATATTTCATATAAGCCAGTCCCGAACAAAGAGCACAAGGAACCACATGGACCAGATTAAGTTTAAAGGGAATATTCATTAAGAATTAATGTGATGTTCATCCCATAGGATAACATTACAGCCATATATGAGCAACTGAGTACCAAGACTGGGAAGTAATACATTTCAATGCCTTAATGGAATTAATACATATACCTTGGAGAAGCTTTATAAAATATTAATTAGAGTCTCAGTTTGGACTCAGAGAATAACTATTCCTTTTTAGTTTCTCTCTACATCTTTGTGATTGCCCTGTTGCCAGTATGAAATCTGAATGTTATTGTTGGAAACTTTGCATGTGCAGAATTATTTAAGTATAGCAGGTGGTGGTTTTTCAGTGTTTCATTATATAAGTACAGAATGAACGATTGAAAAACTCCATTGAGATACAATATTCCAGTCACTGGAATAAATGTTGGCATTGAATGTTTCTGCAAACCACAAATATCTTAATTTTGTATGTTTCATATGTAGCGGGAATTTTCAAAGTTAACATTTCAATTTTTAATTTTATGTTGTCACAATGCTGTGGTTAACATGTGGTTGAGTCTTGGTTGTTAAAAATACCCAGTTTGGTTGCCAAAAACATGGCTGTAAATGTCCCAACATTTAGCCAAATACCTGGATTTGGACCTGGGTTTGGACGCAACAAACTTAACTGGAAATTTCCTGACTTCTTGTTAGAAATACCCAGTTTGGTTGCCACAAACGTGGCTGTAAATGTCCCTACCTCTTGTTAAAAAAAATACTTGCTTTTGTCGAAACAAACATGGCTGTAAATGTCCCTACCTCTTGTTAAAAAAAATACTTGCTTTTGTAGAAACAAACATGGCTGGAAATGTTTCGATATGTTGTAAAAAATACCCAGTTTGGTTTGGTTACCCCAATGTCAGCATAACATATCTGATATGTTTGGAGGATTCACTCAGAATAACGTAATTACTGACCCCCTGGCAGGCCACTACTTCTTAACAATATTAAATTGCAGGTGGTCCAGGGGTGTATGGTTCTAAACATGTAATTGCATCAGGAGATGACTGTTTCCTGTTACGTCTTACTGTCTACAAAGGCATAAAATGCCCAAACAACTTGTTCTCACCTTTAAAGCACCCAGTATGTTTTACACTGAAAACTAACTTTAAGAGATAGAGAGCAATTTTTACCCGTTTTCGTAGATTGCAGGTGAGGATGAGGTTGCGGGAGAATGTATTGGCAAATGCAGTGTAGAACTCCAGCACTCTCATCAGAGCGTCTCTCCTGATCACGTGTAGATCGCAGTAAGTCAGAGCTCGGACATTTGCACATGCACGGGCCATCGTGGTCTCTTTCCAGAACACGTCTCCAAACACATCACCTTTACCTGGATTCAGCCAGACATGATCACTGTGTTTATAACAGGTAGAAAGTATTGACTTCTTTGACTTAAATGTATTGTGTGACTTTTTCTTTTAAAGGGGGAGCACAGTGACACAATAGTAAACACAACTTGTGAAAATACAGCATACAGAGAAAACCTATAGGGCACCCTGTTAGTTTTTTCCAAGGAAGTGCATCTTTGCACTGAGACAACCTTTGCTCTCATTTTATCTATGCCAACAGGCCCAGATAAAACTCGACCCCGGCCTCTTTCATAAAATTGCATTAGATTACCTAGTATTGCGATGACCTCATCGTCCTGGATGACTTCTAGTGAACCAGAGACTACAAAGCAGAGAGTGTCAACGCTCTCTCCGATATGGAAGATGAGGTCTCCTGGTGCACAGTGCGTGGTTTGAAACTCCACAGCTAGAGAGCGCAGACAGCCGTCGCTGGCCAGACGAAACGCCGGGTGGTCGTTGAACACCTGTCTGTTGAGGTGGACACAGATGTCCGCCCGCATGTCTTTGGGACAAATTGAGAGAACCTGAGAGAGATCAGAGCATTTAATACGTCATTAAAGGAATACTTCACCCCACAAATCACAATCTGAATCTTAATCACTCGCACCCCATGTTACGTTGAATTTGCGAAGAAAATTTTTTTTCTGGCATGCCTGTGATGAACGGAGAATCCAATTAGGGAGAAATTTCCTCAGTATGGTCAGTACTTCCCAAACAGACGGCTCTTTCTGACGGGGAGTTGAACTAAAAGTGAAACTTATTGATGTTCGCTTCTAAGCCAAACAAATTCATTGACAAAAATAGTAATTTTGTCTTGCTGAACACTGGAGCTGCTGGTCTATCACTGCCTCCAACTGTAGTTAGTCTGTGCTATTGTGGGATTTTGTTGAACCTGAACTAACCCTTTAAAACACACTATGACTTCAGTTTATCAAGAATTTTCTGGATTTTTTGTTCATCGGAGGCATGAAAGAAGTTTTCTTCACGAATTCAATGTAACACAGGTGAGTAATGGATCTGTAATGGGTGATTTGATATAAGTATCAGGAAACATGCATTAGCTTTGCATTATATATACTCATTTTGTAGTGTTTTCCATGGCATTCCAGCCAAAAGTAATTGCCTAAGTAATTATCCATGGGTAGGATGTGCAGGGTGTCTACAGGCCCTTAAAAAGGCCTAAAATGTCTTAAATTCAATGTTACAACAATAATTGAAATTTGTGAGGTCTTAACTACAAACATTTTATCTTATTTCATTAATCCATTATTTAATTTCTTCCTGTGAAAATAATTCTGTGTAAAAGTCCACATTTCTAATGTTACAAATCTTTAAAATCAATAATATTGTCCTTTTACTTCATACTTGCACTCATCTGTTGGCAAGATTTAGATATACTTAACTCACTCTAATAACCATATTCCTACATAACAATTACCTCTGCACAGGACCACATATATACTGCTTGCCTGCAAGGCTTACCTGCATTGCTTTAAATAAGTAAAACATGATCTGTCCAAAAATCTGTCCTTAATTTGGTGAACGATGTCTTAAACGGCTCTTAAAAAGCATTAGATTTAACATACTAATACCTGTAGACACCCTGATGTGGCATAAAAATCCATTTCTAGGTGTTCAAGATTTGAGTCTCAAGCCAAGGGGTTAAAAACAACTAACCTTTAATAAATGTGGGTTCATACATCATAAAAATAAACCAACAAACTCTTGTCTTCCTCTGGGTTTTGAGATTATTAAACCATCACTCTGCTGTTGTTTGGCCATAGCTAAACAAAATATCACTAATGCTTTGTGGTTATGAATAGCATCCCCTTTCAAAGGTGCACGAGGTCCAGCAGTTTCATTGAACTCTGAGTATCAATGAGTGCACTCAATGATCTGCTGTAACCTTTTAGGCTCTTTATTGTCCAAACCTGTTGACCCTGCTCTTACATTTTTTATGATCCTGCTTAAAGTGATAGCACTCGTACTTTTTGATGGTGAGCGGCAGAGCTGTGCATCAGTTTAACTTTGGACTTGAAGCTTAAGTGTGCACGACCAATCTCTATCTCTATCAGTGCCTTGTGATAACTCTACAAGAATACACTAATTCCACTTCATTACAGTAATTACTCAGTATATCATGAGTAAAAGGGGTTGTTGATGTTGTCAGAAGAGCATTTTACAGTTTTTTTTTACTAATATGGGAAATTTCATGAACTCTTTTTTTCGAACAAAAATAATGATACCTTATCTGTGTCAATGCCCTTAGACATGGCCCAGGTGGAGACGATAAAGTCCATGACCCTCTCACTCAGACCTTTGGGAACCTGATAAAGCTTCAGGAAGTCACGCACGTTGTTGAGCATCTCGTGGTAGCGGTTTGTGTTGGTGTACATCTGCTGGAAGATGGTGGTGACGTTTCCAAAGATGGTTGCATACAGCAGTGCTAAAACAACAGATGAAAAGCAAAGTCAGGTACAAAGCAGCCTTACAAACAGACAGACATGCAGCACTGTTTTATTCAGCAGCACGAGGAGGGAGGATATGTTTTATTCCAGGAAATCATCTGGGATCTACAGGAGTTCAGTTCACATAGAGGTCTGACAAGTCCAAAAATGTATACTATTTATAGGATCTGTATTTCAAATAATATTCCAGTATGTCATCTCAAATTACAGGATACTTATTGGGTAAATTACTGATATTATGGATTATATGTATGTTTTAAGGTGTTTAAGGGGATAGAAAACCCTTACAATTTACAATAAAAGCATATACCCCTTAACTTCTATCTTGAAAAAGACCATTATCTTTCAGTTATAGTGCAAATTAAGGACTTTATCCGAAATAACCATTGGATACATAAAAAGAAAGATGGTTTTAATTAAGGTGCATATTCAGGAGAATAACCCCGAATATTGAAATAACAAATGACAAAGTTAAGTGATTGAGCCAACATGTATTTTTAATGGATTATTTGAATGGTTTAAGGAGTTTTTCAAGGGTAAAATAGTCTTTAAAATGATTTAAATCATGGAAGAAATCTAAGATGTTTCATCATAATTTAAAAAATTAAAGGCCTGTTGGAGGTACAAATTAAAAGATGTTTTTGGTCAATTCAAAGTTTTTTTTTTCACCCTCTAGTGAAAATTTTAAAATCCAATCAAAAATCCCTTAATATATATCCATTATCCATTCATCTCCTTGACTGAAAAATTAAGGTCCTTTTTATAAGGTATAAATTAAGGGATGGTTTTCATGTTTCACAATTTTAAGGAGCTGTTACTACATAAAATCCCTGTTGAAGTAAGCAACCCATTATCTATTCATTTTCCCCTTAAAATTCCATCACAAATACCTTAATAACGTCATTATTAATGGGTAAATCAATTGAAATATAATCGTATAAACCCAGACACATGAAATAATTGTCAGAGAATTCAGAATGTATATTGAACCTTTTGACAGAGAACAAAAAAAAGATTATGCAACTTTAATTTGCATATATGATTTCCTGTTTGTATCATTGAATGGTGGATTGAGCATTTATAATGTTATTCATAATGCACATTTCCCCAGTTAGTGTTCTGTGCTGCAGTGACCTCAAAGAGTCAGTCAGGATCTCTTATCGTGAGGTTTTACCCACTCAAGAGGAACGACTTGTCTCCAGTCGCCACAGCAGGATCACAGAGGTTAAGATAAATATCCAACGTGATGGCTCATTGTCCTTTTACTACACTCCAGCCTGCAGGCAAACTCTCGCTTTCTCCTTCTCCTCTCGCATAATTACTGTATCTGTAGCAGGAGAGCTATCGGCCGTAATTGAACCGGACACTTCAGTGTGACTGAGTGATCTTCGTGATGGAAACACCACCAGAATAATGGGTGTTTAGTTTTGGAAGTGCAGACCTTGAAGCGTGGCTGTCAGTTTGCGTTCCCCTCACTGTTTTTTATTGCATCACTTTACATGCTGTTTTAGAGGAGTGGGCCAAATGTTGGTGATGGAAGGCGAGTCATGACGGAGGAACAGTAAGCAAAGGCTGACAGTGGGCGCAGTGACACTGAAGGTGAAGCTATTACTGTAACTGCAAGGGTTGATAAAACTAATACAGACACTTGCATAAAAATAGATTTCTATTTTTATGAAGAGGTGCAGAGTATATGAGGTTGGTTTGACTTGTCAGTTCATTCAGAATAACTCAACAGGCATCTTCTTTTAAGGAGAATAGAGTCATTTTTGTGAATGAAACATTCAGGTAGATGAGATTACCGTAAAACTTCAATGAAAAGCCTAGTCCCAATTAAACGGCTGTCCCTTTTACTAGCCTGGTGTAGCTACACATTATGACAAATAAAAAGCTGTCTCAATTAGACGCCTGGTCTGATTGCCAAGCAGGTTATTTTTTTATAGAAGTTCTTCAATTGTATAAAACCAAGTGGTTGTCTACCTCAAATTATGTGTCTATTTCTCGATTACCCTGTAAATGATTTATATTCCTTTTAGTCCGTAAGGGTCATCAAATCAAAAGATTCAAAAGGGTTTCTCATAAACATAAATCCAATTTTTAAATAAGTAATATTCAAACAGGTGTAAATAAACAATTTGATTATATTTCCTGATTTTTGCAGAGCAATAGTTTTGTGTGAAAGGAATTAAATGCCTGTCCCAAAATTAGTTTTACGGTAGGTACATTTAATGTTCACCACCTCCTGAAATACAGGTAGTTTTAATGTGAAGTTAGAAATATGACAGTAAAAGACTATTAAGACAGTGTAGACTGCTTTTAAGTGTTATACAACATGCTAAAGCCAAAGCTGACTTTTCAAAATAAAAGCCCCCATTTGGTAATATGATCAAATTTGAAGCTTTAATTTTATTTTGAAGCTTCAATAGCTGCAATTGATTTAAAAAAAAATCAATTATTTTTTTCATCTACTCCACTTAAAATAAATACTTAAAATAAACTACTCCTGATACTTTTATCTACAGAGTTCATTTAAGCTTTAAACATGTCACAAAGTTAATGTACTTCTCCCATACATTTTTCAATTAAAAACAACTTCTCCATACTCTCAACTACAGAAACCATTCAAATGTCAGAACAGTATGTTCTTTAAGGACATTTATGCTTGTATTCAACTTTATTTCCTATGGTTTATGTTTTTCGAATTAAAAAGCATGTCTTCTTTCATAAATTTTTAACTTTAATCTTTGACAGTATTATAATTTAGCTCTTAGCTTTTCTATCAATGTATTTCAGCTCTTAGCTTAATGCAGCTCAGCTTCCAACTGTGCCAGTTTTACACTTCAGTCTCCAGCAGTGCAGTGCATTTGTACTTTAAGATTCCTGTATTTTCAGCAGTGCTTTGCAATCCCAGCTGTTAGCGTTCACACACAATTTTCTGCAGGACATGCATTTTGTAATTTAAAGCAGAGAAGGAGCCTGAATAATTTCAGTATGAGTGCATTAACACAAAGACAAAAAGGCTTTTCTGATGACCAACCTTCAGACAAACCCCCACAGAGCAGGCTGTGATGGGCGCTGAACATGTCACCTTTTATTATCAACAAAGCCGAATCCTAAACTCTCCCCAGTGGTTCAAGCACTGAGGCTGCAGCCTAATGTGAATTACATGGCCACAGCTGAGAGAGCCTGTAAACTATTTAATACTGTTGAGTGTAAAGAATTATTTATGTACACAAGTTCTCTCAGTTATTAAAATAATATTTAAAATGAGAGTGAAATAACATCTGTATGTTTGTGATTTAACTGTTATTTTGCGTTGCTGCCTTTTGATTGTGATGAAGCATGCAAACTATGCATCAAAAATTACCTAAATTATCGTACAACAGCCCTGATCTCGGCTACCCCACATATTTATCCATAAGAACCAGCTTTGTGTTGATCATACTGAGCTTGAATTTTCCTTTGAGGCTGTGCAGAAACCTGCACATCTCCACCATATGTTGCTTTACAGGCAGCTGGCAGACAACCAGCCGGGCTGTGGAGCACATTATCGTGTCTAACATGCAAGTAAATGCATCCAGATTGTTTCGGCTCCTGCAAGGTTGTACTGGCATATTATGAACGGATGAAATGCATGAATGGAAACGGCATCAAAGGATACGTATGTCTGCTGCAGAGTGATGGGGAGATCAAAAAGTGGCTAATGCTGTACAGCCATTGTTCTACTGGCTGTTCACTTCCCACTCACAGCTGCTTCTGTCACAATAATATGGCAGATAACCTTGTTTATATGGCAGCTGTCATAATATTCACTTTGTTGTAGTAAGTTAGTTAGCTATGTTAGCAGTAGCTAAATATTAGCTCTGTATGACTTGTGTAAATGACAAAACCTTTAAACTGATAAATTATTCTTTATGTTTATATGGAATTATTGTTAGAAGGTTGATATTTAGCACATTACAGTAGCTAAAGTGTTAAATTTACAACATCCCACTGGCCTGAGCATCAGCTTAAAGGGACAGTCTTCCCCAAACTCAAGAACATATATTTGTCCTCTGAACTGTAGCTGTTTATCAATCTAGATTGTTTTGGTGTGAGTGTTGGAGATGTCAGCCATAGAGATGTTTGCCTTATCTCAAATATAATGGAACTAGATGGCACTCGGTTTGTGGTGCTCAAAGTGCCCAAATAATACATCTTAGAAACTCATAAGCATTGTCTCTTTCCAGATGTCATGACCCAGTTATTCTCGAAAGTACACCCACCATCTGTATCACAAAAGGAAGCGTGCATCTACTGCTAGCTCACCTAACACCACTGAGCTAGCTAACGTTACAACTCAGCCGAGGAGGACAACATTAAAGGGGCTCTATTTTGAAATTCAGAGCGTATGAGTCTTGCAGACATGGAGGTGGCTGAGCTGGCGGCTAGCAGCTAACAGTGCTAACTTCATAAACAGTGCTAAACAATAGGAACAGTGCTAACAAAGCTAAATGTATTAACCAGGGAAACCAGAAGGTGGAAGCTTTACTTCCGTGACAACACTTTGCTGGTATCAGTGGTATGATGAGCTAACCAGTGGGATAGTCATGTGACCAGTATGGCCTGACTGCTTTGGTTTGCTACAAGCTCTGTGATCATGGATGATGAGGAAGGAAGCAAGGACAACTTCTGCCTTGCTGACCAGGGGGATTTATTCTCTGGGCAAACCACATTAAAATCAGTACAGCAACTTCTCATGACCAGCTCTCCACACACACACACACACACACACACACACACACACACACACACACACACACACACACACACACCTGTCCTCAAGGGGTCCAGACAAAAGCATGAGCCTCTCCTCCATGAGTAGATGCACGCTTCCTTCTGCACAGTGATTTGGATGGCTGGTGTAGTTTGGTAGAGAGAAAATAGTTCCTACATGAAACTGCTCACAACAATGTTAGTATGTATTTTTACATCTTCACTCACCAATGGATACTAGGTCAAAGAACCCCTGAGGATCATGTTCCGCCAGGACAGCTATGAGTTAGACTAATTTTAGTTGGCCGAAGGCCAAGTTAAATTTGGCAAAGCACCATGTAGGTAACAGCGCACGTGCTACTATCTTAGTATAAAAGCCATGTCTCTCTCTGTTTATGTATCACACATAGCTTCTGCATGTAGCAAATGTTGATCCAAACTCGTAATAAACGTGCATTAAGAAAGAACTCCATGATCGGCCTCATCCTTGCATTCTCCAGATCATCACAGAAACACCTACTCTCAAACAATGTTTGTGCATTATCTTGAGTAACCAGGTCATGATTTCTGGAAATAGACATGGTTGAGTTTTACAAATGTATGTTTTTTGGTGCTTTGAGCACCACGAGCCGAGTGCCATCTGGTTAAAGAGAAGGCAGACATCTCTATGGCCGATATCTCCAACACTCAGCAACACCAAAATAACCCAGACTGATAAATAGCACCACAGGTAAGAGAAAATATATGTTGTAGGAGCTAAGTCTATTGCTTGCAGCTACTAAGATGTTTAACCCAGCCTGACCTGGCTGACACACCTGCCTCAGTCGATGCCACAGCTTCTTTGGTTGTGCTGTGTTCAGACAACGAACTGCAAGCTCTAGTTACAGAAAAATAATCATATTTATTAATATCAGCAAACGTCAAATGTCTATCCATCCAAACCGAGCACACAACTTTCTGCATGTTCTACAATGTTCGCGGTCAAACCATTTGCCCTTCTGGGGTGAAGCACCTGACGGCAACAATGTTGTTCCTACCTTTATACATTAAGCTCAAAATACCAATACAGTGCCATCCAGTGTGCACTTATGGAAATCCAATTAAAGTCTGCTGAGTGAAAGGACATTTTTGGCTCTTACATATGTATTTATATACATAAATATATGTATTCATATGTCCCTTTTAAAGCCAAAAGCAGCTAAAATACCAGCGTTCATTTTGGCGTATGTCGTGGGGAAGTTGTATCTGTTAGAGGAACATTGGTGATATTCCATTAGAGTAAGTGTGTATGTCACTGAGGTAAAAGACACATCTTTTCTAGGCAAGAGAGAGCAATAGTTTCTGTTTTAATTTCAAGTGTTTAGCACACATGCCTTCATACTGTATGCTCCTCAAACAACAGTGAAGCTGCTGTTCTTTTGTCCTCTGCTCAGATTTATTTGGACTGTCAAGGTTGCACTGTATGACCACTGAAGAAGAAAAACAGCGGTCACTTTGACTTAAGCTGCTTTGAGAAGCCTCGCTCGAATTTCTCTTGACAAAGTGTCCACTGGCAATTGATAAATTTAGGTTTGTCAGAGGCTTGGAAGAACAAAGGAAACATCGGAGGCTTTTAAATGTTTAAGCTGTGTTTAAATGTGTGTGACCACGTGATAGAGGAGCTTGTGTGTATTTCTATTAGACGGCTGCGTGACTCCATTTACTGCTCCATTAACCACCACTCATACCAAGAACAGTAATGATAGAATGATGTTATTTGTTATGTAATATTAGACTTGTTGTTTTCCGACATGTGATTTAGAGAAGATTACAATTTGGCAATGAAATACTTCTTGAGATTTTATGAAATGTTGGCAACACAGTGCTTCACGTTGGAAAGTGATTGAGTACTTACAGCCCACCATCATCATAGCCACGGAGAAAATCTTCTCGCCATCTGTAGCCGGAGCAATGTTGCCAAATCCAATGGTGGTGAGACTTGTCATGGTGAAGTAGAGAGAAGAAATATACAACGTGTCCTTGTTGGGACCTCCCTCCCACTGTCCTGTGCCACTGGTATTGTAGCGGTAAGGAGTTCCAATGCTCAGGGCCAACTGGTAGAGCCAGCTGTCTGTCTTAATGGTGTTGGTGGTCTCATCGATCACCTCGTAGTCGCCGATGCTGTACCAGATGCAGGCCAGCCAGTGGGCCACCAGACCAAAGACGCACACCAGCAGAACAAGGACAGCTGCTCCATACTCCAGGTAGTGATCCAACTTTCGGGCCACTCGGCCCAACCGGAGCAGGCGGATCACCTTCAGGGAGCTGAACAGGCTGCTGAGACCCTGCAGTGAGAGATGGGAGGAAGATGTGAGTCAAATTAATCAGCAGATATTTTGATGATCACTTAAGCCACAAATTGCTAAAAATTAACTTGTTCCAGATTTTTCAAATGTGAATCTATTTTGGGTTTCGTAGTCTTCTCTGATTATAAGCTGAATATCTTTTGGTTCTAGACAACTGGACAAAACAAGCTTTTTCATTGTCGATTTTAGTTTGGGGAAATTGTGATGTGAAGTTTCTGACATTTTATCGACTGTATGCTTAATTTATATTCAAAAACATCATCAGATGCATAGCTAATGAAAATAACCACAAGCTGTAGCCATACTACATTTATTTTTCAAAAGGTTTTTCTTGTGGATTTCATCAGTGCAACTAACAACCAAAATCAAACCCTGGAAAGTGTAGGGTTAGCTAGCTAGCTACTTAAGATATAGCCTACTGAATGTATACACATGCTGCTTTTGCTTTTTATTGACTATAACAGTGAAAAAAAAAAAACGACCCTGCTGTACAGGAACCAGTGAAGGGAAGCAGGGAAACTTTGCTGATATTCAACCAGCAGATTTACATTGTTTGACTTCCCCAGAGATCCCTGCCGGTCCAACGGCTGAGGTCTGGATGCTGGCAGCAGCACGGGGCCGAAGCCAAACACCATTCATCTGCACACACTGCGATGCCACACAGCTGGTTCAATATCAGCAAAGTTTCCCTTTATATTCATCGTCTTCTGTGGCGATAAGCAGTGATGTGGTGGTTCACTTTTACACTGTGATCTGTAGCCTATAGTTCGGCTTTAGCTTCTAACTATCTTTGTCTTTTTAACCTGTTGTTGCTGCTGAGTCAGTTTGACATCCTGGATATATCCTTCAAACACAGATTTTGAAAATTCAGTTTTGACTTAAGCATGTTGTATAACACTTAAAAACAATCTACTCTGTCTTAATACTGTTTACTGTCATATTTCTAACTTCCCATTAAAACTACCTGTATTTTAGGGGGTGGAGAACATTAAGCAATATGTCACATGCAACTTTTTGGCCGAGAAACAGGTGACTCGAGGCAATGCAACAGTCAGCTTTTGTCGCCATTTGTTCTTTGATGTCAGTTCAGTGTGTTTGGGTCTTTTCACACTGGGGCTTGACAAATAAATGACATGAAAATGCAAAATACTCAGCTGCCAATGTTTCACATGAAAACTATTCAGCGTCAACAATGCAAATCAGTGACAACTACTGGGATCCCATTGACCCAGACCAGCATCTGTAAGCTACTGTAAGTTATTTTATCGTGAATTCCCTCTGGTAGACAGTTATGCAGTGTATATGTTTACGGCTTTTATTGTAAGAGGTGTGAAAGCTCAGGAAAACCAACCTCCTTACGAAAATACAAACAAAAGAACAACAGTTCAGAAAAAATATATGAATGTGCATATTAGTTGCACAAGAAAAACTCTCCCATGTGTAACAGCCTTTACAGTAAAATTAAAACACTGGTTCCTCTGATCCGCTCTGCTATGTTCCCCAGTTAATTGCTAACTTCTCGTTACATGTATTCATTTGATCCACTGTTAACATAAAAATATATTGATTTGGCAGCTTTTAAAGAAAAACATGGATTTCCTTACTGGGAGTACAGAGTCCTCTGTTCGTGTGGTATTCCTGTGGAAAACTGAAGACTCGTGGAGATGACTTGATCGAGAAGCAGATGTGACGACATCCTTCATAGAAACAGTCAGTTAGAAATGTTATGATGTTAATGTGCAGCGTTTAATACCAACACATCAGCCATTTTAGCAATGAATTAGTAAAACTCACCTCATTCACATGTTCAAAGGCATTGATGATGTCGTAGGGCAGACAGGACAGTAGGTCGATGACGAACCACGTCTTCAGGTAGTTCATTCGTATGAGCTTGGCGTCTGAAATGACCTCTCCAGCAGGACCCACAAAGGTGGTGTGGAAGTTAAGTACAATGTCGATCAGGAAGATGACGTCCACGACACTGTCCACCACCAGCCAAGCTAAATTGTTTTGCTTTGTCTTGAAGGAGACGTTATAGGGCACCATGATGGCGGTGTAGAAGGTGAGGATGAGGATGACCCAGTCCCAGGTGGTCTTGAAGGTGCAGTAGTGGAGGATGATGTGTGGAGGGGTCTTAGGGGCCTCCTGTTTGTACTGAGGGAGGATGTCTGATCCCAGCTGGAGAGCCTAAAATTCAGAGAGAACACTTACCATCATGAGTACAGAATCATGTGTGTGGTGCATCAAGAAACAGTCATTGTTAATCCATTTAGCTGTGGCAGTTAATCCTTAGAAATGTATGTAAAAAAAATTTCCTTTAAATTTGGTAGTAAATTAATTTCTTGATTGGAAGAATTATCATTCTTTTACAGACCCTAGATCTTCTATCTTTAAGGCACTTTCTTGATTGAGCTTGAGGTGCTTTTAAGTATATGTATTGGCACTAGAAAGCAAACTGTTCTTTTACCCCTGGACACTGCTCACCTCAGCCAGTCTGGAGGGCTTATGGCTGACCTCAGTCTTGCTCAGCGGTGCTATCTGCTGCACCAGGTTGCGATTGGTGGTCAGCGCCCGTGTCAGTCTGGCAAACTTCGGCCATCCTTCTCAAAGACAAAAAGACAAACATTTTTTAAATCTCCCGTATTTAAAGGAATACTCCACATACAAAAATTATCCTTTATACATTAATTACTAACTCCATTAGTTAGTAAATTATGTCACAACTCTGCAAAAATGCATGTGTTTGGGAAGACCTGAGCATACAACTGAATAAATTATAATTAGATTATACTACAGAAGTTCTGTGAGAGTTTGTAAACAGAAGTTTTGCTAGAGTTTTGCTAATGTAAACACTGCCACTCCAATTCATCAAGAATTTTCTCAGTTTTCAGATTCTTTGATCACTGTGAAGGCATGCGAGAAAAACAAAGTTTTCTCTGTGGTAGTCAACAATGTTGAACAGTAACTTTGTAAAATCACCAATAGCAATAAATGTTCATCCACTTCATCCATCCATTTTCAACCGCTTATCCGAAGCCGGGTAACGGGCAGCAGGCCAAGCAAAGCATTCCAGACGTCCCTCTCCCCAGGAACACTTTCTAGCTCCTCCTGGGGGATCCTGAGGCATTCCCACGCCAGACGAGAAAGGTAATATCTCCAGCATGTTCTGGGACTACCCCAGGGCCTCCTACCAGTGGAAAGTCCCTGGAACACCTCTAACGGGACACGCCCAGGAGGCATCCTGATCAGATGCCCGAATCACCTCAACTGACCCCTTTCAACGCTAAGGAGCAGCGGCTCTACTCCGAGCTCCCTCCAGATGCCTGAGCTCCTGACCCTATCTCTAAGGCTGAGCCCAGCCACTTTGGAGGAAACTCATTTCAAACTCTGTCAGTCACTACCCAGAGCTCATGACCATAGTTGAGGGTTGGGACATAGATGGACCAGTAGATCAAAAGCTTTGCCTTCTGGCTCAGCTCTCTCTTCACCACAACGGGCTGGCACCGCGATCGCATCACTGCAGACACCACACCAAACTGCCGATCCATTTCACTCTCCATTCTACCCTCGCTCGGGAACAAGACCCCTACTTGAAATCCCTCGCTTGGGGCAGTATTCACTCCCAACCCAGAGGGGGCAATCCACCATTCATTCTATTTGTGAAGAAAACATTTTGAGACCATTTGCGCATGAATGCATCATCCTGGCAGACTACCTGCATGTCTATGAAGAAACGAAGGAAACAATGACCAATGTTGACAGTGTTTAATGGGAAAATCCACCCTACACTAATCACATATTCCTATTGGGTTATGGTTTAAGGAAATAAAGCAAAAAATAGAAGAATTTCTACGCTCAAAAAAAGTTTGTAACGTAGATCACAAATTGAAACTGTCAACTTTGGTCTTTCATTCTTAAATCTCTTTTCCACTTTTAGGCTTAACTTATCACGGTCCCCTCTATCTCCTTCACCTCAGGTGGAAAGCTGAATTTCCTTTCTACTGATGCTGAGCCTTGCTGTCTTTGGCTTAATGGATGCTATTAGTTGTGTACCGTACAGTTGAACTCAGGAAAGCATTGAGCGTTTCCTTGATTGTGGTGGCTAGAGGATGGATCCAAATTGTACTGTACCTCGGACTGGAAGGATACTACTCGATGCTATTAAGAGTCTTGAGATATTTTGCCATGGTAAGTGATTTAAGATGGAATATTAATGGGTTATTAATTAGGTTCATACAGCAAAGAAAAGAAAAGAAAGGAAGGAAGAAAAATGTGGAATTACTGTGTATGTTTTGATTCAGCGACCCAGTGATAGTGACAGTGTGACAGCACGTACTGTATGCTGATTAGGGCATGATGGTGTTTAAATCTTCACTGTACAACTAGTTAAATTTTGTCAGCTGGTAAATCTGTGTTAAAAGAGACAGATTATTATTCACTCTCAGTGAATAATCAGTATTTTCATACATTCACCATCCCCATGTGTCCTTTGTTTCAGTTTGATGTATGTAACTGTCTTAGTGGCACACTTAATCCCCTGGGACATGGCACCCACAGAGACCAGTGTTCACTGACCCGCACACACAACACCTGGACAGTTGTATGTAACATAGCAGGAAACAAACGTCTGTTAAGTCACAGCCACTCGTGTAGTTAAGACTGTCGGCTGTGCTGCCCCCTCCGTGGTCTTATTGGGTAAAACTGAGCTTTGAGAACAATGGCTGGGTTTTACTGAGACATTTACTTGACAATCATTTCATCTGAATTTGATGTGTGTTCTCACCCTTTTAGTGTGTGGAAAAACAAAGGGAAATGCCGCTTCAGCAGTTAATCATCGCTGCAAATACTGAAGGCAGATCCAAAAACATGAACTGCCTCACCTTTAGTTGCTTCATCTTCAATTGGCTGTTTGAAGAGTGTAATGTCTCTGAAGGTACAGAGGAAAAGCACCACCTTGTCATTCTCATTCCTGATCGGAGCTACCTGCATGTAGAGCCATATGGGTGTTCCTGTGGGAAACATTTCAAGTGAGAGTTATAACAGAGATGGAAACAAATGGAAAATGGCACCTGAACAGATGGGACTTTAGGAGTAAATGTCGCAATAAAACCTTAGGTCTCATAGTGATACTTACTGTTCTTTGTGTAGAGCAGCACTTCAAAGAAATTGGACTCATAGTTGTCAAAGGTCTTTCTGATTTTGTCGATAGTCTTCTTATCGGTCAGGTCACCGTACATGAAACTGCAAAAGAAGGGAGAAAGAACAAAGTAATAGGGAGCCGATCATGGGGAAAGAAAGAACAAGGGATTAAAGACAGGACTACAGTGGACTGAATACTTCTTTTAATCTACACTGTAGCTGCTGCAAATCAGTGGTCACATTTTGTAGCGATAACAACAAGGTCAAGTTGTATTTTATTTTTGGTTCTCTGTTTGTCAGATTTTACCACTTCCATATTGAATAAGTAGACCTTTCTGCTATATATTATTCAACACATTCTCACTCTGACCTCGTCACATGTTGACATTTGGTCATGGGCTTTCCACGTCCACATAAGATGTGAAAGGTACCCTGGTTGCTTTGGTTGTTGACGTTCTGGGATGCCGTGTCAAGTTCTGCCTGTTACATGCATTGTCTTCTTTCAAAATACACTTCTGTTCACAGGAAATTAAACGTTTACATACAGTCTCTTTCAAAATAAATGCACTATGTTGGTACAACACCGCAAATTAACGTCTTTTTCCTTCGATAACAAAACACATGGTTAGGTTTAGGAAAAAAGAACAGGGTTTGGCTTTAGAATCTTACAGGACGTAAGCACAGCTTTCCCAGGTGAAAATCAGTGGTTGTTGGACCTATCCACCACCTGTCCTGCCCGCCCTAGTCAGACTTCACCGCCTTTACTTTCATTCTTGTCCCGCCACATTTCTCTCTGACACTGCGGCCGATGTTATAGGACACCTTTTTTCGTTGGTTTCTGACGCCACAAGTCACTGCCCAAGCGCTGGAATTCGATGACTTCTGAATGAGACCGGGCTCTATTATTATATAATAGGCTTGGGAGGTATATATTTTGTCATATCTTCAGACCTTCCTGACATTTCACCAGGGTATACGGTATATGACGGTATTTATTTAAAAATAATAAAAACAAAAAAGCTGAGTAGCTGATGATATACAGTACATTGTTGTTGCATGTATGTCATTGTCTAGCCCAGTGGTTCCCAGCTGGTCCAGCCATGGGGTCCAGATTGCTCCATAGTCATTAATTCAAGGTTCACACAGTTATATGTGGAGCATCATACTAGTGTTTGGCCACGTTGTCCAGCTAGTTTCCTGTATCTGTTTATTAGCTATCTGTTGTTCAGTCACTCTAGAGCAGGAAATGACACTTCAGAATAAAGGCCTGTGCCAGATATTCACTGCATTTCAAAAACATAGTGGGTTTTTTTTGTTTGTTTTTTTGTTTTTTACAAACTTGACACATTCGCGAGTCACTCGCGGTCCATTTAGAATGGACCCGTGACCCACCAGCTGGGAACCACTGGTCTAGCCTACAGTGCTGTGAATCTATTATGCAGTTAGCCTACTTAGACAAGTCTTTCTGGAATTAAATATGTAAGGACCATAGAATAACGAAAAGATAGGAAGGTAGCTCCCTTGTTGCTGGAGGACCCGATGACATTTGTTGTTGCGGTGGATACTGACACATCAGTGGGCTAAACAGAGATGATGTGTTGAATAAAATTATGTGGCGAATAAACTACTTTTGTAGTTGGAAGAAGTCATGTCAAAAAAGTTATATGTGGCAATACTCCACTACAGGGGCAAATGCATTTTTCCTTATAGCCCTTTAACATTATCCCCACCACTCACAATCACCATCTTTCTGAGTTCAGCTGCCTGTTTCACCAGTAAAGACTGACCTCTAGTGGTTCGTGCCGTGCACTACATCACGTCAGTGCAGCATCTCTGCATCGTTTAGAAGAAAGAGGAGCATCTGTATTTTTGACGGTATTGAAATGGGATTTCTAAATACCCTGCTGTAAAGTAATACCTTAACACTGCTCAGGCCTAATGTATGTCTCAAGATTTGATCAGATTTTAGGGTGCCGTTCTAACATCTGTAGATGGACAACAGATGAAAATTAGCCTTTGTGATGAAACCATGGTTCATTTACAGTTTCTTTCGTACTGTTGATCAGTGAGCACAGTCCCTATCAAATAAACTAATATGATAAAATCCATGTTCACCAAATAAAGGCTGAGATTCAACGTGAAAAACATAAAACATCTGCATAATCCAATTTGTGCTACGTTCACTTACAGAGGCTTCGTCAGTCAAGAACTTCAAGTATCAACATTATAGACGCAAGACCAACACCTGCAGCATTAGACTATATGAAGCCAACCAACATATATTTGTTAAAATACAAATCACCCTCTGTGTCTTCACATTCATGCCATTAGATTACAAAAAACAACAACAATATCTTACTTGCATGAGCTACTCCTGTGCATGACTTCAGCTCTGTGATATCCGGACAGTTTGCAGAATCCATCGTTGCTGTAAACGACCGGCCACTCCAGGATCTGTGCATTTCCCAACAGGAAACTGGTTTCTGCAACAAAACAGAGTCTAAAACTCGTCACTACAAACAACACACCTGCAGACTAGAGTGCACCTGCTGGTCAACCTTTGGGGTCTTTACCCTGTACATGAAATGTTGCAATTAACTAAATCACTGTAACACCAACTCTCCCACTCCTAATATTATTTTAACAAACATACGTACTGGAAACGAGATCATGAATATTTCAAGCAGCAATAAACACTGCTAATCAGACGAGTCACTGGGCAGAAATAGTTGTTGATAAAATGTTTATGTTCCAGCCTTAATGTGAATCAAATATTGATGAGGGGGCTGCAAAGTTGTACATGGTTCGGAGGGAGCTGCCGTCTTGAGGGGAAGAGACGGAGGACATTTTCTGTGAGTTACAGTCAGACTTCAAGCATCAGCATGTTTATCTTGAATTTAACACTTGAATGTCAAATGGGTTAATGTTGCAACAGATGCGTCCATAGATAAAGACAATAATGACTGCATTTCAGAGTATTGTCACAGACTAAATTCTACTAAAATATTAACAGAGGTGACATGTTTCACGTTGCATTATTTTTCTGTACACCACTGTTTGTCTGACACTGTGCACTTCTCCTGTACTTGTAATGAAAACCATCAGTTTCACAAACACTCAGCCTCACTCTCATGGGGAGGCTATTAGCTGCCAGGCAGACTGTCAATCCAAAAAATGAATTTTTAATAATAGTATTGCCTTTTCGCAATATAAACAACAAACACTAACATATATTACCACCAAACAATACAGAATTTAAAGAGACAAAGGCATTAAAATAGATAAAATACCATAAGACAATATGGTTAAACACCCTTAAAAAATAATAATAATAATAATAATGATTAATTTTTACTGTCTCTCTGTTTGTGTTCATATGAGTGTTGGCATTTTAAAAATCAAGTTTCTGATAATGATTCAACAAAAAGAATTAACATCTTATTAAAAATATTGGGCCTATATCATCATATATAATAGGTTTAGCATTAAAACATGTCTCCGTTCTCACCTAAATCACATTAACAAAGTATTTTCTCCGTAGACAGACCAGTGAGCCTGTTTCTGTAGCTCATGATGATGATATTTAGATATAAGGACATAATAAAGTCTATAAGAATAGGCTATTATAGTGATTCATCTAATCAATTCAGGGAATTGGGACAGAGTTGCATAATTCATGCAATAATTCATATTAAATTGTTATGTAGTTGTAAAAAAAAAAAGTGTAAATTGTGAGAGATTTTTTACATTAAATAACTGAAATAACATGACAGTTTTACTTGAGCATCCTATGCAGCCCCTGAGTGGTACCTTGATTGACGTGCCCAAATCAACATCCATTAATATTAGTTGTCCCTTTCAGAGTAAAACTCACCGCTGGAGCGCCGGACGATGTTTTCCAGAAAGGTGTTCTGCGGAGCCACCAGTCCTCTCTTGCCCCCATGCATTATGAGTCTCACAGCCGCTCCGTGGTCGTGCTGATGATAAATACCCGCCTCAGCTGTCTGCCAGACCGGAGCGAGGACCACAGGAATCAAGGTAACCAGTATAGTGCGAGGTACTTCCGGGCTGAGGTTATAAAATAAAAGCATCGGTACCGAATGTGGCTTTTTTTTCAGTTGTAGATAAAATTGTAAGACTGTTTAATGTAGAATCTGATTTAAATTATCTTCATTATTCCCAAACTGCTTATGACATCTACAGCAACGTTGATTTACAGCAAATGAATCCCAGAATAAGCTCAGTCACAATCACTACTATATAGAAGAAAATAAAATGCAGTAGATAAGCTAGATGGATCTTTATCTACTACATGAAAATCAGTCTTCAGATGTAAATAGTAGCCAACACATATTACTTAAAAATTCACATCAGCCTTTATGGGAAATTAAAAATACATTTGATTGCTTTTATTTTGAAGGAACAATCCGGTGATATTCTGGTATAAATGTCTCTGACTTGTCAGACCTGTGTGTGCACTAACCTGGAATATCTATTATATTTTGCTATGAACTTAAATTTCATTTTTGCTTTTGATTTGGGTGATGAGTTGGAGATTTATTTGTATGTATTAGACATTTATATATTACCTCATGAGTCATAGTGTCACTACTCATAATTAATAATATGTGACAAAAAGTTTTTAAATGTAACTAAAAATGTTTGTAATTATGGTAGGAAAAATAGGCTATCTGTATTAAAATGGATTAAAACTGTATTTGATTTTTTTTAACTTATCATTTATTCAACATATAATACAAAGACACAAAACACAGAACATAATATACAATACAGAGGAGATATTTGCATTAAAAGTCACATACTTAACCCTATTGTAGGTTTTCTCGTGCTCATATTCAACAATAGTAAATACATCTACACAAGTGATGTCATTTCCCATAGTACACCTTGTATGTCTGCACAAAATCCATACATTAAAAGAGCACGGGGAATACACATATGTAGACCAGAACAGTATCAATAGTACCAATGGTATTTTGAAATTTTTTAAATATAATTTGACTTTTTCAGAAAATAATCAGGAACATTTACAAGTACTATAGTTGAGTAGTTACTTGATTATTATTTCTACACTAAATTACAAAGATAAATATTATACTTTTTACTACTACATGAATGTGGCATCTAGATTTATTTACTTTGTGTATGAAGATGTTACATATAAAAATATGATCAGTTTATAAAATATAGGCCTAATGCCTTGTTATAGATTAACTACACAATTAATAACAATAAAACTACACAACAGTAGGCCTGTTTACAGTAGTTGAATTGACTCCACCTTGAACAGGTAACTGCTTATATAGTGTTGTGGAAGCTAAATCGCTGCTTTACATGCTACCAATTAAGTCACATCGTCAGAATTTAAACTACAACAAAGGAAGAACTCTAGTTTGGTTAACTAAAGCTACTTTGAAATAGTAGCAGACACTACTTTGTAAAAATGATGAAATACATGTGATACAAAGGTATAACAAATATTATTAAAAAAATCAACATGTTAATGGTATTTAATTGAGTTTATTGCAAAAGGTGGCCACATCTTCACAGGTCATACATATACAAAAAACTAAACAAAAACAAAACCATGATTCATGGGAAAGTCAGCCCTGGTTTTGTACACAAAGTCCATCAGTCAAACACCTTCCCTCCAGAAACTAGAGCACAAGCACAATGACTCAGTTATTTTTATATATATTATTATTTTATTTGCACACACATAAAACTGCATAAAATCCAAGTAGTAAAAAAGAATTTAAAAAAAAGAAGAAGAAATGTGTCAGGAGGGCTCAAAAAGCCACATGCTTATATAAACGGACCTCCCCCCAACTTAAAGGGAAAAACAGACAATGACAAAAAAGGGGAGAAAAGTAGACAAAATAACTAAATTAACATTATACAGGAAAATACAACAAAAGATAAATGACAACAGTAGGCACACTGAGCAGTCAGTGAAAAATGATCCAATAAAAAAAACAACAAGAAATACATAGAACACAGTGGAAAATAATTAAAAAGAAAAAGAAAGAAAGAAATAATTAGACATCATTAATTAAATGTATTGTTATTTTCCTAAGGATTAAAAGCTCTTGACAATATGATGTTCCTGACTCAGTTAGCCAGGTAGTGTCTAAAATAGCGTGCAACAATTTTGCTGAACATTTGTCAATAAATAGCAATAACCAATGCCTATGGCTAATTGTTGTTAAAGGGGGTCCGTTACAGTAGAGAAGCAACGGTAAAATAAAAAAACAACAACATTCCTTTCCTTTGATGGCCCAAAAGTGTTTGTGGTTTTAATAGTTAACTACACAAAAATTGCAACAAAAAACGTAATTTATCTACATGAATTATGATGCAAATATGAATGTAGTTAAATTACTAACAAGCTACAGTGAAATGTATTTATTTTTATTTTGAATTTAAAATATTTTTGATGTAATATTGGATTTTTAATAGATGTAGTTCCTCACAAGTCCAGCAGGGGTAGCACTTGGACATTTTGTATATTGACCGACTAACATTAAGTCCAGCGAAGAAGAAAACGAACTGTAGAAGAAGAGGAAGAGCGTGAAAACGAGAATAACGGCCTGACGCAGTTAGTTGGTGGCGGTATGAATTAGGATAAACCGTAGTTTAGAGTAATGGTTAACTGTAACGGACTTTGGATGCTGCCGTCTACACCGGTGTATAAGGTCTGTGTTTTGAATGTGGCTTCCAGGTAACCGCTAGTGTTGAAGAGGAGCCGCTCCGAGCTGTTAGCTAAATCACTGTTATTTTATCTCGTTAAGAGGAATGCAACGGCCACCGAGCGCCACTTCTCCTTAAGCCCACTCGATGAACATGAACTCCATTTTTACGGCGAAACAGTGTTGTGGATTTTAAGCTAGCAGTTATTTTACATCATGGCGACCGACTTTGTAAAGACTTTTGTACAGATGTGTAATTACCTCCAGGACCCGCGCCATGTAGCGAGGTTTCAAAATATTTGCGGCGTTAAAGGGACATTTCCGGTTAAACCGACGGATAGCGGAGAGTCGGAGCCGGACTGTCCCGGAGTGAGAAAGAGGGTGCAACAGGGGGGACAGAGCTCGGACGTTAGTGTTGTGAATGGAGCAGCCGGGGATGCGACCGCAGCGCAGGTTAACGGGATGCAGGGTGACAGTACCGCCAGGCCTGATGGTCCATCAGCTGCAGCTAATGTTGACCCAGACACAGTCAGAGCTAAACCCCTCCGGAGAAACTCCCTGACCGGGGATGTGGGTCAGGAGTTCCTGATCCACAACAAGTTTCTGTTCTACCTGTTCACGTTTGGGACTGAGCTTGGCAACGAGATGTTCTTCATCGTCTTCTTCCCCTTCCTCTTCTGGAACATCGACGCGCTGGTCAGCCGGAGACTCATCGTGGTCTGGGCCTGGAACCTGTTCGTGGGACAGTCCACCAAGGATATGATCCGCTGGTCCCGGCCTGCCTCCCCCCCTGTGGTGAAGGTGGAGGTCTTCTACAACTCCGAGTACAGCATGCCGTCCACACACGCCATGACAGGGACAGCCATACCCTTCTGTCTCTTCATGCTGACATATGGACGGTGGCAGGTGAGCCCCACACAGCCCAAAATGTCAAATATAGGTGAAAACAAAAAATTTAAATGTAGCAGCTGTAGACAGAAGACATGCAGTTTATGTAGGAATGTGCAGCTTGAGTCCAGCCAGGGCTGGATTGGTACAGGGTGAAGGGGTCAACTACCTCAGGGGCCCCAAGGGCTCCAGGTTAACTGTTTGACAAGTTGCTGTATTTTGATGAACTGTATAGTGATGGGTAATGGTTTGCTTTAGAGGTGAAATGATTGGTGAGTTAAATGGTTTGTCAGTTTACAGAAACCTTTGATAATAAATTACTCCTTTAGAGGAATACATTGACTCACAGAATGACCATTTGTTAATTAAATAGTCATGCCATATTTCCTTGAATTTGTGAAGCAAGCTTTGTTTTCCTTGCATGCCTCCAGAGAAAATAGGTAACAATAATTTATTGGTCAACCAGGGATCACGTTTGACAACAGCTAAACTATGTCAAAACATCTGTTTACAAACTCTTACACAACTTCTGCAGCATAATCCAAGTCTCATTTATTCACTCATATGCTCAGAACTTCCCAAACACATGCATTTTCACCATTATCAGACTCTGGCTTTGAAGAGAGCATTAATAAGCACTTTCACTTCAGTTTTAAGCATGTGTAGGAAGTGCTGAGCATATGACTGGATAAACGAGACTTGGATTATCCTGCAAAAGTTGTGGAAGAGTTTCTAAATGGATGTTATAATGATGTAGTTTTGCTGTTGTTAAACATGGTCCCCAATCAATAAATCAGTATGTTCACTGTTTTTCTTGCAGGAAAAACAAAGTTTTCTTCACAAACTATAGGTAATATGGCACGACTAACTCATATATAAATGCTCATTTTATGGGTGAAGTATTCCTTTTACTATTGTTTTAAAGCAAAAATATCCAGGATGCATCTTGATTATTTTTGGATAGAAATCACGTTGGTATGGCTTCTGCTTTTCTCTGTCTATTATGATATGGATCTAAATATGTTTGAGTTTTCTACATCTGAGAGGACAAAACAAGCAATTTAAATACGTCAACCTGGGATTTAAGAAAGGGTGTTGTTGTAACTATTCTGTAGTTGCAGCCCCAACTTACTTTTAAAGTACTGGAACACAATATAAACTACAGGATTTCCGTCAGGAAATGTTTCAGGCAAGGTGGTCAGCTACCCAGATTCTTGTTCATCTCATATCCCAACAAATTCGACTGCCTGAACAATAATCACACTTGTAAAACACATGGCCTTTCATGTGTGAGATAGCACTTATGCTTATTTTCCCTGAAGGTTTGTGTTTTATTTCCCTAAAATGTGAAAGTATTTCATTATGTTAGTGCCATGTTGGAAACCCATTTACCCATTATGTCCTGTTTTATGTCAAAGTGTAGTTTTGATACCTTTTTTTTTTTCAGTTAATGTTATGCTCACATAGATCATGTGTGTTCAATTACACAAAGTAACTAACGCATTGCACACCAGGGGAGCATTCCAGCTGATCTAATGGGTACTTAAATGCAACAGAATGTATACATTATGCAAAAAGAGTGGAAGGACCGGGGGATTAAGTAGGGCTCAGTGTGGAGCTGAAAATGTTATGGAAAACCAAGCTGCAGCCATATATATCTAAATTTACCAATATCTCAATGCTACGCCAATGTTATGCTCCTTCTTATCGCTACATCAGGCCTTGACCCATGGTATACTAACACGTTTTGATAATCCACAGATGAGGTGGCCAGATGCACCAAAGTCCCACATGTTCAAAGGCCCAGAGAGCGCAGTTTAAGATGTTGAGACAGTTGGAATCTCTATGTGTCTGTTTGTTCAGATAAAATCTAAGTAAATAAGACCAGGGTTCAAGAAGCACACATGGCACGTGCCCTGACCGAGTAGAATACAATAAGCTCCACATGACATTTTTCTCCAAAGCCCCCCCAGTGCTGAGGAGGGTCAGTGGGTCAGTCCGGCCAAAGGAACAAAAAAAGCACAGACTGCCTTTTAATCACATTTAATCTTTGTTGCACAGTCTCGTATGGAGACAACAAACATTCCTCTGTTTAAGCAGACCGTTAAAACATGACAGGGTGAGTCAGTGAAGCGCAGGTGAGGAGTGAAAAGAGGTAGCTTCGCATTTGAGATAAAGAAAGACTCTGAAGACTCCACTGTTTTACAATGCTATAGAGAGAGAGAAGGGACCAGTGATTGCATCAAAGTGAAAGTATCAAGTCTCAGCAAACATTTTGGTCTAAAGTAGCAGCAATTCAAATGAACAAGAAGACAGTCATGGATGAGAGGACACAATTGTTCCTGTGTCTTTTCAGGTTAAGATGGAGGACGGGGTTGGGAGGGTTGTTTCACCGCCTTTGAGCTCGGGGAGAAAAGAGTGTACTGTAGTTCAGTATCAGCCAGGTCAGAGAGCTCAAAGCCATGAAAGTTTTCCACCCACTGATAGGACTTATATGTTAATTCCATGACTAACTTGACAGCAGGCCAAAATAAAACTTGGCTGATGTCGGGTTTGTGTGCCCTCTGCACTCTCTGCTCTAAGATCACTTGTGAGGCATTAACCTCCATCCCAATCTTTCGAGTTGACGTCATCGATAACTTTAGTAACTTAAGTTATACTACCTAACCTTAACCGTAAGTGAAAGCCTCTATAGTTATGTATTGTGATGACTCACAATGCATTCCTGTCCTTTGTGTAATGTCATGTACTGTACATCCTGTGTTTCAAAATTCTTTAGTTATCTCTGTTAAAATCAGCTTGTCCCTGCATGCTGTGCACTGCATGTTTAATGTTAAAGAGATGAATTAATGTTATTTCTCAAAAGCTTTTTTTTAGTTTGACTTTTTAAGTGTAGATTGTAGAGCCCTTTTAAGGCGTCGCCACCAGGAAGGAAGAGCTAAGAACCTCATATGCCCTTTTTTGTTGTTGTACACCCGCACACAGGCTTTAAACTGAATGCAGGCAGTCTGGACTTAAAGGGACATCTCGCCCCAAATCAAAAATACATATTTCTCCTGTTACATGTAGTGCTGTTTATTGGTCCGGATTGTTCTAGTGTGAGTTGCTGAGTGTTGGAGTTATGGTGTTTCCAAGCGCAAAAACAAAAAAATACACTTTGGAGAATGAGGTAGTGGTGTGTTTGAGGAATGTCTTTATCATATGAAACTCAAGAAAAAATGCAGGTGCTCTTAAAGAAGAGGGTCAACACATGGGAAGAAAGGTGCCTGAAGTTCATTTTTTCTTCAAAAAAAAAAAAAAAAAAAAATCATTTATAAAACTCAACAGCAATGTCTCTTTCCAGAAATCATGACCCAGTTACTCAAGATAATCCACAGATCTTGTTGTGAGCATTTTCATGTAGAAGCAACTTTCAAACTACACCCACCAATCATATCACTGTGCAGAAGGAAGTGTGCATCTACTCAGGGACAAGAGCCTTGTGATACCACGTGATGTAAAGATTAATGGCGTCCTCCTAAGATAGCTAGCTCAGTGGTGCTAGGTTAGCTAGCAGTAGATGCACACATCCTTCTGCGCAGCGATACGGTTGGGGGGTGTAGTTCGGTAGGAAGAAAATAGTTCCTACATGAAACTGCTCACAACAAGGTCTGTGGATTATCTTGAGTAACCAGGTCATGATTTCTGGAAAGAGACATTGTTGTTGAGTTTTTCAAATTTATTTTTTGGCACTTTGAGCACCACAGTCTGAGTGCCATCTGGTTCCATTATATTCAAGAGAAAGCAGACATCTCTACGGCCGATATCTCCAACACCAAAACAATCTAAATAGATAAACAGCACTACAGGTAAGAGGGAAAATATGTACTTTTTATTTTGGGGTGAACTGTCCCTCTAATGGTGTTACAAGACTCATTTGTTAGCTGTGTTAGCGGTCAACCAGACTCAAATATCTCAACACCTATTGGATGGGTTGCCATGTCGTTTGCTCCAGACATTCATGTTTTCTTACAATGAACTGTGATCACTGTAATCAGCATGCTAATGTTAGCATTTAGCTTAAAGCACCACTAAGCACAGCCTCACAGAGCCGCTAGCAGGGATGAAGATCCTTGTTTGCATGAAATTGTTTCACAGATATCAGCTGAATGTCTTCTGTGGTTTTTCTAAAGCCAACTTTGTAACATCAGTGTTCATTTTCTTAATGTCATGTCTTTATGTCTCTCTCTCTCCTAGTACCCCTTCCTCTTTGGCTTTGGTGTGGCTCTCAGCTGGAGTATCCTGGTCTGTGTAAGCAGAGTCTACATGGGAATGCATTCTATTCTGGTACGTATATTAAATGAATAATCCCTCACTGAAATATGAATTAACCAGAGAATATAGAGTGAAGCTTCCCCACCTGAACACTTTACCTTGACTTACACCTATAGTTCAGCTCAGGATGGAAGCACTGGTGTCTTCCTCAGCTCTGTCTGTTCAAATCACCTGTGAATATTTTACATTTCTGTAGGTAGACAGATGATTTAATTTTTAACATATTTTAACATCACTGCACAACCTTAATATGCATGACATACGCTCATGCCCCATTTTACATGTTTAAAACAAACACATGACCTAGAGATTTATCATTTGTGGGACTATTATGCAACGCCAATAAAAAAAAAAAATCAAAGCCAGGAGATAAAGCTAGATTAGATTGGTCAGGCAGCTGACGTCAGTGGATATTGTTTGTGTTTATGTGTGTAACAACAGTAACACCTGTTTATCAGTCAGCTGCTCACCTGATTTTTATGTTCATTTGATGATGAAGAAACTGATGCTGAAAGAGCTTGGACTTTGTGTGCATTACATTAGTTTGTTGGCACTGATGTAAAGAATGCCGTAATGTATGTTGATTTTAACGTCTCGCGTTAGGTCTGCCATTAAAACACAATGAATCATAAATGAGCTTTAAAAGACTTCCAGTATATCAAGCAAGTGTCTTTAGAGTGCAGATATGAGTTAAACTTTTTAGCTTTCATGGCGTACACGCATGGTTTATAATGCTTTATGTCCCTGTGTTGCAGGAGGTAATCACTGGCTTCCTGTACAGCCTTCTTATTTTAGCGTTTTTCCAGCCAATTTTGGACAAGATCGACACCTTCTACATGACAGACCACTTTGCTCCACTCGTGATTATCGTGTCACACGTGAGTCTGGGACTTGTGGCTTTCTCCCTGGATTCCTGGAGCACCTCCCGGGGCGATACAGCTCAAGCTCTGGGCACCGGGGTGGGAGCTGCTATCGCTACCCATGTGAACTATCAGTTAGGGCTGCTGTTGGATCCACCACTGTCCTCACTTCCTCTAACTTTACCACCAATCAGCGTCGGCATGGTGTTTCGCTCCCTGTTGCGCTTTGTCATCGGAGTCGCCGTCATCCTGGTCACGAGAATGGTCATGAAAGCGGTGACCATTCCGTTCTTATGTCGACTGTTTGGGCTGCCTTCAGATGACGTAAGGCAGGCAAGGCAGCACATGAAAGTGGAGCTGCCTTACCGTTACATTGTCTACAGTGTTGTTGGTTTTAGTTGTGTCTGTGTGGTGCCTGTCCTCTTTAGGATTGTAAACCTTGCCTGAGTGTTGTGTGCAAACTGTCATATACTGCTGACACGTTCACCTACATGGTGAAGGCAAAGAGCACTTGGAAACATGCTGCTTGTCTTGACACAAGATAAAGTATCTGTTTGTGCACTACAGAAACTCATTTAAAGGATACATGTGGTGATATTCTGTAATTTTTTTTGTATTGTCATTACACCTTTGTGCCAAAGAGCCCCAGTGTTGTCCAGAAATATTTAAAACACGAGTGTATCAATCAAAAACATTTAAAAAAAAAAAAAACATAAAAAGAAACTATATATTTGTGACCCACTTTTAAAAAGTTATGTCCCAAGTAGGAACCAATCACCCCAGAGCCACAGACCGAAGGAAGGAGATGCACTACAGCAGTGGTTCTCAAGCTTTTTACACCCAGTACCACCTCAGAAAATATTAGGTTCTCCATGTACAAGCGCTATGACCAACATTAAATTACAGTAGCTCAGGCTTGCGGTATTCAGTAACCTACAGTTCACGCAGGAGGCAGGTTTATTCATTGATTACAGTGTTTTTAACACTTGGAACAACATCACTGTTCTTGTGCTGCTTTCAGATGCGTTTCACAAGTATTTAAACATTTGAACCTTGAGCAAATTGATGCGATTTCTTTCAAAAACATGGTGGAAAAGGCAATGAGCAACTCGGTAAAATATGTCTCAAAAATTGCAAGAAAAATAATAGAAATTTTTTAAAAATATGGAAAAATTATATTCATAATAATAATTATTATTACATTTTAAAGTTTTGTTACAGAATTATTATAGTTTTTAAGCACTCTTTCCAGGTAGTTTTCTTGTTTGTTTTTTCTTGTTTTGTTTGTTGTTTGTTTGTTTTGCTTGCTAATTTTTTGGGGCCATTTTTTCTTTTGCTGCTCATTGCCTTCTTCCCATGTTTTTTAAAGAAATCAAGCCAATTTACGCGGGTTTCAAAGTGTTAAACCAATTTGTTTTATCTCCGCTTAATGTCTTGGCCTCACAGTTTAGCTCGTAACTTGTCATGGACGTATGTGCGCTACGTTCATGAACGTGAAGAAATAGCAGGTTAACATCCAAACAAGAGTATTGCAGGAAAGGCAAAAGTTGTTTTCTCATAGGATCTCACAGTTTAAGTATTTTTGTTAAAATTGTAGTAATTTCATAGAATTATATATATTTCAATTAATTTATTAAATTCTTTTTTAAATATTTGGACATTCCTCCGCGTACCACTAGAGGGAGCTCAGTTCCACTAGTGGCACAAAGTGAGAGCCAATGCACTAAACCGTTGTTAGTTTTTGGCCTTTTTCTTGGGATATGTTGACAATAACAACAATACAGAACATCACCAGCCTTATCCTTTAAGATCCACCTGTGGTCGACACATTTAAGTGTTAACTGGAACTTTGCAAATACAAGATCTATCAGATGTACTGTAATGATGCTTGCATTCATTAACGAGGAATCTGTTGTACATTTCCATCATTGAGCGAAATATATAACAATATGTTATTGAAGTATTCCATGCTCTAAGAATAAACCAAACCATGAATCAGTCACGTGTGAAGTCACTTCACTTCTCATTTGTGGTCGTGCTGAAATCAAATCAGCCTGGAAGCAGTAAAATACTTTAAGTATTTAAGCTCACAGGTGTCTGAGTAGTTAGACGACCTCTATTTAAATCTGAAAGACTGGAAGAGCAGGTCTGTTGTATCATAAAGATTTTTCTACATTATCATATTCAGCGTTATATCAGCACCTCCTTTTTGTACATTTTTGTGCTTGTTTTAAAAACATTTGTGAAGCGCTCTGAATAATCATTTGAAAGCAAACAATTAAAATGAGATATTTTTGATAAAGATTTTGCCATCCTTACTAACTTGAGCTGAATTGTTAATCTAGGAAAAAAAAATCAAAAGGTATATTATTCATACTCGATTTCTAAGAATTACATTTAAGCGACATTTCAGCAGGATTTCCTTCAACATAAAAACACTGATCCAAGCACTTGTCTGAATGTTTTGATTGTTTATTTGCTGTTGTAACCTTACAATAATGGTTTGTTCTAACATTTTTGTCAGAATATTAACACCCCAGCATTTACAAGTATTCATGGGAAAATGTATAGGTTTATTATTACCATCCATTCCCACAACTTTTTTTCTGTCATGCAAGGAAAAAATATGGAAACAAGGAGAATAAAACCTTCCAAAAAAGGACAAAAAACCTACTTTGAATGCATTTTATTTTTAGAATTGCTCTGAGTACGTCTTTCTTGGCAGGAAATATCATAAGAGGGCCAATCAGTCAATGCATCTGGGATTTTAAACTAGTGTTTACACCGCTTTTGAGTACTGTGAATATGGATGTTTGATGTGCATGTTATATTAGTTCATTGGAAGCAGTCTGCAAGAAATCAGTAATTAGAAATAAATGTAAAAGAAACTTATTTGAAATTAGGCCTGTTACCGAGATGACAACAGAAAAAGTCAAGTAACTTCAAATTTAATGAACCTTTGTTGAGTTCAGTTCTGCAAAAATCCAGACCAACAGCATTTTTTGTTTTGTCAATAGTGAGGGAAGGCATGCTGTGTTGGCAGTGAATGGTCATGTGTTTTACTCCTGCAGCACACTGAATTCATGCTTAACCTTTGAGCAACATAGATAAGGTTTTAGGTCATTATCTAGTTTGTAACCCACGCGTACAGTCAGCCCAATCAGTGGTCTTCTCTGTGCTGCTCTTAAAAACTTAATTTTGGGTAATGGTTACCATTATACATTTATAAGCTCTTAATGTCAGAATTTCAAGCAGTAATACTTAACTTAAAAAAGCAGGACTGATAAGAATAAATTTTTCCTTAATGGAAACATTCCTTTTTGATGCAGATGTTTTATAATGAGGTATTATTCAAGCACTATTTTAAGCCTTTCAAGTATGTCCAAGGTCTTGAAGCTGAGCCACTCCCAAGTACCCACAACCATTAATAGCCTCCTTATACAGGCCTGTGCCCACTTGTTTTTGGTTTTTAATACTGTGGTTGTCCAGATGTGGCTCCTGTCTCCTTAGAAATCGAGGCCATGGGACACAGAAAAAGACTGAACATGCTTTTGTGTGCGATAATAATTCCTTTATATCTGGTAACAGTAGATTTTTAAAGGGGAACACAGAGATAGAATGAGAGTATAACGGAGATTGGACTGTTTGCTGTGGTCATTTGACTACCACAAAAAATGCGATTGTTGCTGGTTGTTATGGTGACTGACAACACAAGTCAGTGGGGCCGTAAAGTGTGTCATGGTCACTAGTCTGAAAACTCCATATCGGCCTACCCTTATGCCTATTTTCCTTATTAAACAGCAAATACAGCCACACACCAATCAAAGTTTCTGTCTTTCACTGACCTAAAACTAACATTAGTTAAATTGCCTTGCTAACTCAAGGTAAAACGCACTTAATTCAAACTCTACAGAAACAAAACTCACCAAAACCGTCATATTTAGCCTTGTTAGTCATCTAGTAAATTAGTCCACTGTTTCAAACAAACACCATCTCTGGTTATGTTGCAATAAATCCTTAATTCTCAGCGTTAAATGTGAAAATATGCTGATCTGCAGCGGTTTATCTCCGTCTCTGAGTTGTCCACTGAGCAGTGGCTCTTGCTCGTTATTTGGAGGCAGTTACAGTTCAAGTTTACATGTTTCAACAAACATGCAATTATTAGCAAAAAAAAAAAACAGGGAAGTAACCATAACAGTAATAATTTAAAATTAACGCATTGCTTATTTGAAAACGTAGCCTAATATTTCACTGCTCATTCGGTCTTTACTGTAAAGCCTCACCTCAATGAGTATGCGACTCACCGCGAGTTATATGTAAGTTTATACAGACGTTAGCCTATCACAACGGTTACAATGGTGAAGATACACATACAAAATGGCCGCTACTCAGTCCATTCTACTCTCATTCTTTTTCTATGCGGGGACGCCACCTAAATTAAGAATTCCAACATGCCATTTCCATGGCTGAGGAAGGTTCAATCAATATTTCTGAACATGAACTACTCTCTCTTTCAAAGGAGTCTCAAACTAGAACATCTAGAACATTTTTTCCTGTTCATTGTGAGCACCTCCAGACTGTATACTTGATGACGTCACGAATTTGAGATTCAGCCCTCTAGTTTTGGGTTTTAGGAGAGTTGTTCATGTTTACATATATTTTTGGACTGTGTTAGACCACATGATTTACACGTATGAATTTTGAAAATGGGCGTAGTTCACCTTTAAGAGAGGAAGTCTATTTTGTATAGCTTATAGTATAGTTTGTTACTTTTTTTTAATAAGCTTGTAAAAAGATTTTCGCCATGAAGGGGGGTTTCAGTTAAGTATATGAGCAAAAGTGGTATTTTTGTGTTTTTTTTAGAGTGACTGATTCCAAAAAAAGCCATGAAACCTTTTATTTTGAAATATCGGCGGACACTAAACCGGAAATCCGGTCTTTTGCTTTCACCTACTGAAAACAAACACCTTCAACTTCAGTGCACAGCCGGGTAGCAAGGTAGGCGTCGGTGAGACCATGCCAAACATTTAAGCAAATTAATGCGGTCGTGACTCGTAATGAAGACGGTTGTTCGTTTGAATCATTTTATAAGTTTGTCCGTTAGTGTTGTCGTTAACCGTTGTAACTGTTAGCTAACGTTTGTGTTAGCCGTTGTAAAGTTACTGTTTGGCTGCTGTAGACGTTGATTAGTCCACAGTTAGCTTGTTAGCTAGTTAAAATTCGCTCCACGTTACGTCGACTCCGTAAAACACATGAGAAGTAAGTTTTATCTCGTAAAAATATACCAGTGCAGATGCCTCGTTTGGAAAAGACAAATGGCAGAGGGACAAAAAGGTAAGACTGAGGCTAACGTTACACTACACGGGGAACTGATGGAGATGTTCAATGTGTGGAGATGTCAGTGTTACCTTAAAGGGGAACTATGCCCATTTTCAACATTCATACATGTAATTCCTATGGTTTAAGACAGTCCAAAAATATAAGTAAACATGAACAACTCTTCCAAATCCAAAAGCTAGAGTGTTAAATCTCAAATTCGTGATGTCTTAAAGTAAAAGGTCTGCAGCTGCTCCATAGACAATGAATTGGGAAGGATGTTGTAGATGACACTGAGATCACCCTACATCCCTTGGTAGTGTTCCTAATGTGGGCACATGTCTGTTTCACAGCTATGAACACTACAAAAGAATGAAGTTCATTTGGGTAAAAAAAAAAGAAAGCAACATGTGGGTTCACAAAACCAATTTCTGTGGAGCAGCTCCAGACTTTATACCGTGTGACATCACAAGTTTGAGACTTACATCTTGGTTTCTGTCATTGAGAGAGAGTAGCTCATTGTCACAAATATTGATTGGCTTTCCCAGCCCATTAAAATAACATTGAATATTTTAATTTAGGCGGTGTTCCCCTTTAACAGCAATATTTTCTGTTATCCCTCTGCTGATTCAACTTACCTCATTATTTTCTCTGATATTTTATTTTGTAATTAATCTTCACTGCCATCAGATCATACACAAGTTCACAGTTAAAGGCTGTACATTCAAGATAATTTTAAAGTATAGTAAAATATTTTGTTTGCAGGTCAGTTTTCAGCAACCAGTTTAAATGCTGGTATTGCTGTATTAGGAAAGACAGTGCAAGTGACAGATGCAACATAATGCAATCATTTCCTCATGACAAAAATTGGGCATTTCATGTATGTGGCCACAGGGTGTGAGTTCATACATTTGTAATTTTCTAATACAATTTTTATGTCCCTTGCTGTGCATGACCTCAGACTAAAATTAGACTGGAAGTTTGTCGAGAGGTTCTGCGGCATCCAGAAGGTCCTGTTCCCATCATGGACCAGTCAAAGTGTGCTGATGTTCGGGACGCTGCTTGCTGTCACTCTGACAGGTAACTGCTGGGGCTCTTTGTGCAGGAGGAGAAGTGTGATAAGCAAAAGGAGAACTCAATTATCACAGTAAGGTCAAGCTAGCTATCAAACGACTGTAAATGTCTCTCACATGAAGCCTCATCACGAGACTACAATGCCTGTTGTGGCATTGTAAAACTACTCTCAGATAACACTATACTGCATACAATGTCATTTCTTGCTGACCTTAAGCTCAAAGGTCATCTTAAAGGTTTCCTGATTTCCCCACATCCTTTACAAGTCTATTGCCCCATTCATTTAGTTTCATTTATTTATTCCTTTTGACCCCTCCCCGGGGTATAAGGGACAGACAACAAAAAATAACATTAACAAATCAGGACAGGCGGCAGCCAATGCACAGCAAAATAAATAAAACAGAATTTGTGTACATACATACAAGTCAAAGCAAATCAAGAGAAACTATTCAAGATTTTTTTTAAAAGTTTCAACAAATTTGACAAGACCTTTACTTTTCGAGATGACATCAACTTTTGAAACTTATAAATATTTGGATTTGCTCTATAGAACTGTCCGACCAACTCTCTTCTCTCTTTATCAAACAAAGAACACACAAGTAGATAATGATATTCGTCTCCTCGATTGCCAGTCAAACAAAGAGTACATTTCCGGGGGACATTTTCACGATCATACCTGCGCTCAGAGATAGGTAACTTATGATTTCCACACCGAAACTTAGACAAACAAACTCTTTCGGCAGGTCTTAACATAATCAGATAAGGTTCAAAAGTGAAATCAGTTTTAAACAATTTATAACTATCACATAAAGGGTTACTTTGCAATTTCTCATGCCATCTCTGTAGTTCCATATCAGATAATCTATGTTCAATCATTAATTTTAAATATTTAGGGTTCATCCGTCCAGCGTCATGCCATAAGTACAATAAACCACAATCATCAAGAATATTTTTAACTTTGGAAATCCATTTACACTGAAAAATATTGTCATACAAAGTCTTGAAAACAGTAAACACAGTCAAAGAGATTTTTGCTGTATTATGACTAATTAAATGTACCCAAAAGTTAATCATTCTCATGTTTACCTTTAAATCTAAACTATTTCGACCAAACTCTCCATAAATAATACAATTTGCTGTGCGTTTATTAACATTAAGTAAACGTTTCAAGAAAGATCTGTGAAGCATTTCAATTTGGTCAAGTTTATGAAATCCCCAGACTTCACTTCCATATAAAAGAATAGGCACTATAAGCTGGTCAAATAACTCACATTGTATATCAACAGGTAACTGTAATCTAGTAACTCTGTTTTCCAAGGAGAATAAAGCTCTTTTAGCTAGTTTAACTTGCTTAGCTATTGCTTTATCAAATCGTCCATTAAAATTAAATAACGTTCCAAGATAGTCATACTCAAAAGTAACTTCTAATTTATCTGAACCAAACTTAAATTCTGGGAGTATCCGTAATTTCCCCCTAGAGAAAATAACAACCTTTGTTTTGTCTGTGTTGACAGTTAAATACCAGTTTTTACAATAAGAAGCAACTGCATTTAATGCGGCCTGTAATTCTGAAGGAGTTTCTGCCAGTACAATCGTATCATCCGCGTAAAGCAGGACATATAATTTCAGATATATCCCTATTTCACCATTCATCACATTGCGGCATTCAGTTGAAAAAAGTTGAAGTCCGTTGTACCATTGACTCACACATTTTTTAAAGTCATTTAAATATAGTGCAAACAATAGTGGTGATAAATTATCCCCCTGACAAACTCCTACATTACATACAAATTGTTCAGATAAATCATAACCAGCTCTAACACAAGATTTGGCATTCTCATAAATATTATGTATCACATTTAATACTCTTCCGTTTATACCAAGTGCAACTAATTTAAACCATAGTGATGACCTATCTACCAAATCAAACGCTTTTTTATAATCAACAAAAGCACAATACAGTCTTTTTTTCTTATACAAGTACCATTCAACCAGTGAGTGAAGAACAAAAATATGGTCAAGGGTTGAACAACAATGCGTTAACACATTTTTTTTCTGCCCTCAGAGCAGCTGATCATTTACCAAGTGGGCATCCTCCCCAGCCACTTCTACAATGTGCTGGCAGACCAAGATTACTCCGGCTTCAAGAGTCTGGTGGGCACAGCTATGGTGCTCATCTTGCTCAACTCCACAGTAAGTTGAAGAAGCTGTGGGAGTTTTTGGCCTGCTGTCATTTTGCTCTTGTTTTTTTGTTTATGCCTCTTTTGTTTATGTTGGCTCTTATAGAACATTGCCTTCCTCTAGAGATTTGGACAAATAAACATTTAATTAAAAAAGAGCTGTGTGGGATGACAAGAGTTGACCTAGCTGCTGTTAATAATAGCCAGAGAATCCCAAAAGTACCAAAAAAAGTACAGCCTTCTGTCAGTTATCTTACAGTTTTGCTGTATGTGGAATTTGGTCTTTCAACGGTTTGCACTCTTCAAGCATGTGCAAACTCAGCTGAAAGTCACTCTTATCATTTTCCTTTGTGCCCAGCTCTGCTTCTGATTGGTCTGCAGACTTGTGAGATTGTTTAAAAGTGCCTGTACTTTAATTTACTTTATAGTTACTGCTTCATCACACAGATTTTTACTCTAACTCTATTTATGTACTGGATATTACACCAAGGAAACTAAAAAATAAGGAAGGGTCATTACATCACTATGTAGCATGTGAACCAAGGTTTGAAATTAGCACCAGAAACCAGCCAAATGCTGGTAAAATATGCAAGTGGCTGTGAGATTTGCTTCACTCACCAGCCAAAAAACAATGGTTATCTATTGAATGGCTGGTAGATTTTGAAATTGAGCAGGCACAGTACCAGGTAGACAAAAAAAGTAAATTTCCAGCCCTGGCATGAACGTACATTGGTTTTCTCTTATAGATGTATTTGATCATCAAAAACTAAGGTAAGTTTATTTATATAGCACATTTCAGCAACAAAGCAAATCAAAGTGCTCCACATAAACATCTAGACAAGGTGCAAAAGAAACACAGTATAAAAGAACATTTAAAAGCAATTCATTAAAGAACTAGAGAATAGAAAATAAAAAGTTAAAGTGCAATAAAACATGTATAAAATACAGAAATAAAAGTTACAGTGCAGTTAAAATCAGTAAAAGTATTTGGATGATGAAAATTACAGTGCAGTGTAAGAAATGAATAAATATTTGATTTAATAAAAGGCAGCGATAAACAGATAAGTCTTCAGCATTGATTTAAAAGAAGACATCCTACATTAAATACGAGATAAACCGATTAATGTCAGTAAGAAATAATCCTTGTGAAGGTGTGAAGGAAACAGATGGGGCTGCGGTGTTGGTGAATGATAGCAAATATAACAGACTCTTTACCTTAATCGTTGTCATGACTTATGTGTGTGTTAGCTAATAATACAGACTAAATGACTAGTATGAATGTTATTCACTGAAGGAAACAACAAGGCATGCAGCATATACAATGACGTCCTAGTTTGCTTTAAGAATATTTACTGGATAAACTCTGTGAAATGTATCCAAATATTACTCCAGCATGCGACCGTTGTCTGTTGTGGGCAATCACCACCTCCCAATGTAACACAATATTATTTGTAACCCTACTAACACGTAGATTCATATTATTAAATTAAAAGCAAACACGAGATCCTGCCCATTCTGCCCTCGTGAAGGATGTGATGCACCGCCTGCATTTGGAAAAGTTTGAATTCTCCATAAGAGGGTATAAAAACAACCTCTACCAGGTTTGGCAACCCTTTATAGCCAACTGTAAGAAAGATGCACTAAGTCCTTCCCCTTCTAGAAAGTCTGTTTCCACTTTTATATTACTGCCACTGTTTGTTTAACTTTGAAAACCCCAATAAAAAAAGAAAATTTACTGAACTCTGACAGAACAAATCTTTGACTCCAACCTTTTAAAATCAGAGCTTTTGATAAATTGAGCTGGTTATAACTGCAGTCAGGCCACAATTGGTGATGTATCGAGTGCGGCTATCCTGGAATAAAGGGGCTTTAGTGCCACAGCTTTTTAAACCAGTAGCTGAGGAAGAATACAAAAATACCACTTCTGCTCATACACTTAAAAAGATAAAGACAGACGACATGACAGCTCCCATCTCAAGACAGCTCCCAAGTGTCATCTCAAACCATGTTAGCGGATGGGACATGGGCAAAACAGAAAAATCAAAGTACACATCAAATAAATTCTCTCCAGAGACAGCGGTGTGTGACAGTAGTTGTGCTCACAATCAGCGGCACTTCTTGCAGTTGGTCAGACAGGCGTACTGGCAGGAACTTAATACCATGCACATTTATATAAAAACATCAGTCAGCATCACATGATGTGTTGGGTTTTTTATGTGGTGAAACAGATTTCAGTCACAGCTGAAACAGCGCAAATATAATGTGTTACTTCAATACAAGTGGCACCACTGCAAAACTTGAATGCCTTCATTGACGCAATGACCCTTCCTTCTTTTTTAGACTATATGAGGAAGTTGACTGAACACAAATTAATTATTATTGGAGTGCAACGTTGCTGTCATAATTGGGACAAAGCCTGTGTTCCCAATACTGTACATTATCTGCCTAGATACATATTTGAATGTGTGCTAAAAGTAATAATAAATCAAATTGATAGTTTCCTATATCTTAGTGTATGACATCATGTTTGATTTTGGATTGCTGTTGTAATAGACAATGGCAACTTTCCAAGGTCAGGGCAGCCTGACATATTCATTTCACAGTCTACACACATGACCTTGATACCTGGATTTTGAACCTCAACACATCATGATAATGAGTTTATTATGCTCTACATACAGCTTTTTAACACAATCCTTTATAAACAAACAGCTGTAACAGGCTTCTTCCAAAATATGAGAAATCATTTGATGGTTACTCTTGTTAGTCTCATAGAGATCATCATATACTTACAATTTATTGTCTGTGTTACTGTATTGTCTAATAGACAATTTCTCTCTCTCTGTGTTCCTCTCTCCCTCTTCCAGCTGAAAAGTATCGACCAGTACATTTGCAATCAGATGTACGTTAGCTGGAGAAAGACGCTAACTGAGAGCCTCCACACGTCCTACTTCCAGGGCCGAGTCTATTACACACTCAATGTACTCAGAGAGGATATAGACAACCCGTAAGCTTTAATGGTTTTCTATTTGTAGTCTCACCAATGCCTTTTTAAAGTACGTTGACACAAATGCAATTTCAGTTCATCAACATTTATCAACAAATCCAGCATCTGAATGTTTTTATGTTAGATGATTAAACATTGTCATTTTTTTCTTTGTTTCTTTCTGTGTAACCTGCAGAGACCAGCGAATCAGTCAGGACGCAGAGAGGTTGTGTAAGCAGATGAGCACCATGGCTAGTCGTTTGATTGTGTCACCGTTCACACTGGCTTACTACACCTACCACTGCTTTCAGAGGTGAGTTTGTAGAGTACTGTTGCGACTTATTTTGTCAGACCCAAACTCATGTAACATCATTGTTCACACACTGTTCTCTGTTATGGTATCACATTATTACAGCCACATTTGCAGGGTCCGACATTAACAACACAGGTACCACACAGAAACTTTTACAAAGGGTCATAATGTGCTTCTAGTAACTGTCAAATGGCCAGTGAAAGCTGTTTACACAGCGGACACGGAGAGCAGCTTAGTGCCTGCTCTCGTGGGACAAAGATCTCTGATAGAAAGACGGTTCACTCTGCTCTGCCGCCAGGAACAAACTGGGAGGCAAAGATTCTCTCTGAGGAAGAGGGCTCATTTTGCTGCAGGGTTCACCAAAACGTTTTTTTGTTGTTGTTGTTGTTTTTTATTAAATTGAACACACATTAAAGAACATACAAGATCCTGTAGAGAATTAATACATTAAATACAATACAATAAACATTATCAAATTAAATGAAGGAAGAGGATATTTGTAAAGTCAAATAAAATATTGGGATTTATGTAAAAATATACATAGAAACATATAAATAATTATATAATTAAAGATATGTAGGCTATGTTAGGTGAATACTCCTGTCAGTGACCCTGACCACTGGCATTGGCAAAAGAACTGGAGTTGGTCCCCGGACGCTGCACTGCGGCTGCCCACTGCTCCTAGTGTATACAGTAGGATGGGTCAAATGAAGAGGTCAAATTTCGTTTCAATGTATGTCATGTGCTGAGAATGGACAATAAAGAATCTTCTTCTTTTAATAATTTCTTAATAACTAGGAGATAACAAAAGAATAAAGAGATTTCAAAGACTTAAAAAATAAGGGACATGAATCAAAACAACAAGAAACGAGATATATCCCCAGTCATGCACACCCAGTTTTAATAAACTCAGTACTGTTTTTCAACACATATATTGTTTTGTCTTCATTCAATGTAGTTAGCACATATTGTTATTGCACCATTGGTTTTGGCCTTGGTGCCCCACATTTTTGCCGTGATGCCCCTATAAATTTGTATTTATCAAAGGCCAAAGTGGCCTTGCCCTAAAAATGACTTAATTCCAGGCCTGTAATCGTGTATTTCCTCTCCTGTTTCTGTCCTCGGAGGGGCCAGTTGCAGCGTGCTGCTTTTTTATGTGCTGCTGCCTCCATTGGCTGAGCGTCTCTGCTGACGTAAGATATAAGTCATGAGCGAAAATATGCACCACACAGCCAGAAAAAGAACACTTAGGCAGGGCAAGTAAGAATTTAGATGGGGCAAGTAGATTTGAGAAGTACTTGCCCGGCAGAGCAAGTAGGAAAAAACCTTAACGTCGGACCCTGATTTGTCTGTATTTGTGCTTGAGAGACGCACACTAACTCAAAAAAAGAATGAGAGATTAATTAGAAAGTTGTTGCAAATAAAGACTTCCCTTTTTATATATATAAATTTTAGTCATCTCATGTGCTCTTTGTCTGTGGTGTGTTAAAGGGTAACTTCTGTAAATTTGAACGTGGACCCTATTTTCCCATGTTTTTGTATCTAAGTGACTAATGGTAACAACAGTGTTTGAAATTGGTCCAATATTGAGCAAGAGCGCTGCAGCTGGCAGCAGCAAAACAGGCTGAAACAGGCTCCGGGCATGCACACACCACTAATGTACGTCCACTAAAAGTGTTTGTTTTTGCCACTGACAGGCTCAGATTATTATTCTAAGTGTCTGTCATCATTATGGAAAGGATCCCTACAGAGATAGACCTTTTTGTTGAAGAGTAAGATCCTTTCTGTTTCACCAGGAACAGTCCTCAAAGCGCTATAGCAAATACTACCAGACTCCATTTAAATAAACAGTCATTTAAGCGTGTAGAGAGTCAGCATATTTTCACATGTAACTGGGTGAAGTCAGGGTTTATTTTAACCAAACCAGAGCTGGCGATTGTTGGAACAGTGGAGGACGAACCAAGATGGTTTTTGTGAGTCATATTTTGTTTCTGCCGATTTTGAATGAAGTGTGTTTGACAATGATAAAATTGCAATTTATTTTAATGGAGTCTGGAGGGTTTGGCGATAGCAGTTTCAGGGCTGTTTCTGGTTAAACGAAATGGATCTTACTCTTTAACAAAAAGATCTATCTCTGTAGGGACCCTTTCCATAATGTTGTCAGACACTTAGACTAACAATCTGTCAGTGGCAAACCAAGCACTTTAAATTGATGTAAATTGACGGTACAGAAATACCCAAGTGGTCACATTGCAGCTTGTGATGAAACTGCTGGCTGCAGTCCCGTTGCTCAATACTGGACCAAGATGTTGTCCCCATTTGTCACTTAGACACAAACGCGCAAAAATAGGGTCCAGGTTGAACAGTACAAGTCCAACTGTTGTCAGTGACTCTTGACAGATGACGGGCATATTTTGCATGTGTCTGTTCCAGCTCGAAAGGTCTGCTGCAACTCTAAACCTGTTTAAATGGAGTCTAGTTTTCCATTGTATTTTGTGAAAAGTGAGGCTCTATGTTTGGGCTGTAACTGCAGCAAAATGACACTGTAAGTGTTATTTCTCTGAGTATTATATTTTGTATACTTTGACTGTTTGATTTTATTCACATTTGTTCTGTTTTAATGTATTTGCCTTTTCATTGTCTTCGTCAAGTTGTTTTAATGCCTTAGGTAAAGAACTCTGAATTGCCTTTTGTGTTTTGAAAAGAGGTGTATAAATAAAGGTGCTTTGTTTTGCAGCACCGGTTGGATCGGTCCTGTGAGTATCTTTGGCTACTTTGTCGTTGGGACCATTGCCAATAAAATCCTCATGGGGCCGATTGTGTCAACTCTGTTTGAACAGGAAAAACTGGAGGGAGACTTCAGGTATGTAAGTTGTGTTGTATGAAGTGACAAACGCACAACTGTCTTGTGTCAATAAGAATGTTTGCTGACAAATGAGCAAAGCAGGACTGAACTTAAGTTTTTTCCCAGAACTTGAAGAAAGTAGTTGGGTGTTTTTGCAGTTTAATTTGATGCAAATCCTTTCAGTGTTTATTTTTAAGGAAAGCAGTGCTTTGTTAAGAGGAAGTGTAGTAGACTTTGGCCCAGAGCCTTTTGCGTCTGAGGAAATAACACAGGACGTGTGTCAGCTGTTAAAAGAGGAATTGTAAAGCAATCTAACTGTCACAAGTTAAAAGTGTAACTGCGCCCATTTTCAAAATTCAGACATGTTAGTCCTATGGTCTAATGTCCTAAAATATAATATTAGTAACCACAAACAACTCCTAAATCCAAAAGACGGACTGCTTTGTCATCAAGTATGAAGTCTGGAGCTGCTCTATAAACAATGAAATGGAAAAGATGTTGTACATGACACTGAGAGCACTGAGGGGAATGTTCTTAGTTTATGTTTACATTTTCTGTTTCAGAGCTGAGAGCACTACAATAGTACAGAGCTCATTTGGTTTTAAAAAAGAAAAACACAAAATCAGGCTCCTATTCATTGTCTGTGGAGCAGCTCCAGACTTTATACTTGATAACACCAATCCATTGTTCTTGGAGCGGACAAGTGCAATGGAACAGTCATCCAAGTCTGACTTCCAAGTCGGAAACTTGGGCAAGATCCATCTAGCCTGGGTTCACCAACATAAACACATATGAAAGGTTTATTAGCAGAGACTAACCATGTCATTTACGAGGGGGTCCAACACAAAACATGCAACACACTTCATTACAATGAACACAATCACAGCATCAAAAACATCACATTTACCATCTTATTCCCACATCATTCCTAGAAGCCCACAATACCTGCACATAATAATCACCAATCATTATTTTTGCAAGGTCGACAGTGAGCGAGAGTCTTTTCTACAAGTTTTATTCTTCTTGTCTCTCTCGTACGCACTTGGTTGGAGATAGATGTGCAAAGTATTTCTTTGTTTTGTGTTTAGGAGTACACACTTGAAATGACTGACTTCTGACTTGCAGTGGATTTCAGGGTTATTTCTCTGGTATCTGGCTTTGAGAGAGAGTAGCTCATGTTCACAAACATTGATTGAACTCTTCGAGGCCATGAAAATAACATAGTGGAATTCTTAAGTTAGGTGGTGTCCTCTTTAAAGCTATTTAATTTGGTGTTGATAGGGGAACAGTGAAATGCAAATTGTATTAAATCTTAAATTGCATTGCTTGAAATTGAATAATGTTTTTGTGTCTCCAGATTCAAGCACATGCAGATCCGTGTCAACGCAGAATCTGCAGCTTTTTACAGGTGAGGCACAAACACGATTTATATACCAGGGTCGTCTTGTGCACGAATGATGCCTGCAGAGATTTCTCAAATCAATATAAAAATATTTCCTGAAAGTTTAGACAATGATAGCTTGTAACTTCCAAAGAAACTGCACTGGGTGTGTGATTAAAAAGAAAAATACAATACCTGGCACTGAATCGTTCTGACACACCAAATCATATTGTTTACAGAGTTAAAACTGTCTCTGTTTTTAGAGCCGGTAAAGTGGAGCACATGAGGACCAACCGCAGGCTGCAGGCTCTGTTACTAACTCAGAAGAGTCTAATAAACAAAGAGCTCTGGCTTTATAGTAAGAACATCCTACAGTGTACACCGCCTCCCACTCACTGACTCATATGTTTCACTGATTGCTTTGATTAAACTTGTTAACCTCTGACCCTTCCTCTCTCAGTCGGGGTAAACACCTTTGACTACCTTGGAGGTTTCCTCAGCTACATTATAATCGCCATTCCCATCTTCACTGGTATCTACGATGGTCTCACTCCTGGTGAGCTCAGTGCACTCATCAGTAAGGTAAGCTTTTGTTTCCTGTCCCTACTCTTCACATCTTGTAGTTCTTAAGAAATACAACTCTTTGTATGAAGTTTGAGTAGCTACATGTGCAGACTAGCCCAGAGAAGTACTGGTACTCATGAATGTGAATTTTGATATGAAGTTATTGAATTTCTATGGTTGGCTAAGTTTAGGCACGACTGAACTGTACTGCCACCAACTGGATTTTAAAGAAGACCTGTCATCTTCAGGTTCATACTTGTATATAATGCCTCTACTGGAACACATTTACATGCTTTAATGGCCAAAAACACTGTGCTGGAAGACCTGTAATCACCTTTAGAAAGCTTTGTTTAGTGCCCTGTGTTTTTAAGCTGCCCTCCCAAAAAAAGCCCAGTCTGCTCTAATTGGTTAGAATTTATAGGTACTCTATATCTCTGCATCTCTGCACCGTCATTGCAGCCAAAGAATGACTGTAATGGAGTATAGTTACACTTTTTACAATCAGATGTTGCTAATAAAAGCTTCTAAACACATTGGGGCATGTTCCAGTAGGAATATGATCTGAAATTGGAAGAAATTAACATCAGCAACAAAGTATACATGCCCTATTAGCATGTAGCTACATGTAGCAGTGTACCTAATGTATACATTTGCAGTAGCATGCCTGGAGCAGATGATCATATAATGAAATTCAACACACTACAATGTTTTGCTGTTGACAAAGTAGAAAAAATGTTGAAAACAAAGTATTCAGAATGGTCTGAAGCCTGAGGTTTTTGCTTACAGGGTTTACTTCTACACAACTTTGGCCACTTTTAGTATAAACATCCTTCATTGCACCACTATATTTAAGACACAAAATATGGTAAAGTATAATAGGTCCCCTTCAAGATGTATGGCATTTATCCTGCCAAGGCCAAATGCCCTATCTAAGTGTTAAGGAAAGTGAAAAAAAAATTAGTGTATCCATCCTGTGATACTTATCTGCCCCAAAATTTAATGGGTTCTTCCTTATCTCCTGCAACACCCTTCCACCAGTTTTCATGAAAATTGGTCCTGTTTTCTGTAATCCTGCCGACAAACAACCACCATCAACCAAAAACATAACCTCCTTGGTGGAAGTAATGAAAGGCAGACATGAGTGAACAAAGATTATTCACTTTAAAAATAAGTTAAATTGCGAATACAGTTATAAAGTCATAACAACTTTAAAATTTTGACTATGAATGGATGACAGTTTGAGCTTGTTTTACCTTTTCCTCACAAAGTTTAGCTGAGAGATGGCAGAGGGTTTGAAAGTCCTGTCATCACAGAATAGCTGGCTGAATGTGATGTGTTGCTAATTTCACCACTAGGTGGCAGCAAAAGCTTTCTCTCCTGATAAAACATTCATGCTGAGCTCAGTGCCTGTTGTTAGACAGAGTTCTCACTTCTAACTTGTATTATTGTCGCTTCAAAACTGTTTCCACCACATGTAGACAAGCACGTATTAGTTTTATCATCATTAAATTCCTCTTGTCATGCTGTCGTCCAATGAGCCTTGTTTGTTCTGTGTTCACTTTCTTCTTTTAATAGTCATGTCTTTTATTCACTCTGTGCTCTGGTTCTCCCTCTCCTTGTTCATATTCAGAACGCCTTTGTGTGCATCTACTTGATAAATGGCTTCACGCAGCTAATAGACCTGTCAACCACTCTGTCAGATGTGGCTGGATACACCCACAGGTATCACACTGCATGCTTAAGATCACTTCCTGGAGGATAGACGATGACAGCAGCGTTTGTGCATGCCACCCGCCTTTCTATCACTGAGCCTGTGTGTGTGTGTGTATGTGTTGTGGTCAGGATTGGGGAGTTGAGGGAGGTGATGGATGACATCCTACGCAAGCAGTGTGACTATGACCCAGCATCAGGGGAAAGCTACGACTTTGACAGGTTTGTGTGAGCAGTTTTACATTAATTTCTGCTGCAAAAAAAGTATAAGCGAAGATTTAAGCAACTCACTGCATGTTAGCAGAGTACACTCATGAAAATAAAGTCTTTGTAACAAAATATTTCAGCCTCCACGTGTTCTTTGTTTTTTATTTAATTTCCCCACACAGTGACTTCAACGTCCACGCAGGCCCAGCAGACACTGCCTTCATCCTGGACCATCTTTCTTACAAATCTCCATACTCAGAGGAGCTGCTGGTGGAGGATCTGAGTCTGAAAATCAGCCAGGGGACACATCTGCTGGTAGTGGGGAACACAGGCACCGGCAAGACGTCACTACTGAGGGTCCTTAACCGACTGTGGGAGGCACATAGTGGTGAGAAAAGGATGTTGTTTGATTAATTTAAATCCATGATAATGTGAGAGAAGAGCCTAAGTTTAGGCTGTAATAATAATAAGAATAGAAGTATAGTCAAAACATAGCACTTTTTGTTGTTATCGTTCATATTTTTACACCAAAAATAATGTGACAAAATGGACTACAAAAGATATCTGCATACATCAGTAGCCTCCTATCAACTGTCTCCCGTCTTCTCAGGTTTTGTGCAGATGACGACATGTTTCGGGCCCAGAGGAACCCTCTTCCTGCCACAGAAACCTTACCTGACAGACGGCACACTGCGCGAACAGGTCAGTTTTTCATCTGTTGTTCCTCTATAGAGCCTGTAACATGTTCAAGGAATACTTCACCCACAGAATGATCATTTGTATATCAGTTACTCATCCACAACTCTCACAACTCATGCAGTATAATCCAAGTTATATTTGTCCAGTTAAATGCTCAGTACCTGCCATATACATGTATTTTTGCTAAAACTGTAAAACACTTCTGCGTATTACAAATGCGTGTGCTCACACAGGCACACTACTCGTATGTAGAAGTGTTTTAAATAGTAATGTTATAGCGGAAAAAAAAGCATGTGTTGGGGAGGTACCTCATAATAATACTGTTATGACAAAGACAGAAACAGACACAAAGAAGTAACACAACATACACACCTGTACCTTCTGATCATTCCTCTACCCTGACCTTCCCCCATCCCTATGAGTCTTTCTCTAAATTCAACTATACATGTATAAAGTTTCTTAAACGTGCACTATTGGGTAAAAGCTAGCTAAACTGAGTGCCTCCTTCCTGAGCCTCAAGCATGATGTAACCTGCCCCCTTCATCCTAGCAACAGAGAGCTCCACAGATAAAATCTCTGTTGAGGAGTTTTTCCACTGCAAAATAGAAAGACTGTGTGGTGGCTTCCACCTAACTACCAACATCTTTTTAGCAGCAGTGCATGCTGATACCCATAGCTGCCTCTGAGTGTGATCAAAGCTGATGTTTTGAAATGCGAACCCCTTTACTTCAGTTCATCAAGAATGATTTTGAATTCTATGTTCATTGTGGAGGAAGGAGAGAAACAAAGTTTTCAGGGTAACACTGGGTGAATAATTGTATTTCTTTAAATCATAAATGTCTAGATGCCTGTTGCAAGTTTACCAAAGTGCTGAAATCTACAAAAATTAACTAACTGAACTGGAACTCTCCTCTCTAACAGGTGATCTACCCACTGAAGGATATTTACCCTGCATCAGGTATCAGGCTTCACTCTGAATGTTGCACTGTTTAACACTTAAATATACAGTTCAGTCAAAGGCTATACATGTTAATTCATTTGATCACAATTAGTTCTGGCAACAACAAAAAAAAACACAAAAAGCTCATAAGTAAACACGTGTCATTCAGACATGCAGTTGATAGATGCATAATTAATACATTAAAAGCCAAGGAACATGTTGTTTCAAATGTTTCCTGACAGCAGTATGTTCTTTAAATTAGACAGCTCATTTATTACCACAATAGTGATGAGATGACATCAAGATGACTGTGTTTAGATACATAATCTGTACTTGGGTCTTGTTTTCATGTGTAACTCTGTCTTGATGTTGCCTTCTGTATTGACTGAAATAATTAATTTGTGTAGGTGATACTCATAATGTGAGTGTCCTCTCTCCAGGGTCAGTGGACGATGACAGAATCATACAGTTCCTGGAACTAGCTGGAGTGGTGAGTGACTTTATCCTTCTATTTAAACTAAAATCCTCATTTTGTTTTTACAGAATTGTTTATTCACGTTAAATATTTCACTAAACGATTCTGAATTTGAACACTGATCTTATGTCAAACTTCTATCTGTGGTCCAGTCCAGCCTCCTAAAGCGGACAGGCGGGTTGGATGAAAAGGTGGACTGGAACTGGTAAGAGAAAATACAAACAAAGACAAAGTGAAACAGTAAATGTATGTATTCTTCAGTTGTGCCACGGAGCAATGCAGATGCTGAAGTAGTTTTTCTCTGCAGGTACGATGTTCTGTCTCCAGGTGAAATGCAGCGTCTCTCCTTTGCACGCCTCTTCTACCTGCAGCCCGCATATGCAGGTGTGTAGCTCTGGATTTCTGTTCTGTATTCATGAATGATTCATCTGATAAAACAAGACTTTAAGTGATTCTGACACAGAAGTTTCAGAGGAGCCAGCCTCGCCCACTGTCTTTGATTTAACACTAAGTTTAGCATCTCAGATGTAAAACATTTACATCCTGTCCTCTGTGTTAGAGGTGACCCAGACCAGAGCTTTGTCAGACAAGTGTTTTTTTACTCTCTTTTTTGTGCAGTGTTGGATGAAGCCACCAGTGCTCTGACAGAGGAGGCAGAAGCACAACTGTACAAAACCTGTAAACAGCTCGGTATGACTTTGGTCAGTCTGGGACACCGCAGCACCCTGGAGAAGGTAGGCTCAACACACACGTGTCCTGAACATCCCTGACCAGGGGCCAGACGCATAAAACTGTGTAGATTCACAACTAAAACTCTGTGTACCGACAAAGACAAAAATATGCATATATATATATATTATTTTTGTAAGATTTATAAATCCGCAGGAATGCATGATTGTGTTTAATAAATTACAATAATTGTAGAGTGGGAGGCTGCAGCAATACAGTCATACAGTATAGCATCATCATCTCCAAATAAATGTCAGCCTACAGATGAAATGGTTGTTTATTAGCAGGTTGGTTATTTACAGACAACACTAATGATATCTAGTCATTCAATCAAACATAAATAGATTTCCAGATAAGTAACATCCAGCAACCATCCTTAATTTATTAAGGTACTGTGATTGCTCAGGTTCAGACAAGGTCTCAAAACAATTATTAGACGTGTCCATAAAACAAAAGTTTAACAGGAAGCAAATGCATAAAAACATCAAAGTTATTATGCAAACACACATCAAGTTGTTTTAAAATCTACAGGAGCTTTAATTTTCATCCCCCACATAGGTGTTTGTGAAGTACTTGTATCTGCAGGTCTCATCTATTGGCAATGGACACATGCAGCTGGTTAGCAAGCACTCCCTTTTTTCTTACCCACAAATGCCTGGGAAGTGCATGTGTAATAATGTATTGCTGTATCGTTACATAGGCCAACCCTTTTTAAACTACTTAAACTCATGGTAAAATATTAAGGAAAAGTTTGTTTGGTATAAATGTGTAGGGAGCCCTTGGTTTTTTAATACATCCGTTTTCTTTTTTCAATTTTAGCACTCTGCTCATTGGCTTTGTTCTCAAATCTGTCTAAATCTACCAAGGATATTAACTCTGTCTCTCTGTTTCTCACAGTACCATGATGTCCAGTTGAAGCTGTGTGGAGAAGGCCGGTGGGAGTTAACCAAACTAAAAGGAGGCAGCGGGACTAGTCTCAGTCTTAGAGAAGAAGCCACATGATTGCAGAGTCATCTCTTTGAAATCCTGGACTGTACTTATCTGGTTTGTATGTGTTCATGCAGCACTCCAGCAGAGCTCAACTAAAATCTACTGGATCCAAGACTTTAACAAATGAATGGTTCAGATGGCTCTGAGTAAATTCAACAAATCAGGACAGAAAAAAGACCAAATCTTTGCACATATATTTATTGTATTATGTTTACAATCACTAAATTGGGAATATTAGTTCCAATTTTGTAATTAACACACAGTGCTCTCAGCTCTTTGTATCTGTTATCAGGAGCGGAGTACATGTGTGGATTATACGTACGGTTTTAAAGAGTTGTTTACTTGATTTCATTAAAAAGTCATGTACAATAAAAACAAAAATATTGGCCTTTAAAATCATTTTTGATACGATGATTAAGTGAAATAGAGCAACAAGCATCACATTCATTTTCCTCCTTAGATGAAAATGTTTTCAGTAAGCACATCATCATGGTTGTTGTTTACTACAGAGCTCATGGTGACCTTTAATGATCTCTTGAACTGCTGCAGGATCATCCAGCGTGCTCAGGTCACCCAATTCGTTCACGTCTCGCTCCACCACTTTCCGCAGCACCCGGCGCATTATCTTACCTGAGCGTGTCTTCGGCAGCCGCCGGGCAAACTGTGAGAATGACATGACGTGGCTGAGTACAGGTTAGTCTTAAATGTCTGTTTACAAGTTAAAGTCAGCGAGACAGAATTACCTGAATGGCGTCGGGACAGGCGTACTTGGCGATCTTTTTAGATACGGCAGCATTGAGCTGCCGAGACAGGTCCGCCTCTTGAACATCCACGTCCTTTTTTAGCACCACAAAGGCATACACACCTGACAACAACGAGAGAAGTCTTAACTATGATGGACGTTCTTAGCTAATGTTGCTAACACACAAACCTGAAGAAAGATTTCTTGCTCACCTTGTCCTTTAATGTCATGTGAGTATCCGATGACGGCAGATTCAGCCACCGCGGAGCATTGATTCTGTTACAGAAATCACAATCAGGATTGTCTGCACACTTTATGGGACATTTTTTTTAAAGTGCTAAAACACATGAATGTCTCTTTGGTTAATTATCGAAGAAAGTGCCTCGCAAGACTTTTAAAGAGTCAGTTCAACCCAAAATCCCCCTTAAGAAATGTTCCTCTTACCTTCACAGCTGAATGAAGGACCCTTCATTAATGTGTAGGTACAGTGACTTTTTTTTTTTTTTTTTTTGCACAAACGTCCCTTTCTCCGGTGGAAAGAGGAACTGTTGTAACTTTTGGTATCCATGAAGACGATTTAAACTTTTACAATTTTACCGCTAACAACCATTTTATTCCTCATATGTTTTTATCACTCCTATTTGATCTTTACTGTATGTGCTGCTATTGTTTACCTGAATGTTACTGTGTTATTTTGTCATTAAAATTATTAAAATAAAAATTTTGTCAAAATCTTCGTTGGTGGCATTTTGTTTTGTTTAATTTCTTTGCCATCAAAAAAACACGGCTACCATTTTCTAAAGAAGGGGACATTTGATCCTCAATACAATGTAAGCTTTAAGTTGTTCAGACAAATTTAAATATCTATATTAGTTTGAGCTTAAAGTTATTAAATTTGTAAGCATAGTCACATGGAACCAAATTTGTACAAAGTGTCTTCTATGATGAACACAATACGGCATTGCACATGGACAGCAGGTCAGCATCAATGCATGCTCGCAGTTGTAGGGTTTTATTACCCACTTCCACTCCCTGCCAATTGATTTGGGACAGCACTTAATGTGGCAGACCCTCTGCATGAATGTGGAAACGGAGTGGAAGTGGGTAGGAGGGTGTAGCAGTTGGTTTGCTCAAAGATAAAAACATTTTTCTTATTACTTCTAATATAGTTTCATAACTTACATTTTCAGCTGTTGATATATTTGCTATTTTGAGAACTTTTTGTCACCAATTTTTCAGCCATGCCAATTTTGCTAAAAAATAAAATATCTTGATTATACAGAGCTGCAAAAAATCTAAATTTTCCATTGTCAGGCACTTTAACAAGACACATAAACCTACTGTTACTTAAAAAACAAATTCCTGTCAGAGATTAATGCTGTCATTGCTAATAAACTACAGTTTGTATCATCTCTTATGAATGTAGCATGCAATGCTCAAAGACTTAATCATTGACCTTACCACCACATCCTCTATCTCTGCAGTCCCAATCCTGTGACCGCTCACATTGATGACATCATCGAGGCGGCCAGTGATCTGGTAATATCCCTCCTTGGAGCGATAGGCGCCATCGCCAGTAAAGAAATAACCTATTGGCACAAATATAGAGAGATGTAGAGACTGAGGGTTTATTTCTTCACAAAAACATCATAAAAAGAAAGTGTTTCATCTTGAACACATCACACTGTACCAGGATGAGGCAGACAGTAGGTCTCAATGAATCTCTGGTGGTTGTTATGAATGGTTCGGGCCATACCAGGCCAAGGCTGAGCTATACACAGAGCTCCAGATGTGTGGTTGGAAGTCAGCACTTTTCCCTGAAGACAGTTTAAGAAACAGTGATAAATGTTAGAGAGAAGCAAGTGCAACAACAACAAAAAAGAAACGCATGTCTTATTCAGCATTGTCTGGTTGCAAAGACTGATCGAACAACTAGACAAGACTAAAAAATACACTGTCACATTAGATCCTGGGAAAACTGGAGCTCTCTTAATACTGTGTGTGTTTTTGTTCAAGGGAGAGGAACAGAGATGAGCTCAGAGTCACCGCTCCAACTGTCTGCACAATCTGTGCATTTCAAAAGCCACAAAGTAGTGTGACAGATTTTTAATAGGAGGTTTGGCACGCACACAGCGGGACTGACGGGTGAGAGCAGGGTAGGTATCAAAAATGACCCAGCTGGTGACTAGTTTATAATCCTAATCTGACCCTCCCCTCTGGGTCGTTCCCAGCCATCCAACATTTTCAGGGACGGCATGCTACACACACACACACACACACACAGATGAACCCCACACCTCAGTGTCCATAAGCACGGGCTTAATGCCAAAGAAAGGTCTCATAGCCATTCCTGGGACAATCTCTGCGTCTGGGTCTGATGGCCTTGGGGTGATGCAGATACCACCTGTCTCTGAGAACACAGCAAAACAAGACAGATTATAAAGCTGCTGTTATTTATTCTTTTACTGTCAACAAATCCAATAAAAAGACTAGAACCAACAATGTGTTTGTCATTTTTTTGTTGTTTTTTTTTCTGACATCCCTGATCCCACTTGTTTCCACTTGAGATGTACATCTTCAGAAACAGGTAAGAAGAATTGCTGTATGAGGAATACAGATTGAGAGGAACGTGAGAAGAAATACATGACTGCAAATGACTGTTTTAAGGGCACTGACGATGCACCAAAGCAGAGTGGAAAAAAGTGAAATGAAGGGGACAGTAGGAGAATGTAAATGACTGACAGTTCTCATTGCTACAGATGTAGATTGTGGCATTACAGCCATACTAAGTAAATTAAATTAAATTAGGTTAGCCTGGACCTTGGGACCTTGGTAATCTGACTGCGAGTGTTGGTGGCAACAGTGCCGGAAACAGCAGAGGGGACCATAATAAAGTAGGACACAACAGATGATCCCACAATAGTATTAGAAACTGACATCCTGTTCAAATCAACTGTAACTGTTAGACTTCTGGAATAATGTCCTCCCAAAAATCACTTTTTTATTTGGGACATTTTTTATTGCATACTATGACTGTGACTGACATATTATGACGACATGCTATACCATGACATTTTTTCATGATTTGAGACAACATACTATACTATGACGTTTTTTCATGATTTGAGACGACATACTATGCTATGACGTTTTTTCATGATTTGAGACGACATGCTACACTATGACGTTTTTTCATGATTTGAGACGACATGCTATATACTATGACATTTTTTCATGATTTGAGACGACATACTATGCTATGACGTTTTTTCATGATTTGAGACGACATGCTATACTATGACGTTTTTTTCATGATTTGAGACGATATACTATACTATGACGTTTTTTTCATGATTAGAGACGACATGCTATACTATGACGTTTTTTCATGATTTTGGATGACATGCTATACTAGGGCATTTTTTCATGATTTTGGACGACATACTATACTATGATTTTTTTTCATGATTTGAGACGACATGCTACACTATGACGTTTTTTCATGATTTGAGACGACATGCTATATACTATGACATTTTTTCATGATTTGAGACGACATACTATGCTATGACGTTTTTTCATGATTTGAGACGACATGCTATACTATGACGTTTTTTTCATGATTTGAGACGACATACTATACTATGACGTTTTTTTCATGATTTGAGACGACATGCTATACTATGACGTTTTTTCATGATTTTGGATGACATGCTATACTAGGGCATTTTTTCATGATTTTGGACGACATACTATACTATGATTTTTTTTCATGATTTGAGACGACATGCTATACTATGACGTTTTTTCATGATTTGAGACGACATGCTACACTATGACGTTTTTTCATGATTTTGGACGACATGCTATACTATGACGTTTTTTCATGATTTTGGATGACATACTATACTATGACGTTTTTTCAGGATTTGAGACGACATGCTATACTATGACGTTTTTTCATGATTTTGGATGACATACTATACTATGACGTTTTTTCATGATTTTGGACGACATACTATACTATGACGTTTTTTCAAGATTTGAGATGACATGCTATACTATGACGTTTTTTCATGATTTTGGATGACATGCTATACTATGATTTTTTTTCATGATTTGAGACGACATGCTATACTATGACGTTTTTTCATGATTTGAGACGACATACTATACTATGACGTTTTTTCAAGATTTGAGATGACATGCTATACTATGACGTTTTTTCATGATTTTGGACGACATGCTATACTATGACGTTTTTTCATGATTTTGGATGACATACTATACTATGACGTTTTTTCAGGATTTGAGACGACATGCTATACTATGACGTTTTTTCATGATTTTGGATGACATACTATACTATGACGTTTTTTCATGATTTTGGACGACATACTATACTATGACGTTTTTTCAAGATTTGAGATGACATGCTATACTATGACGTTTTTTCATGATTTTGGATGACATGCTATACTATGATTTTTTTTCATGATTTGAGACGACATGCTATACTATGACGTTTTTTCATGATTTGAGACGACATACTATACTATGACGTTTTTTCAAGATTTGAGATGACATGCTATACTATGACGTTTTTTCATGATTTTGGATGACATGCTATACTATGATTTTTTTTCATGATTTGAGACGACATGCTATACTATGACGTTTTTTCATGATTTGAGACGACATGCTACACTATGACGTTTTTTCATGATTTGAGACGACATACTATGCTATGACGTTTTTTCATGATTTGAGACGACATGCTACACTATGACGTTTTTTCATGATTTGAGACGACATGCTATATACTATGACATTTTTTCATGATTTGAGACGACATACTATGCTATGACGTTTTTTCATGATTTGAGACGACATGCTATACTATGACGTTTTTTCATGATTTTGGATGACATGCTATACTAGGGCATTTTTTCATGATTTTGGACGACATGCTATACTATGATTTTTTTTCATGATTTGAGACGACATGCTATACTATGACGTTTTTTCATGATTTGAGACGACATGCTATATACTATGACATTTTTTCATGATTTGAGACGACATACTATGCTATGACGTTTTTTCATGATTTGAGACGACATGCTACACTATGACGTTTTTTCATGATTTGAGACGACATGCTATATACTATGACATTTTTTCATGATTTGAGACGACATACTATGCTATGACGTTTTTTCATGATTTGAGACGACATGCTATACTATGACTTTTTTTCATGATTTGAGACGACATACTATACTATGACGTTTTTTTCATGATTTGAGACGACATGCTATACTATGACGTTTTTTCATGATTTTGGATGACATGCTATACTATGACTTTTTTTCATGATTTGAGACGACATACTATACTATGACGTTTTTTCATGATTTGAGACGACATGCTACACTATGACGTTTTTTCATGATTTTGGATGACATACTATACTATGATATTTTTTCATGATTTTGGACGACATACTATACTATGACGTTTTTTCAAGATTTGAGATGACATGCTATACTATGACGTTTTTTCATGATTTTGGATGACATGCTATACTATGATTTTTTTTCATGATTTGAGACGACATGCTATACTATGACGTTTTTTCATGATTTGAGACGACATACTATACTATGACGTTTTTTCATGATTTGAGACGACATGCTATATACTATGACATTTTTTCATGATTTGAGACGACATACTATGCTATGACGTTTTTTCATGATTTGAGACAACATGCTATACTATGACATTTTTTCATGATTTGAGACGACATGCTACACTATGACGTTTTTTCATGATTTGAGACGACATGCTATATACTATGACGTTTTTTCATGATTTGAGACGACATACTATACTATGACGTTTTTTTCATGATTTGAGACGACATACTATACTATGACGTTTTTTCATGATTTGAGACGACATGCTATACTATGACATTTTTTCATGATTTGAGACGACATGCTACACTATGACGTTTTTTCATGATTTGAGACGACATGCTATATACTATGACGTTTTTTCATGATTTGAGACGACATACTACGCTATGACGTTTTTTCATGATTTGAGACGACATGCTATACTATGACCTTTTTTCATGATTTGAGACGACATGCTACACTATGACGTTTTTTCATGATTTGAGACGACATGCTATATACTATGACGTTTTTTCATGATTTGAGACGACATACTATACTATGACGTTTTTTTCATGATTTGAGACGACATGCTATACTATGACGTTTTTTCATGATTTGAGACGACATACTATACTATGACGTTTTTTCATGATTTTGGATGACATGCTATACTATGACTTTTTTTCATGATTTGAGACGACATGCTATACTATGACGTTTTTTCATGATTTGAGACGACATGCTACACTATGACGTTTTTTCATGATTTGGGACGACATACTATACTATGATATTTTTTCATGATTTTGGATGACATGCTATACTATGACGTTTTTTCATGATTTGAGACGACATGCTATATACTATGACGTTTTTTCATGATTTGAGACGACATACTATGCTATGACGTTTTTTCATGATTTGAGACGACATGCTATACTATGACGTTTTTTCATAATTTGAGACGACATGCTATATACTATGACATTTTTTCATGATTTGAGACGACATACTATGCTATGACGTTTTTTCATGATTTGAGACGACATACTATGCTATGACATTTTTTCATGATTTGAGACGACATACTATGCTATGACATTTTTTCATGATTTGAGACGACATGCTACACTATGACGTTTTTTCATGATTTTTCACGACATGTTATATACTATGACGTTTTTTCATAATTTGAGACGACATACTATACTATGACGTTTTTTTCATGATTTGAGACGACATGCTATACTATGACGTTTTTTCATGATTTGAGACGACATACTATACTATGACGTTTTTTCATGATTTTGGACGACATACTATGATTTTTTTTCATGATTTGAGACGACATGCTATACTATGACTTTTTTCATGATTTGAGACGACATGCTACACTATGACGTTTTTTCATGATTTTGGACGACATACTATACTATGATATTTTTTCATGATTTTGGACGACATGCTATACTATGACGTTTTTTCAAGATTTGAGACGACATGCTATACTATGACGTTTTTTCATGATTTTGGATGACATGCTATACTATGATTTTTTTTCATGATTTGAGACGACATACTATACTATGACGTTTTTTCATGATTTGAGACGACATGCTATATACTATGACGTTTTTTCATGATTTGAGACGACATACTATGCTATGACGTTTTTTCATGATTTGAGACGACATGCTACACTATGACGTTTTTTCATGATTTTGGACGACATGCTGGACCTGCCCATCCCCCCCCCCGACTCTTCTGCTGTCTGTCTTGGTCAACCATCTCCCACTCCGCCCTCCTCCCCCACTCCTCCCTCTCACACCTCAACACCCTCCTGCTTGACCCCCCCTCCTCCTCCTCCTCACACCTCCTCTGTGGTCAGACTGACTGCTCTCTCCATCATGAGGACTACACCCCTCCCCCACGTGTCGTCACCTCCACAATGTGCTTCACTGCTGACCATGTGAGAAGACAGCTGATGAGACTCCACTCAAATAAGGCTGCAGGTCCTGATGGTGTCAGCCCCAGGGTGCTCAAAGCCTGTGCCCCCCAGCTATGTGGAGTACTTCAGCATGTCTTCAACATGAGCCTTAGTCTCCAGAGGGTCCCCTTGCTGTGGAAGACATCCTGCCTCGTTCCTGTGCCAAAAACGTCGCATCCCAGTGGCTCCAAGGACTTCAGACCCGTGGCATTGACCTCCCACATCATGAAGACCCTGGAGAGACTCGTCTTGGAGCAGCTCCGGCCCATGGTCAAGCCCCTTTTGGACCCCCTCCAGTTCACCTATCAGCCCCGACTTGGAGTTGAGGACGCCATCATCTACCTGCTCAACCGCGTCTACGCCCACCTGGACAAGCCGGCGAGCACTGTGAGGGTCATGTTTTTTGACTTCTCTAGTGCGTTCAACACCATACATCCAGCTCTACTGGGTGACAAGCTGACAGCAATGCAGGTGGATGCCCCCCCAGTGTCCTGGATTGTAGACTACTTGACTGGCAGACCACAGTATGTGCGCTTGCAACGCTGTGTGTCAGACAGAGCAATACCGGGGCCCCGCAGGGGACTGTCCTCTCTCCCTTCCTCTTCACCCTCTACACCACGGACTTCAGCTATTGCACTGAGACCTGCCATCTTCAGAAGTTTTCTGATGACTCTGCTATAGTTGGATGTATCAGCAAGGGTGATGAGGATGAGTACAGGGCTGTTGTGGATAACTTTGTCACATGGTGTGAGCAGAACCATCTGCAGCTCAACGTGGCAAAGACAAAGGAACTGGCTGTGGATCTGAGGAGGACCAAGACACCGGTGACCCCTGTTTCCATCCAGGGGGTCAGTGTGGACATTGTAGAGGACTATAAGTACCTGGGGGTACACATTGACAATAAACTGGACTGGGTTAAGAACACTAACGCTCTCTACAGGAAGGGCCAGAGCCGTCTCTATTTTCTGAGGCGACTGAGGTCCTTCAACATCTGCCGGACTATGCTCAGGATTTTCTATGAGTCTGTGGTGGCCAGTGCTATCCTCTATGCTGTTGTGTGCTGGGGCAGCAGGCTGAGGGGGGCGGACGCCAACAGACTCAACAAACTGATCCGCAAGGCCAGTGACGTTGTGGGAACGGAGTGTGACTGATGGTGGTGTCAGAGAGGAGGATGCTGTCTAAACTACGAACTATCTTGGACAATGTCTCACACCCACTCCACCATGTGCTGGTCAGGCACAAGAGTTCTTTCAGTGGGAGACTCATACCACCAAGATGTACCAATGAGCGCCACAGGAAATCATTCCTGCCTGTGGCCATCAAACTGTACAACTCCTCCCTCTGAGTGGCCCTGAGACTTTTTCACACACTGCAATAATTTAATTTAACTTGTGCAATAACCCCATTCACCCTGACTGTATATATTCTGTTTGTGTAAATAATCTTGTTCATCTTACAATATATATATGTGTGTATATATATATATATATATATATATATATATATATATATATATATATATATATATACATATATGTATATATATTTATTTACGTTTATGTTTGTTAATAATTCCTGTTTATTTAACTATATATTTGTTAATACTATTGTTTAAATTTCTTATATTTTCACGTATCTTTCCTCTCTTGCAAGGAGCACCTGTAACATAAATAATTTCCCTTCGGGGATCAATAAAATAATTCTGATTCTGATTCTGATGCTATACTATGACTTTTTTTCATGATTTGAGACGACATGCTATACTATGACGTTTTTTCATGATTTGAGACGACATACTATACTATGACGTTTTTTCATGATTTTGGATGACATGCTATACTATGACTTTTTTTCATGATTTGAGACGACATGCTATACTATGACTTTTTTTCACGATTTGAGACGACATACTATACTATGACGTTTTTTCATGATTTTGGACGACATGCTATACTATGACTTTTTTCATGATTTGAGACGACATGCTATACTATGACGTTTTTTCACGATTTGAGACGACATGCTATACTATGACGTTTTTTCACGATTTGAGACGACATGCTATACTATGACTTTTTTTCACGATTTGAGACGACATGCTATACTATGACGTTTTTCACGATTTGAGACGACTTTTTTTCACGATTTGAGACGACATACTATACTATGACGTTTTTTCATGATTTTGGACGACATGCTATACTATGACTTTTTTTCACGATTTGAGACGACATACTATACTATGACGTTTTTTCATGATTTTGGACGACATGCTATACTATGACTTTTTTTCATGATTTGAGACGACATGCTATACTATGACTTTTTTTCACGATTTGAGATGACATACTATACTATGACTTTTTTTCACGATTTGAGACGACATACTATACTATGACATTTTTTCATGATTTTGGACGACATGCTATACTAGGGCATTTTTTCATGATTTTTCACGACATGCTATACTATGACGTTTTTTCATGATTTGAGACGACATACTATACTATGACGTTTTTTCATGAATATGGACATCATGCTATACTATGACATTTTTTCATGATTTTGGACGATATACTAAACTATCTAGCATTTCAATGACATTTCACACAATTTTCTGTGACTTTGGAATGGCATACGATAGTATGACTTTTTCTGACTATTTGTTTTTACGACATTATGGAAAAACAGGTACAGGAAAATAACACAATACAATCCTTTTTACTGACGTAGGGTATTTGGGTCATATCTGTGCCTGCAATTCTAAAGCTCATGATGTTCTGATGTTTAATAATCGTCCATTAATTAGTCCAAGTCTTATCAAATAAAAAAAGGATTGAATTATATAGTAGGCACAAAAGTCATATAATTTGCCATAAAAATCTTACTATAACATGCCACTAAAATATCATAAAAATGTCATAAACAAATTCCCAAATCTAGTATGCCATAAAAATGTCCCGTCCTGCAGTATCCTCTCACCTCTCTCGTCCAGTATGATCCAACATGAAGGCCGTATGCCAACAGCGGATCAAAATCTAATTTTCTCTCTAAACAGGCTACTTGCTCCCAGATCAACCAAATGGCATTTATGAATAATGCCACTTAGTCCTAATTGGAAACACTGGTCCAGGAAAATAACATAATATAATCCTTTTTACTGAAGTAGGGTATTTGGGTCATATCTGTGTCTGTAATTCTCAAGCTCATGATGCTCTAATGTTTAATTATCATCCATTAATTATGGATTTTTGCCATTTGTATGGTAATTAACGCAGCTTTGGTCCATTTGGTCATTACTCAATCTAATTTGGAGGGACTGAGGATGAAGCACAATGTCAGTTGGGTCCTGTGTTCATCCTCAAAACTGATTTTATTAGCGAAAACAGCTGATTTCAAACATGGTGTCATTATATCCCGACATAAGCTACTTTAGTACAGGAATAGTCGTAATTTGCAGTCACATAGAGGTTATCTGCTGATGAAGGACAAGTTTGTTGTGTCACACCCAATGCAATTTCTGTAATTATACTGTCACTGTAATGTACTCTGCCACAGTTTAGTAAGTTAACAGTCATTATTACACTCTGGTATGTTATATAATAATCACTGGGGAGGGCAGGAAATCTCAAGACGACAATACAATTACTTTCACAAATCATAGTTTTTACAAACAATTTTATTTGCTATTTCTCTGTGTTTGATATAAAGACAAATTGAAGACTGAATTTCTCTTTTGCATGTGTTTGGCTGGAGGTCGATCTGACTGTGGGAAGTACAAAGACTGATTTGATTCTACACGACTGCGACCCATTTTGCAACATGGATCTTTTGGCAGCTACGGTTATAACATCTTCATTCTGTGGTTAAAATGTATCCAAACTATTCCTGGCTTATGTGAGCATTGTGACAAACATAAAGCAGAGTTGAAATGATTCCCAACTCATTTTTCTACATGGTGTTAATAATGTTTTTTATAATGCAATATTAAGAAAAAAAGGCTGAAGTTAAGATTAAGTTCATGCCTCTGCTCCTAAAATCATATGCTCAACTCTGAGAGGAAAACATCTGGTTTGATACAGGAGCCAAGAGGGGTGGAAACTTTCCCGCCTTTTATGCATGTGTGTGTGTGTGTGTGTGTTCATGTACAGTACACACATACATACAGTGCATGTATGTGTGCACTTGAGCAGAGCAATGTTATGTAACACTGCTACTTTTGGAGGAGGAGTGCGGGCTGCTCTCCCCTTTAAGACTGACTGACGGGCCGTTTTAGTGCCTGTAGACGTGGCTGTGGTCAAAGAAGATTTACTGCCATAACAAGCTGTGAAATGCTGTAGTAAGACTTGCAGCATGGCACAAAACTTGGTTCAATGTATGCACAATAAATTTGATATTTTACGACCAATCACTCAGGTGCAATATCAGTATTGTCAATTGTGCAATATCTATACTTACATCAGTCAATAATGTAAAATCGGCCATTCAGTCTGTCTCTCTTGCAAATTTCCTCATTGTGGGACAAATAAAGGATTATCATATCTTATCTAATCGTATCTCATCTCATCTTATCTTTTGATAAGTTTGAATTGATAGAATTATCAACTCGCAATTTTCTGGTTTTGTAGGATTTGTACACAACAAATGACCCAACTGATTATAAAAAATGTCATTAATAAATTCTTCCATCACTGCTGAGATTGTTAAACAACGAATAATTTGTATTATCTGCAGTAGAAGGTGATCTGCATGCCCCCAGTTTGGAGAAGCCGGCAGGTGTACCATCATGGAAGCTAAGCAATGTACAGCTGTGGACGGGGGCAGCAGCAAAACATATTTTAGTTAACTAAAAAATATTCCACCTAAAAAATCACTTTAAAGTGAATGTTACATTTAGAATTATTTCACTGCTTTACCCTTAAGTCAGACCGACTCCATTATGAAAATTAGTGATTTAACATCGCTGAACACGGGAGTTGCTGTTTTACTTCTGCCTTGATCAGTCAGTTTGTTTCTGTTTTTGTGTAATTTTTGTGTTTTAAATAGTTAGCCTGGTTTCATTGAAGTTGCACAGTGACAAACAATCTACCAATCTACCGTGTGTTCCCGTGCTCCTGTGTTCAGTGAGCTAAAATTACTGTTTTTGTAAGTGGAGTCTGGTTGCTTTGATAAGAGCACAAATGGAGAACTGAAGCTGTTATCGGCTTCCCCATCGGAGAGGTCTGTCTGACGGCAAGGAAAAGTTGTGAAATTTTCTCAATATAGCATGCACTTCAAGTCTCTTTTTTTGTTTTTTGTTTATTTTTTGTGGGTCAAATATGTTTTGCTGCTGTCCCCCATCCACAGCAGTACATTACTTAGCATGGTGACGATACTCCTGCCTGCTTCTCCAACTGGGAGCATGCAGACTGCCATCTACTGTAGGTAATACACTCAGTACGTTTACAGGCAAAGTTATGATTATAGCTCGACTAGGCCATTTAATTGGACTACTGTCCTTGTTCCAGAATACTGTACAAGGACGGGAGGGGAATTGATCTGTTGGCCAAAATAGGTCAGACTTCACTACGATACATGGCAATATGCCTCTTTTCAGCATTTTTGAATTAAATCTTTTTCTGGTTGACCTTTTACATCAAGGCCCAAACAATCGAGTGTCGTCCAGCTGTTCCGCCACTTTTTTGAACAGGTCGCCATTCCATGTTTTCCTCCTATCCATGTTTTTTAAAATATTTAACTCTTTCAGCTGGCACTATGAACTGTCTCTCCTTGTCCGTCCAAAAATGCACTGCTCAAATGTAGATACCACCATGTTACCAATTAATGCTATTCGACTTCAAAGTCAAAGTTCGGAGCAGAAATTGGAGCATGCACAGAGCACCTTGGCCAGTTTGGCTCTGACTGACTTACTTGCAGGAGTAATGTGACTCCCAATCACATTATCCAACTTTGAGAAATTCAATTTAGTACAATTTTAATCAAACTAACATGTTTACATTTATTTTAAAAGTCCAGTTTTAGTCAGACTAACACAACAAATCAATTTTCTCTAATGTCATATAAACATACTGACTGACTATGGATAAGCATCTCATACAACCCCACTTCAACAGATCTGAACAATCCCTTTAAATGTGTCCGTGTTGACAAGCAGCAGCTCATAAATCTCACACGTCAGTGTATTTCCAGTTACCTGTTTGCCACCAGGTGTCCACCACAGGACAGCGTCCGTCCCCAACCACTCTGTGATACCACTCCCACGCTTCAGTGTTGATGGGCTCGCCAACTGCACGCAGACAAGAACAACTTTAATGAGATAATGTATTTATGTACTGAGTATTTGTTTCAGTCCAGTGCATATTTTATACATATTTTGCCAGAAAAAAATATGCATTGATGCACTGAAGACTAGAAAAGCATTCGGAGAGCGCAGACCTCCGCCAAGCAGCTCGGATTTCCCGCCATTTTATTATTTTATCCACTTCACTTCAACCAATCACCACCAAAATATTATCATCTGTTCCTTGTCCCATTATTATTATTATTATTATTATTATTATTATTATTATCAACATTTCATTTTCATTTGATTTCATCAAAATCCGTTCAGAACTTTTTGAGTTATTTTGCAGACAAACAAACAGACAAACAGACCAACGCTGGCGAAAACATAACCTCCTTGGCGGAGGTAAAAATACATGTAAAAAGGTTGTCTCTGTTTGTTAGGAGGTGGATTTACATTCTTTGAGCTTTGGTTTTAACACTTAAGCTTCATGATACAAGGAAACAGGTGTGTGTGTGTTTGATTTCCTTGTACGCTGGGCTTTGCTATGGCATGCTGACATACCAGCCAGGCTTGGCTTTCAGTAAACCTTCAGTATTGTGTGTGCTCAAAGGAAAGGAATTTGTGTAGTCAACTGTCAGAGTGATGCTTCACATGTGTCTTTACACTCTGGGTGTGTGTGTGAGTGTGTGTGTGTGTGTGTGTGTGTGTGTGTGTGTGTGTACATACTGTATATGAGTTTGATAAGTGCCAGCTGGTTTAGATGACAGGTTAGATAAAGTCAATGCATGCTAACTTATTAAATGATGATATTGATATATTATATTGATATTTGTCAACCATTAGCTCTCCAAACAAGACAATGTACTGTGAATACCTTTGTGACATCAGCTTTTAAATATTAACATTATTAGCACATGCAAAGAAAATTCCATTAAACTTTTACACCCCTGGTCCTATTTGTGGTCATACTTAAGGTTACTGTGTATTATGCTAATCAAAATCTATCTTAACCCAATTATATTGACCAGGTTACTTTGAGGTGGGAGCCAGAAGTGTCTGTTTCATACTATATACATTCTACTTTGTGTCGCATTCAAAAGCTGAGTTCATGCAAGGCTGTGGTACGTATGTAAGGCTGAAACTGAACTGGGAAGTAGTTCTATAAAATATATAGATGAAGTGTATAAATTATTGTGACCCAGGTCGTTATCTTTGGACATATGTGTTTGTATTCTTTCACTGATCTGTCTCATAGACTGGAAAAATAATAATAATGATTATCTGTCAAATATTTGTACAAGAAAAGGCAGCAGGCCCCAGCTCCTCATAACATGGTAAGGACGTCAAGTTAATAATGCTGAACTTGAAATAAGCCATAGAGACCAAAACTGGTTTTTTTTTTGCACCAAGCTGTAAACATGTTTATTTTAGCTGTAAAGTTGGGCATTTTAACATGGGGGTCTATCGGACTTTGCTCTGTTTGCAACCAGCCCCCAGTGGCCAGTCGATGAACTGCAGTTTTTGGCAATTCAGCACTGGCTTCAGTCGTCAGCCCTGAAGGTTGCCGCTTGATCTGTCTCAGGGATGTCTGTGTGTCAGTGATGTCTCTCTCCTCCCCTCAGAGTGTGTGCATGTGTATGAGTGTGACTGTATGTTAACAGCCAGGTGGGGCTTTGCTGATTGAACCATTTGCAGAGATTGCTGTCACCGGATTGGTCCAGTGCATGACAGAAGATTTTTAAACGCCAGCTGATAGATACTCTTCCCTCCTTTTCCTTCTACTGCTTCCAACAAATCCAGCACTTGCTCTGTGAATGTAGATTTTGTTTGTAAGTACCCGCATGCAAAAACGTACGATGTTGTTAACTAGTGTGTGTTCTGGATAACTTTGTTATTTAGGAAAGTATTTTGGTCAGTTTTGAGTAGGTGAGCTGAGTTTTGTACTGGCTTTGCACTGTAAATAGAGCATCTTTAAGTAGTTTTAGTAAAAGTGAGAAGCCCTTCTCTGCTTTTTGCAGATGATGTGGTTCTGTTGGCTTTATCACACCGTGACCACCAGCAGGCACTGGGGCAGTTTGCAGCAGAGTGTGAAGCGGTCAGGATGAGAGTCAATACCTCCAAATCTGAGGCCATGGATTTCTGCCGGAAACTGATGGATTGCCCCCTCTGGGTTGGGATATTTACTGCCCCAAGTGAGGGAGTTCAAGTATCTCGGGCCCTTGTTCACGAGTGAGGGTAGAATGGAGCATGAGATGGATCAGCGGTTTGGTGTGGCTTTTGCAGCAATTCAGGCGCTGCGCCGGATCGTTGTGGTGAAGAGGGAGCCGAGCCGGAAGGCAAAGCTTTCGATTTACTGCTCCATCTACATCCCAACCCTCACCTATGGTCATGAGCTCTGGGTAGTGACCGAAAGAATGAGATCGCAAACACAAGTGGCCAAAATGAGTTTCCTTCGTGGGGTGTCTGGGCTCAGCCTTAGAGATAAGGTGAGGAGCTCGGACATCTGGAGGGAGCTCGGAGTAGAGCCGCTGCTCCTTCATGTCAAAAGGGGTCAGTTGAGGTGGTTTGGACATCTGATCAGGATGCCTCCTGGGTGCCTCCTGCTGGAGGTGTTCTAAGGACATCCCACTGGCAGGAGGCCCCGGGGCAGACCCAGAACACGCTGGAGGGATTACATATCTCGTCTGGCCTGGGAACGCCTTGGTGTCTCCCAGGAGGAGCTGGAAAGTGTTGCTGTGAAGAGGGACGTCTGGGGTGCTTTGCTTGGCCTGCTGCCCCTGTGACCTGGCCCCAGATAAGTGGATGAAGATGGATGAATGGATTGCCATATCCTTTTCTCTTGTTTCATATGGTAGAAGTTTAGGTTAGGAAATGGTTTGTTGTTTCACATTTGTTTTTGCTAGGTAAGTTTAGGGTGCATTACTTTATTTTTGTTTCTTGTTTTGGGCACTGCTCGACTCTGAAGACAAATAAACTGCTTTCTTTGTTGTCTGAGATACTGTACCACTGGCCTTCCTTGGGAGTGGGAAGAGTGGGGAGTCACAGCATGTTATGTCTAGGTTCCCCTAGACTGGAAACATTACAAAATAATTCTAAAAATTCACGTTGTTTTCACTGCCCAAAAAAAGTGCAGATAATCTAGTTAAACTGCCTGATTAATTTTGTTACTTGATGGACTCTAACACAACCAAAAAGGCGAGTATGTGATCACTTCTAGACACAGATAAGAACCGGGTTTCCCTTTATGGTAAGCTCTTGTGATAATAATAGTATTTCTAAGTATCATGTTTGGCATACCAGAGCCGAGGGTTTTCAGGGTAGAGCGGTCATATTTGTGCACCCACTGGTCCCCGTACTTGAGCAGCAGGCGGAGCGCTGTGGGAGCTCCGTAAAACTGGTTTATTTTAAGTCTCTGCACCATCTCCCAGTACCTTCCTGTGAACAACAAAACATTGTAAAGTTAGCATTGGTCCAAAGAGATGCACTACCACGTTTTAAGAGAATACTGAAAATCTAAAAGAGTAAACAGAGATGACCCTAAATCAGTAGCCTGAGAACTGAAGACTTAACATAACAAATGTAATCCTTAATGTTGTTCTTGACAATAACAGCGAGTGCATGCTGAACCACATGACAACTGTGTATACAGAAGTCCTAATTTTAGTGTGTTTAGTGTGGAGGTATGGCCAAGTTCAAGTTCAACTGTAAACACTTATTCATAGACAGACACATGAGCACGCAGAGCTCTTGGCAAAGGACTCCAATACTTAGAGGACTTCTGCCAACAAACTCTACAAAGACACATAAAACTTTGTTAACATCATCATAAAAACATCATTACGATGATAACATTAGTGCTAATAAAAATCATCTTAGGAAGTTTTCCATTTATCATTTTGAGATTCGGACTGATGACCAGTCTGATACAGTCATGCGTTCGCTGATGTTCATACCTGGGTCAGGGTAAATGGGAGTGCTCTCAAACAGGACAGTGGTTCCCCCGTTGGCCAGCGGCCCGTAGACAGTATAACTGTGTCCAGTTATCCAACCAATGTCTGCCACGCAGCCAAACACATCTCCGTCATGGTAGCTGAAGACATACTGACGAGGAGAGGGAAGATTGACGGGACGATTAGATAAAAAGAGAAGAAGATACAGTATTTTGTTACCTTTATACTCCTAAATAAGACATTCAAGACGTAAGTGTAGTTCCAACTTCATGCCGGGATCAGGCTGAGATTTCACACAGGAATATGGATGATATTTTGGCCTAGTAATGGGCGAAAATGAGCATTTAAATCTTTTAAAGGACTCTTTTTAGTATCTGGTGTGTAGCAGGTTAGCCTGTCGAACATCTGGATGCTCAAGAATCCTTGACGTGTTGTAACTTAGTGCAGCAGCAGCACTTAATGAATGAGGGGGGACCTATTATATCCGACTCGAGTCAAGACTTGCGCCAACTAAGGCCAACCGTGCACCTACATACTCCTCATATTGTTCTTCCAACTTTGGTGCGTTCATGAGATTGAAGTTGTCATGTGGAAACAACATGGACAAAGAAGAAGTCTTTTATGGTGTCATGCTGCGTTCAAGGAAGAGCAAAGGAAACAATCAGGTGACAAATATAAACAGGAACTCATTTTCCGGATTATTCAAATACCACATTTGAGTACACCCCCTCCCGCTCCCTGCGCTCTTCCTCTGCTGGTCTCCTGACAATTCCCTCCTCACGCCTCAGCACCATGGGTGCCAGGACTTTCAGCTGCACTGCTCCCAGGCTCTGGAACTTCCTACCCCCACACATTTGAAAGTCTGACAGCATAACATCCTACCAATCCCACCTATTTAAACAGGTGCATGCACTCTACCACTGACTTAACCCCCCCACTCCTTTAAACAGCATAGTGTCTGCCCAATTCATGTCTCTTTTCTGTATGTTATTTTTTGCTCTGTAAGGTGACCTTGGGTATTTTGAAAGGCGCATGTACCCTCACAGGCCGAGACAGCCACCTGTGGCTACAAATAGCCTTTGTTCTTCAATGTTAAATAACTTTTGAACTGCTAATCCTTCCCACGTGCTTTAAAAAGTGGAGAATCTCGGCTTTTCTGACATCACGTCTTGTTTGGACATTCAGAGCCTCCATAGGGAACGTGATTACACAGTCATATTCTGCAGCATTGATTCGCCAAGGAAACCCACGTAGTTTCGTCCTCTGAGTCAAACAGCAATGGTTGTGAATGCTTAGTCCCAACCCCCATGTTCCAGTTGGTTCAAAATTTCACTATGGTGGTCCAAGACATCATCTACTCCATCAACAATAGTTGCGGTATTATTTTTTCAGAAATTTGAACAAACACGGAGGGAAACTGAGACGATGTAGGTGTGTTTGCTGGCATGAAAACACACAAAAATGAAAGATTAGCATGACAGAGCACAAAGCAAGACCGCAAAATGTTGAGGCACAGCCGAGTAGGTGTTGGAGTTCATTTTTGCGAACGAGTCGTCTGCGACATTGAGGTGGATCCTCGTCAGGTTCCAATGCAGGTGGTGCAGCGAGGAGGAGTACAGAGAGATCCATCCATTTGGAGAAAATAAGCGAGTAATGTAACTTATTTTTCATTGTGAAGTTTGGGAATTTTAAAAAATATGTTAATGTATCCATTATCGGACAAAGCAAATGTAAAACTGTGACTTAAATGAGTTAGACTGAAACGTCAGGTTGAGTAAAATGATGTATGGCACTTGATGTTGACTTCTAGAATGAAATCAAAATAAATACAGGAGAGTCAGGTGAAACCAAAATTGTTCTAGGCCTTTAAGGGTTAATGGAACGTCATTGAGAAACTCACACCACATTTTGCAAAACTCATGAGGTTCGACACATTTACATGGATCAACCTCAATGAAAGAATCTGTCTACCCATCACTATTTTGGCCGTCCAAGTCCATAATGATAAATAATACTTGTCCCTCTTCAGGTGTGATAACGCAGATGCCGGCTGTGGTTGATGGTTACCCTGTGTGTGAGTGCAGCGTACAGCAGGTATCCAGCCTGAGTGTGGACAAGTCCTTTGGGCTTCCCTGTGCTGCCTGATGTGTAAAGCAGGAACAAGACATCCTCACTGTGCATGGCAGCTGGCTCACACACCACATCCTCCTTCAGCATCTCCTGCAAGACACAATGACTTCAATTATTTTCTCTTCAAGTCACACTCAGTAACTACAGCAAGAAATACAACTTTAGAATATAAAGTAAAATGCATTTTGCTCACTAACATTTTAAAAATCTTGACTTATGCAGGGTGTGAGGGAAATTCTCCTCTCCGAAGAAGTGATGGACTCGGTGTCTCTTTAATACATGCAGCATGGAGAGAAGACCCAAGTGTTGGGCGTATGTATGAATTAATGTGAAATAAGTCAATAAAGAATAAACTTTGTGGTGGCTCATTCAGTGTCTAGTATACACACTTGTGTACTATAGGGGCTCGTTGCTCGGAATTAATGTGTCATACAAACCACCTGGCTGAATGACTTGCTCAAAGGTAGTGTATGCCTGATAAGATCCGAAGATCAGTGTGATTGTGAATTTTTTTTTTTTTTTTTGTGACCAACTTTTTATTATTTTTTTAGTTGTTTTTTTCCCCAGGGAGGTAGATAAACAATAATGAAAGAAAAGAACAAAACATTACCATATTTTACGCTCAGAACATTCACATTCTATACATTTGTCACACTGGAAGAAATGTTCACTAGTATTCTTAAACTAAAGAAAAAAAAGAAAAGAAAATTGATAACATCCAATTAGGAAACAAAGACAGAGCAGACAAAACAATCCTGCCTCTCTTAATATGTAAACAGTGCCAACATACATATTGCATATACAACCAGCTCAACAAGAAGTGAATTTTGTGTGAATGCTAAGCCCATTGGAGGTATAAGCACATCTGTCCCAGTGAGTCGGGTCACTTTTTGGGCCTGTTTGTACCCAGGCCCTGGAGGTAGATCTGATTCAACACTGGGAAGAATACCCATGCCTTTACAATGTGTCACCTCCAAGTTAAAAAAAAAAACGTAGTTTGGTGACGTCACCGCGTTACCCGGGGTGTGTGGTGTGCACACACAGGTCGTAACGCAGTTTGCGAGACTCCCGATGACAGAAACGCACGTCGCCAGGTATGAACACTCAAAAGATTACGATAGTCTCCACGATGCAAAATCGGGGTGAAAATCATGTAATGTGAAGTAGGCTTTAGTGTGTTCCAACACACAAGAAAATTGCAAGGCTGACACCGTGTCCCTGCTCTGCTTTTAGGCTGAAAATGGTCACAATCAGCACATTAAATCTTGGATGTTCCAAGGCCGTGCACGAAAAACTAAATGATGTCCTTTTTGGGCTTAGTAGGCTATTGCTGTCCATGTATTCGTGATTTTGTGGAGATCTCCCAACCCCTGTATGACATCAATCAGGGGGAAGACATTTGGCCATGACTGACATATTAACTTCTACAGACAAAAACTGCTCACCTGACTACTACATTGGCAATTATATCACTGACCATGTCTACTGTTACCTTGAAGCCGTGCAATTTTTTAACTAATCAACATTACTCCCCACAGCTGAAGATGGAGAACCACATCCCTGTCTGGAACTGGTTGACACAGCATCAAATCCAAGTGATGCAAAGTTTAACACTATTGTGCAATTAACCATGTTCTGAAGTTCATCTTTTCTAAAGTCAAAGCTGCCCTTCCAGAGCCACAGCGGAACAACTTCAACAAAGATCTCAGAAGACAACACTGGCAGCAGCCACGGTGGATTAGGCCAGACCAGGTGTTGTTGATGACTGCATCCAGACAGCTGAGAGAGACACCTGGATCCATGCATCTCTGTGTTGTGACTGCTGTTTTCATCCTTGGCCTGGTAACCACAACTGTGATTACCAGGGTCTGCAGCTGAGCAGCAATGTGACAGGCATTTCTGCAGAGTTCAAGTCTGGCACGAACTGGACTTAAAACATTTTCACATATTCACACTGGATCCATCAAAGACACTTGGAAATGAACTGATATCATCGAGGGCAACCTGGGGTCAGAGCTTGGTTTGGTATAAAGGTCTGTACATTCTGAAGGTTGTCAGAGAACACTTGGGTCTTCTCTCCATGCTGCATGCATTAAAGAGACTCAATTCCTCACACCGAGTCCGTCATTTCTTCAGCGAGGAGAATTTCCCTCACAAGGGGAAGGGGACAGAGTGCAGCATTAATATCTTAATCAACTTCTAATCGGCTTTCTGCTCTCTCACCTCCTCCATTGCGACGTCCCTGGCTGTCATGGCAACCGGATTCTCTGTTCTCATGGCAACAAACACCTGCTGTACAGTCGGGCAGCTTTCAACGGCCGTATCTACCGTCTTCTTCAGCTCAATGACCTTACCTCCCCGGACGCCTTGGTTCACCGTGATGACAGTGCTGGACTCGGCTGAAAATGTGAAGACATATATATATCTTTAATTCTATTGTTATTGCTAGTTTTACCTCATACTTTTCAATTTATCGTCAAAGTTAAACTGTAGCAAAGGAAACAGTAGAGGAAAACATGTCTTAAGATCCAGATGTTCAGGAGGTTTTTAGCTGGAGCTGAATTATCCACAGAGGTCTCTTATTCTCTAAATTAAACGGACCCACTGATTTAAACCAGTTAAAACACTGAATAAAACAGTTCCACGTTAAAAAAAGTAGTATTTTTTGTGGTGCTGCTAGTCGTGGAGGGGCTGCTAACTATGGCAGCTGACATGAAAAAAGCAAATGGCCCTATGAAGAGCTGTTTGGTGTTGGAGAACAAGGAGTTGTTGGAGAGGTTTTTTAGTGTTTGGTTTGTCCATCCTGTAAAAACATGACGGTGCAACATGGCAGACTCTGTGGATGAGGACCTGCTCCCTATATAGATACGAACGGCTCATTCTAAGGTTACGTAAACTCAGCGATTCTTATTTTAAGGAGATTATACATTATACATTATTATTTCTGCCAATATATCCTTCCTAAATCCATCACATTGTACCTTTGACTTCATGTTTACCGTCTCTTGGCCACAAGCTTTTCTGACAAAGAGGCTTCCAGACACAAGTTTGCTTGGCTAAATAAGTGACAGTTTGTGGATATATCAGCCGTTAAACAGCTGTGAATTTTAATATGACCTTTAGAAGGGGCCCCTTGAGAATGCTCAGCCCCCTCTGTGCTGAGAGTCTAGCTCCGCCCCTGAACTTTTTCCCAAACTAGGATTTTTTTCCCAGGAGGGTCTAAAAACAAGCTGAAACAAAGTGTCTGATATCTGGCTCCAGGCATGCTTTAAGGACACATCAAGGGCTGTGCATCTCTTTGCACGGTGTAGCTCTTGAGCAGGTTAAAGAGATGTTGGGGGTCACACCTGAGGGAACACGTTCATGCTCCGTTCACATTAATAACACGACTGCTAAAATGAGTCGAAACAAGACCTTAATAAGATTCAGCTTGTTCAAAACAGAGCTGCCCGTCTTGTCCTTCACTGCTCTATGAGGGGCACTGTAGAGGGGATGGGCGCATGCCAGCCTGTCATGGATGAGAGAAGAGGACAGACTGGCGTGCAGCCAAGAGTAGCCATTTCTGCGGTAACAACTTCCTGAATAAAGAATAAAGCCTCACAATTGAATCTGTCTCACACAGCCTCAGCAGGTCAGTCACACTGTCTCACCGTCTCTGATCCGCTCTGCGAGGGCCTCGGCACTGAACCCTGCAAACACAACGTTGTGTGCTGCGCCAATACGGGCACAGGCCAACATGGACGCCACAGCCAGAGGACAGGGAGGCATGTAGATGGTAACACAATCCCCTCTCCTCACGCCACGCCGCCTCAACAGGTTGCCCAGGCGACAGGTCATCTCCAGCAACTGCCTGTAAAGAGATATCAGTGAACTACATAACCTGAAATGTAAGGAGGAATAACACACACACACTCAAATTAAATGCAACTTGCTGACCTGTAGGTTATCTTGACCTCTGACCCCGGCTCATCTCTCTCCCAGATCAGGGCCACCCTCTCAGGACAGGTGTGCACATGGCGGTCCAAGCAGTTCACTGCATGCGCCCACAAAGAAACCAGACACACACACAAACACACAGCATGCTGCGTTCAATGTATTTTTGGCTTTATGTAACTGATAGAGACTGGTTTACATGATGATGCCTTCGCAGTCTCCGGATGTTCTGTATTTAGAAGTGTTCCTTAAAAAGCAGCATGGAAAACTGTGTCAGGAGAGAATACAATCACAGTCTGCTGCCTCCGAGCATGACCTGGCTGCAGCACTTTACTCTCATGACTACAACTATTTCAGGAAAACAAATCACTGGTTGTGTTATTGTTAAATCTGCAGATAATCTCACCGGACACATTCAGCAGTCCTCCCTCAAACCACTTGATCTTGCCCCGGCTCAGGTCGCAGTCCTGCACCGTGTGGAAAGGACTCATCCAGCTCAGTCTCTGACGCGCAGCAGCGGCCCAGAAGCTCTCACTGTTTGACACGGAGAAGTCCTGCAGAGCTGAGCGGTCCCACACGCCTTCAAAGCCCGCAGCCTCCGGCATGAACGCCGCTACGTTACATCTCGATCGACCCAAAACATGGAAATAAGATCTGAAGAGCCGACGACCGAGTGAAGTGAGGACAAACCTGGAGGTGCGTCTGCAGGGCAGCAACATAGTGAAAGTTTCCTCTGCTGTGCGAAGATTTATTTGCAAAACATTTCCGTCTCGGATTAAGAGTTTGCACGGAGTTTGGGAAGTTGCTCCACTTGGATTAAAAACCTGGAAAGTGCGCAGAGGAAGGACTGGAGGAATGATGCGTTAAAGGGCGGTACTAAAGCTTTGTGCCGACACTTTTCTTTTGTCTTTTGTCTTGGAAAGCACAGAAGGCTGCAGCTGAGCTTCAGCATAAGATGCAAAAGAAAAGTTTCTTTTTGTGCTGCATGAAGGGGGGTTTCTCTACTCTGCAGTATTTGTGTGGCTGTTAATGTTTGGTTGTTTTGTCTTTTTGATTGTTTATGTTTTTACTTTGTATGTGTGTGTTGTAAACAAGGGGGCATGAGTCACGGGTGCAGACAGATTAAGCAAACTTAAGTAAGGAAAAAAATGAGCCAAAAAAATAAAAGATAAATAAATATATGAATAAAAATAAAATTTTTAGGAAGATAAACAAATAAATAAATATTATAATATTTAAAAAATAACCCCCACGCCTCTGTCTTCTTCTTTGAATTTAATTCAATATACTCCATGAGACCCTGTGTCCTCATATGAGGTTTACTGCACCTTATACTTTATTCTACTTAACTTAGACCTGTTGTCCTTGTTCGTGGACACTTTTTTGTGCCACCTAGTGGTAATAACCACAATACACTAATCCATATAAAAACATTTTATGGTTAAAACTTGTTTATTTATGATAAATTAATGTTTGTAGTTTGATATGGCAACACATTTGATCAATTTTAGCAACAGTAATAAGCTAAGACAATGTTAATTAGGAAGGACATTGAGACTTCATTGTAGTCTCATTTGAGGACATTAGGACTTTATTGCAGTCTAGTTTGAGGAGATTGAGAATTCGTTGTGATCTCGTTTGAGGACAGTGGGATTTATTGTTGTCTTGTTTGAGGACAGTGGGACTTTATTATCGTCTTGTTTGAGGACATTGGGACTTTATTATCGTCTTGTTTGAGGACATTGGGATTTATTATCGTCTTGTTTGAGGACATTGGGATTTATTGTTGTCTTGTTTGAGGACAGTGGGACTTTATTGTCTTGTTTGAGGACATTGGGACTTTATTATCGTCTTGTTTGAGGACAGTGGGGTTTATTATCTCCTTGTTTGAGGACATTGGGATTTATTGTTGTCTTGTTTGAGGACATTGGGACTTCACTGTCGTCTTGTTTGAGGACACTGGGAGTTTATTATCGTCTCATTTGAGGACATTGGGACTTTATTATCGTCTTGTTTGAGGACATTGGGATTTATTGTTGTCTTGTTTGAGGACATTGGGACTTTATTATCGCCTTGTTTGAGGACACTGGGAGTTTATTATCGTCTTGTTTGAGGACATTGGGATTTATTGTTGTCTTGTTTGAGGACACTGGGACTTTATTATCGTCTCATTTGAGGACATTGGGACTTTATTGTCGTCTTGTTTGAGGACATTGGGACTTTATTATCATCTTGTTTGAGGACATTGGGACTTTATTGTCGTCTTGTTTGAGGACATTGGGACTTTATTGTCGTCTTGTTTGAGGACATTGGGATTTATTGTTGTCTTGTTTGAGGACATTGGGACTTTATTATCATCTTGTTTGAGGACATTGGGACTTTATTGTCGTCTTGTTTGAGGACATTGGGACTTTATTATCGTCTTGTTTGAGGACATTGGGACTTCACTGTTGTCTTGTTTGAGGACATTGGGAATTTATTATCGTCTTGCTTGAGGACATTGGGACTTCATTATCGTCTTGTTTGAGGACATTGGGACTTCATTGTTGTCTAGTTTGAGGACAGTGGGACTTTATTATCGTCTTGTTTGAGGACATTGGGACTTCATTGTCGTCTTGTTTGAGGACATTGGGACTTTATTGTTGTCTTGTTTGAGGACATTGGGACTTTATTATTGTCTTGTTTGAGGACATTGGGACTTTATTATTGCTGATATTGTTTAGTTTTTTATACTTATCAGGTCCTACTGATCCCAAATAGCTAGGAGAAATTAAAAACATTCAGGTCTCAGGATGAAAAATAAAAAGTTAAATGAAACTGCAGGGGTTTCCCCTTCTTCAGTTGCCCCCAGACCCTGGAGAGGGGGCTGACTGATGGAGGCCACCACATGCTGCTGCTTTTCCTATATAGAACAACCCCCAGACCCAATGAAAGGGGGCTGTTCATGAGGTTGGAGGTGTGTGTGTCCATTCATCAGATCAAATAGTCCTGTTTTTTTGCAACTATCCCTTTCTCTTAATCCCCTTTCCCCCCTTTTGCTCTCCTTTTTTTCACGTCTCCTCTTGAATTCCTGACTCTCTAAGTTGGCGAGTGGGGTCAGGGGTGTGGTAGAGGGGCAGGGGCGTGGGAAAGAAAAGGTCGAGGGAGGAGGGATAGAGACATAGAGAAACAAAAACAAAAAAAAACAGTTTCTAACTGAATCAGGTCAGTTTTAACTGTAACACAGCCAATGTTACTTTTAAGTCCTCTCCTGTGGTGGTGGACGAAGTACTCAGATATTCTACTCAAGTAAAAGTAGCAACACCACAGTGTCTAAGTACAAGTAAAAGTCCTGCATTCAAAATTTTACAGTCAGTGTTATAGTATCAACATCAGTATATACTTGCAGTACCAAAAGAACAGCTCATTATCTTATCAGAATAATGTATATCACAGTATTGGATTATATTAACTGATGCATTAATGTGTTCATCACTTCAATGCTGCTGCTGGTAAAGATAGAGTAAATGCAGTTAATTATATTCCACCACTGCTCCCATATATAAGTAAATCAAAATAAAAAATATAAAGCTTTGAATAATAACTTTTTCTTGTGTTGTTGCACATAATAGTTTGATTACCATTTAAAGGTCTAGTGTGTAGGATTTAGTGCCATCTAATGGTGAGGCTGAAAATTGCAATCAACTAATACTCCTCCCATGTGCCAAGTGTGTAGGAGAACTACGGCAGCCAACGTGAAAATGTGAGTGGCTCTATCATGAGCCAGTGTTTGTTTTGTCCATTCTGGGCTACTGTAGAAACAACATGGCAGAGTTCAGTGAGAAGGACCCACTCCAGGGGCAGGCTGGGGTTGAAATTCGGCCCGGGAGCTTGATTTGGAGAGGCCTTTTTTCAGATCGCACATGTAATTGTAATTTCATTTTCTTTCTGTATTCTTTGTGTTTTCAAATACTTCAGAATGTCTAGACCTCTTAACCTCACACCTAGATACAAAATCCTGCAGGATACGCCAGGTGTGAAACACACCCTAGGGGGTCAGAGCCAATAGCTGCGACAGACGAAAGAGTTTGAAAACAATGGGTAGGGGCACTGCTCCCTGCCGCAGACAGAAGGGTGTGAAACACACCATAAGAGGCGTTCCTCAGGTATAAATGTTTAGGCTTTCCTATGTTCGGGGTCTTTCGTCATTCTGACCACTCGTGTGATGACTGACCTTTTCTTTGCAAAGAAAATAAAAACCTTGTCGACCGGCAGAAGTCTCTATTTCATTATTCACCAGCAGCAGAGAATTTCCACAACAATTTGGTGTCAGAAGTGGGATTCCTCAAGCAATCGTCTGGGACGGGACACGGACAGTGACAGGCCATCCTGGAAAGAAAAAGATTTCCAGCCTCCAACCTCAAATCCTCTTCTGAGAAGGGAGGACTGACCGCAAACGCCCCAGTCACCGCTGGGATTTCCAAGAACGCAATTCAGCTAAATTCATCTGGTGAGCACTGAAATATTGACATTTAAGTTTTCTTTTCTTTAAAATTTGGGTTTAAAATTGGCATAACATTTCCGTTTCTCATGTTATCCACAATCGATCTTCTGCTTTTTATCGCTTGTAGCATAAACGAAGCGACCAGGTCTTTATCACTTGTCTCCTTAAAACGAAGTGATCAGGTTCTTTATCACTTGTTTCCTTAAAACGAAGTAACCAGGTCTTTATCACTTGTCTCCTTAAACGAAGTGACCAGGTCTTTATCACTTGTTTCCTTAAAACGAAGTGACCAGGTCTTTATCACTTGTCTCCTTAAACGAAGTGACCAGGTCTTTATCACTTGTCTCCTTAAACGAAGTGATCAGGTTCTTTATCATTTGTTTCCTTAAAACGAAGTGATCAGGTTCTTTATCATTTGTTTCCTTAAAACGAAGTGACCAGGTCTTTATCACTTGTATCCTTAAACGAAGTGACCCTTTACAGAGACGTCTGTATTGTAATAGTCGTGCATGACCTCCATTTGGAATGGGGAGTAAAAATTCTGTTGAGGTTGGACCTCCGGTGGGGCCGATTGTGGATATTATGAGAAGGAAATATGGGGATAAAAGTCTAAAATATTTAAATGTCTGGACAGCTGAGTTTGGTTTCCCAATAGGGGGATCCCTCAGTTTAAAAAAAAAACATATCAGAATTAGAAGAAAAACTGAAGGGCAAAGAACAAGAAATGAGAAGGAAAAAGAAAGTTTCTGTGAGAAAAAAAAAAAAAATTTTGAAAAACTGAAAAATTGAAATTATAGAAGGTCAAAAAGAATGTTTACAGATGTGGAAAGGAGAAGCTTTAAATGTGAATAGGTTGAAACCAATGAAAAGCAAAATTCACACACACAAAGAACACCAGACTCGCAGGTCTCCTCTTCTTTGTTTCCACAGTTGGCGGCTTTGAAGCTGGATCCAGATCTCAACGGCAACCCACCATTTCATCCTTCATTCAACACCTACAGTGACCTTCAACTACCTGATGAGTCAAGCGATTCTCCAGATGTGTGGGAAATTCATCTCTGCAATTGTTTCTTAAATGGACTAAAAACCGGACATTGCCTCAGCTGTTACAAGTGCCTGCATTGTTTGGAATGATGCACGCCTGTCCGAACTTCGCAGACACGCCATACATGCCCATGACCAAATACCCTAAGATAAAGAAAAAAAGAAGAGACAACACAGAAGGAGCTTCACATGGCAGCAATAACCATGTATAACACAGAATTCATCGGACACCAACTAGACGTGCAGGACTAGCAACGCAAACCTTTTCCCACCAGACTACACCATGCACCACCTGATCCTGACCCTATCATGCGATACTGATAAAGACCTACACCTACAAACCTGCCAAGACTGTCACTCTGACAGAAGGACAAAGTGTAACATTCAGCTGTACTGTTTCACCCCGAAATTTGACAATCAGGTCAAATTCACACATATTATGAACGTTAACAATGCCGATCAAAATTCAGCCTCATTTCACATTCCTGATCCCCATCATTACCCCAGCTCAGACTCTGACTCTGATGATGACAATTTGTAAATAATGTTTTCTTTTTTTGTTTTTGTTTTTTTTTTTTGCATCTTTTCAGACACTTATTTTTTGATTTACTTGAAATTTACACAGTGGGGTCTACAATTGATGCACAACAACATGACATGTAATTAGTGTGTTCTGCAGCACCGCATAGTGGACACAGTAAGTGGTGCAAAATGTAAAATATGTCATTCCAATGCCCACACTATATATATATATATATATATATATATATATATATATATATATATATATATATATATATATATATATATATATATATATATATAGTATACTACTATAAAGGACAAACCATCTCCCTCCTGCATGCAAGGTCTGACTTTCACAGAAAGGAACAGCGGCATCAGCTGGTGCGCTGCCAGCACCCCTTAGTTGCGCAGAGGTGCGAGGGTCTGTTCACTGCTGCTCGCAGCTTTGATGAATTGTACTTTTATTTCTTTTATCTGTTTTTGTGAATAAAATAGCCTGAAAAAAGTGTTCTCATGTCAGACTCAAACATCAAGTGCAGTGACATTAAGCAAAACACATTTTTGAGCAAAGAGGGACTTTAAATATCCGTAACTTTTAATTAGGCTACAGTTACATTTATACAGAGACAAACACAGATAATTAACTGTACACAACAATACAGCATTAACTATTGGACAATATGTTCAGTATGTACATCACACATGTTGCAACTGCTGAAAGAAAACAAAGATTGAATCTTGTATTAATCTTTTCACAGGAACTAACACCAGCTGTGTGCTTTTCAGTCACCAAACTGAAATCAGTCATCACAGGGAGGTCAGAGGTCACAGTCATCTCCTTATCATCATGTCTGGAGCAGGTATAGTCAATTTCTTTTTTAAGATGCTTGTTGAAATGAGGCTTCTGAAGACATTTTAATCCAAACTGTTGCATAAAAGTAGCTGCCATGTCACAGAACTGTACGGTTCACAATTTATTTTAAAGAAAATAAATATATTTTTTAATGCAGCTGCAGATCAAAAGGTCTGCGGTAAATGTGAGGAGAACATTTGTGTGATTCAGCAGAGGAAAAAATTATGTTATTGGTTGGGTTAAAAAAAAAAAAACCTCAATCAGAGTAGAAGTTATCCGACAAATGAACTCAAATAATTTCTAATTTATTTATCTCTGATTATAACATTTGATCTGCAGGTTTGAACAGTCTGAAGCACCGAGGTTCAACTCCACCAGTAAAACAGGACCTCTATCTCTCTGCAGGTATTTTCACCATCAGTCTTTATCCCGCAGCTTTTTTTTCAGTCACTCTTCTCCACCTCTGCCATCTCCTGCTCCGTCACCTTGTCCTCAGCTTCCTCTTTATGTGTTACGTGGCCATTTGTTCTGTCAGAAACTGTCCCAAGCACCTTGGCGCTGTGCTCCTGTGCTTTTGCTCGCAGTGCAGCAATACTGTTCTCCCTCAGTTCCTCTTTAGAAATGGGTGCTTTAGCAGTGTCTTTCATCTGTTTCTCCGTCTCTTCCTCCATCATTTTGACCGCTGGTTTCTCCTGTATTGTTGTTATTGGTGGTGGTGTCAGGCTGCAGGGTTTTCCAGGAGAGGTTTGTGTGGTTTCAACTGACTTCTTGTGCATACCTGAAGAGAGAGGACATTCATGTCAGTTAAGAGTCTGCAGGAGGGTCTTGCAAATATCCTTGTCTTAGGGTGCTTTCAGACCTAGAGTCGTCTCCTTTGATCCGAATCAGGGACTAATTTTGTTCCAAAGTTGCATAACTGCCTAGAGTTGGTTCGTGTTCTCACGGCAGCATTTACAAGAGGACCAGATCAAATGCCTTGCACGAGAAAGCTGCTCTTGATTGGTCAGAATTTCCATGTGGGAAAAATCCAGGAAGTAAACTAAACGTTGAAGAAGAGTACACTTGCAAGATAAATGTGACACTTTCTAATGTCACAATGGAGGGACAACTATACAGGTTGATTTTAGCGCTGGTCATTGTGGACTATATTACTGTCATTGTTCATTTTAGTCAAACCATACAGTTTGAAAATGAGGCGCCCAAGAAGGTCTTGGTCCGGTTGTTTCGGTGCGCACACGAGTGTGATTGCTGTGTTCACACCTGCCCAAACAAACCGCACTTAGGGGGCAAACGAATTTGAGTTCGATTGAACTGAACCAAACAGGGCAGGTGTGAAAGCACCCTCAGTTTTTCCTGGTGTAGTTTGACGTATTGATGCATTTGGGGATTTCAAATATAAAATATCTCTAATAAACTGCACCAATATTTCCTCTCAAGCGCAACATTTTGTACGTAGTGAGGTGTTTGACATTGAAATAAAGTGTGAAAGAGGATGGGGATAGATTAGTGGATTGAACCTCTTATTCAATTAGACTGAGCTAATTGATTTAAACTAATCAATTGACAAGAGGCGAGAGAGGACACCTAGTCTAATCTGTCCTGATTAAGTAGGATTATCAGTGTATCGACCTTTTATTGACATGCTGACACTTTTATTGGCTCGTAAATTGAGCCAGGCTAAACTCCCACTTCCTGTTAGAAGACATCTTAATCCATGTTTCCAAACACATATAATATAGGAAACTTTGGTTTATGCCAACAAGATTCAAGATTTCAAGACTCTTACATCTCAATTTTACAAGTAGCCTATAAGAGAGTAAAGATTTCTAGTTTTAGCAACTAAAATATGGACTAACAGTGACTATGTGCAGAAGAATTAATAGAAAACAAAATTTAACAACATGTAATAAACACTACTTACCTAGTAACCACGGAGCGTAGGACTCTGTGACGCCCTCCTTGGCTGACTTGAGGATGGACTCGGGCAGTGGGATGGAGTGACGGACCATGGCTCCGTACAGGCCGTACTCTGCCATCACGCTGCTGCGACCCCAACACTTCTCCCTCTTCCTCCACTTGGCCCTGCGGTTCTGAAACCACACCTGCAGAGATGGAGGTCAGATAAGAGGATTAGATTCTGATTGTATCACAACAATGCACTTAGGTTTCCTGCCTGACTGGACCAAAACATGTCAAAGATGTGTTTTGCTTATCACTGCGTCACTTGGATGTTTGAGCTGTGTTCACATGTAGCATGTTTTATGTTGAGAGGCTCCTGCCTGTCTGAGAGATAACAGGTCGACCTTGCTGATGATCCCAAGTAACACACATACTTTGTCTGACTCTTGTGACAACACGAGGATCTTAGTGACGTTGGACAGACACTGTATAAGGCTAAACAACACTGACTTTTTCTCCAAGACATGCCCTTAAAAATGTGAAAAATATTGTGGAAAAAATGGAAATCTTATTTGACTTTGAAGTGATTTTTTTTATTTATATGTTTATTTTGTTTGGTGAATTGTGTTTTATCCCCATCAGTATTAAGACATACAAAATAAACTATAGCTTATGAATGAGTGGAAGATTTCTCCCTCCTTAAAAATACCCTGGCTTTATATGAATCAAAGTCACAAATCATGAGGACCTTTGTGATCTTAAAAGGACAATATTATCCTTGATACTACAATGTAACCTTGCAGTCTTCTACTTTTATTTAATTTTAAGCATTTCACCTTCACCTATGATGTCCCTCTCCGTTGTCTTTGGTTTTGTCTGCTTTATTTATTTTTTGTAAAACATAAAAAGAAAAAAACTACGCACTCAGTTGCTACATAGGCTGAGTGAGTAGTTCAACTAAATTATTCTCAGCAGGTATGTTCATGAGTTGTCAAATAAACTATACAGATAATCTGTTAAACCTCTACAGGATTAAACAAAACAGTTGAATGGTTGAATCTCAACTAATAAGCTGTAGAAATGTGACAAATACTCTCTCTATAGGTGGACTATCCAAATAAAGATCACAGCTCACTTCCTTGTCTTGTGATGCTGTAACAATCCAAAGTCTCCTCAGTATGAAAGCAGGAGATAAATATGAGCAGAACAATGACATCTGCTGGAGGATTAAACAAACAAACAAACAAAAAGGTTTTTAGTAAAGAAAACTGATTTCAGAAAATAGATTTGTAACACAAGTCTTGAAGGCACTGTTAAATATTTAAATGTTGTCCTCACTGCGTCATTTATACTATATATTGTCCTCTATCAGGTGTGTGTGCATGTGTGTGTGTGTGTGTGCCCGTGCATTATTCTCTTCTGGCTCCTTTAGTGTCTAAATTGATTTCCACCAAGCCGGGCTGCAATGGCCCAAGCAAGCTGGTGAATATGGATGAGGAAAACAGGAAAAAATGAGCATCCTAAAATGGCCGAGGCGACAGGATGAGATCGTAGTGTGTGTGTGTGTGTGTGTGTGTGTGTGTGTGTTGCAGAGACCTGGAATTAAAAACGATCAAAGCCGAGCCTGGAAAGCTATTCAGGTAGATCTGATGATAACCTCCATCTCATAAAAAGATGGGCCTCAGATGAGCAATCATGCTTTCTGACAGCAACGGTGTGAGTGTGCATGGCAGTGTCTGTGTGTGTGTGCATGTGTGTGTGTGTGTGAAGTGCTTCCTGAGAGAGGTGACCCCGGGGGCAAAGAGGCTGATTGAAAAATAAGTTAATTTCCAGGCTCGATCGATGGGAGACAGGCGCTCAAATATCACGGGAAATTAAAATGCTCCTAGCAGCCGGGCAGAGCCCTCTGCTCAGCCGCTGACCTGTGCTAATTAATTTCTATGTAGTTATCATTTCATTTCAGGGCTGCGGCCCGTCTCTCGCAGGCAAAGAGGTGATAAGTTCTCCTCAATTAACTAATTACACTGAGAGGGCGAATTGGCTGCTGATGTGAAAGCAGAAGGCACCGGGAGGATGATGATGATGGAGCAGCCGACTGGTGTCTCCACCTGAATGTTTCCTTTAGTGGGAGAATCTTCATCCCTTTGTTAACTGATTTTGTGGCGCACTCTGTGACTGCAGATGATTTTCACTTTGAGTGTGTGAGACGCTTTACTGCAGAAAATATCTACATTCTTACTGTTATACTCTTTAAAAACTGGTTATTTTTGTCTCATCACTCTCCCTTAAAGACAGATGATTAAAGCATATTAAGATTTTTAAATTTAATATGTCAGCACACATATTGCACAGTCATTAACTCGCTCACACACACCTGTATTCTGTCCTCTGGCAGCTCAGTCTTCATGGAGAGCATTTCCCGGGCGTATACGTCTGGATAGTGAGCTTCATTAAAAGCCTTCTCCAGCTCCTCCAGCTGATAGGACGTGAAAATGGTTCTGCGGGCAAAATATAAAGAGAACATATGAGAATAAAAACCAATTTAGAATTTTAATTTCTTCATAAACAAATTATTTTTTTCTTGCATAATTATATTTTCAACACATCTTGCAGGTTTACATTAACTAATAACTGCTGTCAGTATCACAGCACATGTAGATATAAGGGCGATGACAGACAGGTAAATAAACAAAACTGAACATAATGACAAAAAATTTAAACAAAAACTGTTGGATCTTCTCTTAATAACATCGTGCCTCATGTAATACATAACATAAGACATAACATAACATATACACCTGCACATTTTGACCATTCCTCAACCCTGACTTTCCCCGTCCACATTGGTCTGTCTCTAAATTCTACTATACATTTATAAAGTTTCTAAAACATTCATTATAGAGTAAAAATGAAGACAAAATATAAATTCATACTGTTTTACTTGCTAACAATATTGGTTCTCAGGTATAAAGAAGTGCAGTGGTGTAAACATGTGGCTGATCAATGGTGATGAGTGTGTTTATGTAATAGTTTGATTAATGATGGATTAATACAGTTTGGGGTTGGGGGGTACAGCTAGACAAGCATGTTGCTTCTTCTCCTTTTCAGACATGAAATGTAAATTCATGTTTCATTTTGTAAGTCTGTTCATGATTTATTGTTTGTCTCTGTTTTGTTTTTTTGTTCTCTACAATATATTCTGTTTTATTGGATTTTATTTTTTAATGTTCATAATCAATAAATCAAGTTGAGTGCCTCCTTCCTGGTCTCAAGCATGACTAAATTCATATATCCATATTTTCACATTTGTTCAGTTTTGTATAATTTACAACTGAAATGTGCTGAAAGAGAGAAACAAATTCATCACATTTTTCTTGCACAGAATTTGTAATCAAATTAAGATCTTGTAAAAATGAGAAATAGTTGTTATTTTAACCATTTTCGAAATAGCTTGTAAGAAAATAATGAATTATTGTTTAATATTAAGCTAATTGCTAAATATTTAAAAAGAGGAGAGTACGACGTGAAATACTGATGTTGTTTACAGGACATGTTTGCTGGTTATTCTTTTTTGCCACATATTATTTTGTAAATCTTTGTTTTAAATTTTTCTTCTTTATTTTCTCATGTTTGATTGAAAAAAAAAACAATGACATGACAACTACTAGCCTATTCTTTTCCCCCAATTTATCTGAGACAGAGAAAAAAAAAATCAGAAATACACAATACATCTGATTTTTTCCCCCAAAACATATTCGTTATATTTCAGTAGCCTATTATTTTCTAAGAAATATATAGCAACAATTTATTTTAAAAAGAGCCTAGAGGAAATAATGATGATGATTATATAAGGATTTTTAGGCTAATATAGTAAATACTGTACCATATTATGAGCATCAAACACAAAAAAATGTTTCTATAGGAATTAAATACAGATGTTTTTGTGTGTATGGAGATTTCAATAACTGATGACAGGTAGCCTACATTGCTATGACTAAATAAAGACCTCATATGCGCCACACCGGAACAGCATCAGTTAAATAAATTAAATAAATAGCCTACATCTTTTGATTATCTTGTATTCGTTTCTTTTATTTTTACCTGTGTCGTCTTTTCTTTCGTTTCTTGCTCTGACTCAATGATGATTTAGAAAACTTCTGATCACCGGAGGACAGACTCATGTCATCAGAATCTGCGAGGAAACAACAGGGAACAGCAATCAATAAAAATAATAATAAAAATAATAATAAAAATAATAATAATAATAATAATAATAATAATAATAACAATTACTAATAATGATAATAATAATAAAAGCAGAATAATACATTAAAGATTGTAGACAATAGCCATGTTGATCCGTGGCTCTAAAATGTTTATTTCTGCACATTGAGTCTTCAGCGCGGATTCATCCCAAATGACAGAAGATAAAATAGAAATATACTTTTAAAATAGACTGCATTAAGTTTATAAAAATTATTTTAGCAAGACCTCTACACATCTTTTTCCAATATTGAAAACAACAGCATGAAATTAACTTTAAATCTCTCTCCATTATTAACATTAAATCAAGGCGCGAGCTCTTGAGCCCTCGCTTTTTCCCTTTTTGTTCCAGTAATATCTGCTGTCCTCACTCTTAGCTTCACAATAAATACATAATAAATAAAACATAAAACCACTCTTCTCCTCTCTGCATCAGAAACACACAGCCTGCCACACAGTGCAGGCCTACTTGCTGTCACACACTCACCGGAGCTGGCGGAGTGCTGCGCATCCATCTGCGCGTCCATGTGCGCCGCCCTGTGCAGCGGCTGCAGGTGCACATTTTGCGCCTCTGCCAGCACCTCCAGAAACGCAGGCTGGCTGTAAAACGAGTGTATTCCCTCCGGTCCCAGCAAACCCATCCCGACCCCGAGCCCCCCGTGTCCGAGGGCCGACCTGGCGGCCAGGACGTGCGCGCTGTGCGGCAGAGCCTCCAGCGGCCGCCTCGGGACCGCCGGCGGCTCCTTGTTGAGTCCGAGCAGCTCCTGGATCCCAAAGCCGGTGCGCCGGTGCACCACGGGGGCCATCTTCCAGCCTGGAGGCGGCTGCTGGGGTCCCCCGTGGTTCACGGTGGTGTGTGAGGCGGATTTCAGTTTATTCTCAGTGTCTGAGAGAACAACTCCCTCCTTCCCTGTCATGGCGGTGAGGTCCCACTTTTTGTTTTCCACTCCCTCCAAAACAAGAAAGCAGAGTCCCTGATGCAATCAGCTCTGAGATGTTCCCTCTTTATCTGTGCGCCCTCCTCTCTGCTGCGCTTTTTATCCAACAGGCAACAGGCGGCAGCCAATCACAAGAGGAGGAGACTCCACTCTGGAGTTTGCTCGAGCCCCACGACGCTTTATAAAATGGATAATGTAATTTATGGTGATTAAATGTGACATAATAACTCTCATATTTGTCTTTTCGCCAGCAAATTGCTGAGGATGTCTGTGACAAATAATAAAAAGTGTCTCTTACAGCTGCTGCAGAACAATCAGGCCCAAACTCATGAAATAAAGCTTCTGTTAAATACCACAAATTCGTATTTATGTCATATTGAGCGCATTAAAATTAAAATACAAAATCTTTATTGGCTGTTTTCTTGCTGAAATTGTTTTTTTTTTTTTTGCTTGTGACTTAGTAAGACTTAACGAGAGTGTGTTTTAAAGTTAAAATTAGTTCAATAAAATCATCATATAAGGAAAATCTGAATGCTTTTACTTTCACTGTAACTGTTGGTGTTTCTGTGGCTGCTCCTCTGAGTCATCAAGTCGAGGAAAACCAGCTTAATGTGCAACACGTTTGTCAAACACAGGCTCAACTGTTTGAATTCAGCACAGAGGAAACTGCATGATGGACCAAAAATGCTGAATACCAAACAAATAAAATCAGAAAAAGAATCATATCTCTGACTAAATCTACTGATTGAAAAACACATTTGCCTTTTAAGGTTTATTATCAGTCCTATAAGATTAAAAGGCCTACTTAAAATCATCTTATTTATATAATAATATTTATGTAATGACATAAACAAAGATGCATTAGGGGGGTCCTCCGCAAAGACTTAATTTGTTGCATTCTGGTGATTTTTTGCACCAATTTAATGCCTTACATCAATTTATGGTGTAAATGTCTTTAATTTTGTCATAATGAAAGTCCTCTGCTACTTCATCTTGTTACTCCAATAATCTCAGTCACTGTTATCTACTATTTTGTATTAGGTAAAGATGCAAAGGTATTTTGATATTGCATATAACATTAAAAAAACAAATTTGACTGGTCTTCTTTATCATTTCTACCCTTAAAATGTAAGGTTTGATCATTCACCAAAATGCATCTATGAAACAGCAGAGCAAAAGGCAGCCAAATAATTATGCAATTTAACAGAGGAGTAATCTGATTACACCTCACTCACTGTAAAACTGGCATCTTCTTCATAACTCAGCGTTCAAATGGGATATTTCTAATCAGGGTGTCCACTGGTATTAGATATTTAAACTTAACTTTTAAGATATTTTTTTCAAACCAAATTTAAGACAGAATTTTGGACAAATAATGCTTTAATAAGACAAAGATGATAAGTGTAAAGGTAAGTCGGATATATCGAGGAGCGAGAACCAACTTTACAGGACAGCCTGAACCAAAAATGACTATGTCCTGACTTTGTTTACTGGTTTTTATCTTAAATATCAAAATTCATAAACATGTGGATGACAATATACTTACTGAACAATATTTTGACTTATTTATTTTAACTGTGTAAGTGCACTTGTGCCCTTTTCAGCCCCACATATTTCAGTTTCAGTTTAGTTAATTAAAGGAGGGACAGTGCAAATTAGTAAATACACATGGTATAAAAATGCCATAATCAGCCAAAAGGCTGTTTTTCATCTGTATTCACTTGGCTGAGACGTTACACAAGGCTACCTAAAATAAAAACAAAAACAAAAAAAAAAGGGGCGTACAGTTGAAAAGACTTCAGTTTGGTATGTTGTCTTTTGGTTTGTGATTAATAACTCTGGATTTTTTTTAAAATTCACAAGGATCCTTTTGGCTGTAGAAAGCGCTCATAAAGAGCTTTCATCTTTACTTTTATTCTATTTATTCAACCTTTATTTAACCAGGAAGTTCCATTGAGATTTAACATCTCAAGGTGACAGCTAATCAAAGCACATTTAAAATGCAACAAATAATACAAAAAATCTACAATAAAACAACAACTATTCAAACATAGTGACCTCTCAAGAAAAACAAGCACGTCTCTTTCACCACATTCTTAAATTCATCAATGGATATGTGTTATTGATGTTTCCATGTCCAAGGTGCAAAGTGCATCTGATATATATGTATATATAATATAAATTTTTTTGCCTCAAAATGTCACTCAAGCTCCTCTGGTTTTCATCCCTGGATACGGGGTCCTGTGCAGGTTTTATGTAGAAATATGGTTGTTAAGGGAGTTAGGTTAACCTGCATTTTGCCAACAGGTTAAGTATGAAGTAAAGGGGTTCAGTGGGTTTAAAGATTTGTAACATCAGAAATGTGGACATTCATGTACAAGAGCTGGATTTATCATGACAAAAAGAAATTAAAAGATGGATGAATGAAATACGGTAAAATGTTTGTGGCAATTAATTCCTCACAAATTCCAAATAATTTAATGACATTTAAGGCTGTATATTTATTTAATTTAATTTAAGACATTGTAAGGACCTGCAGACACCCTGATACTTTCTAATAAAAATGCCAAAATGTATTAACACAATAAACCTGCACATTAGAGCAGGTCATACTGGATCAGGAGCATGAGAACAAAAAAGAATTTTCACTGGTCAAATTAAAAGAAACACTCAAACTCACATTAGCCAATTTCTCTATTAGTTAATTAATCACATCAGCTTGTTATTAGGACACACACACACACACACACACACACACACACACACACTGATTGATCCGTTAGCAGACTGCAGCTCTCCAACGTCCCATATAACCCATCATTTGCATATTCTAATTAGGTTTGCGCACCAAACGTTTTGTCTTTGGCGGCAGTCTGCGCATCTGTTGATAGGTTATTAAGCCTGTTTTATTCTCTGACGGGTCACATGATAAAGAATACAATATCCCAGTTCAGCGTATTTAGGACACACCAGGGTGGCAATTAAATATGAAACACACAGGCGGAGATGCCAGAGCAGGACGCAACAACAGATTTATTTACCTCCCGAGGTTCAAATGTCTTTCTGTCTGTTTGAGCTCTGATATCACACACTGAGAAGTTCCGCAGTGTTTGAGCGCATAAATCTGAGTGAAAGTATAAGAAGACATGTTGGGATGTCAGGGGAAATCACCCGCGGCTTCTCTTCACACTCATTTATCACAGTATTTAAACCCGCAGCTCAGATTCAGAGCCGCTGAAATGTGAAATGAAGTGAAAATACTCTCATTTTCTCCCCGTCTCACACAAACCTAATCCCCTCTAATCAGCTGTTATTCAATTATTGCGCAGTTTCAATCGCTCGGAGATAATGTGCGGCACACTTTTGGACATCTGGACGGACAATTACGCAGAAGGAGAGTTTATGGAGATGAGTGGACGCGCGCGATGGAAGCGCAGATAACAGTCGTGTCAATGGGACATGTGGTGCTGAATAAATAAATAAAGAGGTGGTTCCGGTGGGACTGTTTGGCAGCCGTGCGTCAGGCTGTCAGGGACGGTCGGACCCACAATAGATTTAGTGCTGGTTTGTAATCTGAGATGTGATCAAGAGATGCGGCTTCACCCGGTCAAGTCAATTATCAGGCTGCTTGTTGCTTTGTGTATCACTGCGCCGCATCTCCCTGCAGGAAAAGGCCTAAATTTAAAGTGGATTAAATACATATCAGGTAAAAAAACAATTGTATTATGATACTAAATTAAATAGTCTCAGGCAGGGGCGTGTGAAATGAGGGATTTGGGGTCCTCTGCAAGAAAATTTTGCTGATTTGTTTGTGCATGAATTGATGCCTTATATCAATTTATGGTGTAAATGTGTTTAATTTTGTCATAATAAAAGTCTTCTGCTGCTTTCATCTTGTTACTCCTGGTCTCAGAGTCATTATTAACTGTTATGTTGTTTAAGACATTGCCTTAAGTAAATTATTTAGCCTTTAAATGTGAAAAAATAAAGTGTGAGATTGTAGATTAAATTCTTCTCTGTGATGAAAAATTAAAATAGTACCACCTTTTTGACCTGTTCCAACAAAAATAATAAATAAAATGTATGTATATAATAAAAATAAAAAAATCGAATGTCCCAGATGTTGTCGAGAGTGAAAGAGAGCAGACTAAAGCGACCTAAATTACCTTCAGCATCTCATGAGAAGCTATTAGGGAGACATTTCATTAGAGGTGAATGAAGAGATCAATGCCATACCAACAGCTATGCTAATGAGGTTTCTACATTACACACACACACACACACACACACACACACACACAAATCACATCCTTCTACTTGGATCAGGATGCAGCTAGAAACACGTTTTTGCATCTCAGCGGGTATCACATCTTATCGCCTCTGAACCTCAGCTTCAGCTCACGGTTCATCTCCATCAAATTACTTTACAAAACTGTTCAGAAAAATGTTTTAAAAAATCAGGAGACAGTGCTTTACACAAGAGAGGAAATGCAACTGAAATCAGGTACAGGAAAATCATTAAGATTATTTGCAAGTTTTGTACAAACAATGGAATGAATGCAAAGGATTAAATGTTATGAACATTTTACAGGAATTATTTAATGTCTTTTTTTTAATTTAATGTCCCATTCTAAAATGTAGAACTATAAGATATGAAAACATACTCCTCCCTGTTAGTTTGCATTACAAACGCAATACATTTCTTACAGTTCTCCACTTTATAAACGTTAAAATTGTATCTACACAAAAAATGAGAATTAACCCCCGCGTTTGTATGCCTCTGTGCACCAGTCAAGTTAATCCTACAGTTTAGGTCCATGTCTGTAAAAACATGGATGTGTCACACACAGAAGATCTATAAAATCAGCACGTACTAGATGGACACCTAAGATTAGTTTCACCAATTTAGTATCCGACCAAATGTCTCCCCTTCAGCTCCTGACATAAGACATCAAGTAATGACCAGAAAAAGTGGTTTATGCAGAACATTATGTCACAGTGAAGTTGACCTTTGGGATATAAAATCATCGTTATATCCTATTAGACTTTTCTGCAAAGTTTTGTCATAATTAGATTTGAATTCTTGAGTTACAGCGAAAAACATGTTTTGAGAGGTCCCAATGACCTTGACCTTTGACCACCATATTCTAATCAGTTTATTCTTTAGTCCAAGGTGCGATGGTGTCAAATTTGAAGAAATTCCTTCAGGGTGTTCTTGAGATATCGCATTCAGACAAACGTGGGACGTACGGATGGATGTAGAGACAAACAACCTGCAAACATAATTTTGTATTCTAAAAATTCTAAAAGAAGCACATGAAACAGATCTGTGAAAAACTAGAATTACCACCTCGCAGTTGTACGCCTCTGCACACCAGTCAGGTTTCTTTTTCAGTTCCATGTCTGTAAAAAACATGGATGTTTCACACAGGTTCCCCGTCAGCACATATAATCTATACCATCAGCTCAGTTTAAAGATCAGTGTCACCAATTCAGTGTCTGACAAAATGTCTCCCCTTCTGTTCCTGAGATATGACACTGAATAATGGACAGAAAAGTGTTTTATGCAGAAAATTATGATGTCACAGTGAAGTTGACCTTTGACCTTTTGGATATAAAATGCCATCACTTCATCGTTTTATCCTGTTAGACATTTGTGGGAAGTTTTGTCAGAATTAGCACACGAATCCTTGAGTTATGGCCAAAAACATGTTGTGTTTTTTAAAGATTATTTTTATGGGCTTTTTGCCTTTATTGACAGGACAGAAGGTGAAATGGGGAGACAGAGAGTGGGGACTGAGCAGCAAAGGGCCGCGAGCCGGATTCAAACCCACGGCCGCTGCAGCGAGGTGATGCCTCTGTACATGGGGCGCCGGCACTATCCACTATGCTACCGACGCCCCCAAAAACATGTTTTGCGAGATCACAGTGACCTTTGACCACCAACACCTTATCAGTTCATTGTTGAGTTCAACGGAACGTTTGTGCCAAATTTGAAGACATTCCCATACGCTCTTCTTGAGATGATCAGACGGACAGACAACCCCAAAAAAACATAATGCCTCTGGGTGTGGCAATCACTGGCATGGAGGCACAAAAATCATCGACCTCCTCCCTTTCTTATGGCTTCCAATGGCATTTGCTAGAATCGACTGTGGCTCATCGAAAACAACCAATCAGAGCAGAGGAGTCTCTAAAGCAGCTGTCAATCATGTCGATCACTGCTCGTGAACTGCAATAAAACTCAAACTAGGCAGCACTGGTCAAGGTTCGTTGAACGGACTAGATGTTGCAATCCCTCTTGTAGCACCACTTCTAATTCATGGGAAGTTCTTGAAAGATGGCTGCTATGAGTTTTTACCGCCGGGACACATCGTCAGTTGTGTACCTCAGCATCGACGGGTGTTTCGGCCATTTAACACAAGACACCCTCCACTGAGGCAGGCCCACCACAGGTTGATCAAGCCTGGGTGTGTGTCCCGGAGTTAGCTGTTTGCCTTAGCAGCCCAGATGGTGTCGTTTCTCTTCAACCACAGCCAATGACTCGTCCACTCAGCAGTGTTGGCCAGCTCTTTAATGGCCTGTCTGTGAGCCTGTCCCCTGACTCCAACCTCCTTAAAGAGCTTTGCTGTTGTACTGGCTACAAAGCCCCTGCGCCCCACCTCCACCGGGCGCACCTTTACTTTCCAGCCTTTGTCCTCTGCCTCAGCTGCTAAGATGGAGTACTGCAGCTTCTTGCGCTCATATGTTTCTTCCATGGCGTCCTCCCAGGGGACTGTCAGTTCAATGATGTAAACCAGCTGGGAGGAATTAGACCAAAGGACGAGGTCTGGTCGCAGAGTGGTCGTCGCAATCTCCGGTGGGAAAATGAGCCTCTGATCCAAGTCGACTCTAAACTGCCAGTCCCTGGCTGCATTCAGTGGGCCCATATCAGGGGCTGAGGGGTGGGTCCTCAGCTTGTCTCCCTCCCTAACAAACGATGGTGGGTGTCAGCGCGCATCCTGGTTGTTGAAGGGTTGGGCGTTGATGAATACCCTCTTACACTCAAGTTTGTCAGCTAGACACCTGAGGACCTGGTTGTGTCTCCAAGTGTATCTGCCTTGAGTGAGGCTGTTCCTACAGCCAACCAGGATGTGTTTGAGCGTTGCTGGAGTCGTACACAGGGGGCAGGATGGGTCTTTTCCAAGCCAAAGCTGCAGGTTTGTGGGAGAGGGCAGCACGTCGTATGTAGCTCGGACGATGAAGCTCAATCTGTTGTATTCCATGCCCTAGAGTTCGCTCCATGTGAGTTTCCTCTTCTCAACGCCCTCCCATTTCATCCAGCGACCCTGTGTGGCCTGTGCTACGGCTTTGGAACGTCTGGCTGCTTCCTCCTGTCGGCGCACCTCCTCTACCACCATGGTTCGACATTCGGTTGCAGATGCCTTTTGCCAGAGAGGTGTTACAGTTCCAGGTCAAATATGAACCAACATTCTGATTGCTTATTTCTTGCCTCAACTGTTTTCAGAAACATATTTTAGTCTACTGTTTAGCTGTAAAATGAGAAAGTCTGTGACCCGGTCGCCATGTTAGAAAAAGTTGCCTACCGGTTGGATCAACTTTCTCATGTTTTGGCTCACGATACACATTTTTGGGGATACAATCTGCACAAAAAGGGCAGAGATAATTTGGTAAAAAAACATCTGCTTTTTGTGCCAGAATCTCTGCAGATAAAACAGTGCCAGGTCGCTAAAAAATACCAATGTTTAGTGCCCATGTTAAGTGCTAAAGTACAAATCATTTTGTTGTTTGCTGGTCTCAAACAGTGGTCTGCAGTTTGGCAGGCGTCTTGCAACGTGTTTGCAGAAAAAACAATAAAAAAATTAAACCCCAGCTAAAGCTGACACCATGAGAAACCAAAATACCGAAGGAGACACACAGGACTTCAGACTATCTATGAAGATAATCGATCAAACACTCCAACAGTGTCTTTGTCCACGTCCTTGTATAAATGATTTACCAAAAATATCTCTAATTAAAATTCATCCACTGTAGCTCTTCAATAAAAACATATTTGAGGTAATAACAGTCTGGGTCAGCGATGAGTTTCTGAAGCAGCTCTTTCTGTCTGATCCGTCTTTGTCTTTGTTCGAGGCTGCAGAAATGGCTCCTCTAATCTAGCTAATTGCCGTTTCCCAGAGCTCGACATTTAAGAAGAAGAGCTGGGTCACCAAACAGCCGTTGATCAAAACATCCTATTAAGGTGAAGAAACAAAAGGCTCTCACAGTCTTAACAATGTGCCACTGGTGATTCAACAATTTGCTCTGTGGGCACAAAGCATTAATTAGGGCAATAACTTCATGCTATTGCCGTTCTATAGTCTCCATTTCTGTATGAGTGCATCTATTTATGCTCTGAAGTTTGTCGGGGACTCTGACTTGACGAGTGTGCCGCATTCCCCCGTCCCATGTGCAGATGTGTTATTGGCATAATGAGGAGAATACTTTGGGAAACGTGGGAGAGAGGCCCCTCAAACTCCAAAACTTTCCTGACAAAATAATATTCCTCACTGTGGCTGCTCGTAACGAGAATTGACATGGTTACTTGGGCCCATTTCTTGTCTAATTAGCACACTTCCACAGTGGACAGGGACGAGCAGTTAGGCAGGAGAAGGGAATCGGACAGGCATGGCAGTGGCAACACAAAAAGGGGCCTCTGGTTTCAGCGTAATTAGGTGAGACAATGCCCCTGACTGTTTTGAGATATGGCAGCGGCTCAGAACTGGGGCTGAGCAAGCGAGCGGACGCCCCGCGAGGTACGTCTCCCCGAGACCCTAATAAGCCCCTAATTGTCTTTTTTTTTGATTCACATGGGCAGCACCAGCAGACATGAAGACAGCCTATTCTTGGTCTCCTGCAGAGAGCGTTTCCCTCGTCCTGCAGGACGGGGGAGATTTCAGTTGACTCACTCAGGACCTTCACTGTATGGCCCTCAAACTCCAGACAACTTGTGTTAACATCATGTGACAGCGTCCCAAACCTGGAGAGCTGCCAACTTGTTGAAGGCCGAGACACAGGGGCAGCTATGTTTCTTTAGCTGTCAAGTCACTAGAAGGAAATGTCGGCATTGTACACTTCTGCAAACCATAAGTACGTTACATATCAAAGTTTCCAAAGTGACGTAGTATATGAGCTGACTTTGTCATATCAACAATGCATAAAACTGCCGTGACACCATCTTCACGGTGACACGAGACACACTTTCATCAGCAGAGGAAAATCTGCACTTTGTAAATTGTATGACGTAGTGTACGGTGTAATTTTGTTGGCTGCCATTTTGGAAATCTGGATCAAGGGAACAAAAAAGTTGCAGTGGCCACTAACAGAGGCTTGGCTATTCAAAAATGGTGGGTTTGTGCAAAAATTTTTTTCCTAAGATGGCAGAGGCAGGCACTGCCCTACTTTTCATTTCAGGCAAGAGGAGATTGGTTTGGGTTAGGGTAAGAATGTCAGAGTAAGCCAATCAGAGACAAGAGGACAGTTTTTGAAACATCAGTTTTCAGTCGATGCACTTAAAATAATACGAGAATTAGCCACTTTGTTAGCATGCAGGCCGTGGTAACATTAGCCATAATCGCTGGAAAAAAGAATTAAGGATGCACGATAAATGACAGGCCATTAGCTTATAGGCCAGTAGTAGGAAACTTATATTATTTATCATTATTACAACAATAAAATTATAGCCGATAAATACAACCAATGATGCAAAGCCAAATTGCTTTCATTGAATTAACTAGCCGCATCTATGCCGCCCTTAAACACATAGCAAAAGCAGAAGAGCAAGCGCAGCATGCTAACTATAGAGCCAAACATGGGTGTGGACGTTTTTTCATAGTTTTAGAGAAAGACAACATAATTGTGCCGGGGATGAGATGCAGTAATGAAGTACCGTCCCTACAGCTGCTGTCTTTCCGCCAAACAGTCAGTTCAACATCTACCAGTCTGGCTCCAGCTAACACAGCAGCAGCAGCTAACATCCAACACCGAGCTATTAAACAGTCCCAACAAACCACATCGACAGTGTAACTGCTCGACACTGTCATTAAACCTGTTAATAACCATTAGGTAACGTTAGCCACATGATGCTAACAGTTAGCCTTGTAACTGTGTTTGTGTTAGGGTTGTGGCGGTATGAGATTTTCCACGATACTATAACTGTATCAGAAAATAACGCAGTTTCACAGTATCACAGAATATATATGATCAGTCAGAGTGACCCTGAAAGGAATGAAAAGGGAAAGTCAGAATTTGGAGTCCAGTGTCAATGTTTTTTAGTATTTCTTTCACAAAATAAAAGTTATTTTTGTGAAATGAAACATGTTTTCATGCCTAGGCTTATTACATAATGAAACTGCTTTAAAGTTACGTAATACCTTTGAATAATATTAGCAGTAAGGAATTAAGTTAGAAGTACAGCTAAAAATCACCCTGGGCAAGATTAAATTACTTAATATTACACAATAAATTGGTATAATAATAACTGACAAATGGTATGTGGCACTAACATGATTCTTTTAAACAGTCTAATGTGAATGAAATACTTTGGTTTGACAAGCGAAAATTCATTCAGTTATCCAGATGTTGATCGTGTGCGACCGACGTAAGCAATAAAATCAAGTAAATCTAAACTACTTTTTTTGAGTGTAGTCAAACTGTGCTTATAGAAATATGCCGATCACTGAGTCCAAATGTCCTGGTGTGAGAATAACTAGTAATTAATGTGGATGTATAAGGAATTATATTGAAATACTATTTCTCAATTTATGGGCTATTTGGGATTTCTGAGGTAATGGTATAGAAAAATAGAGCATTTGAAAAGGCTATTGATGTGGACGTCAGTTACCTGGCAACAATCAAAGCTTCGAAGCATTCAGGTTAGCCCTACTTATTTCGAATCATTTGTTTTTTCTTCTTCGCCAGAACTAAACTTAGAATTATTATTATTAAATAATCATCAGATTCACTTTCTATTTTTATGCAGCTTAAGAAAACTTTGAACCACAAGCAGCTGGACTCTACAGGCTGCATTTCAACACTGTTTAACCAGACACACATTAACACACACACAGAGACTGGTCCATATGTTTGAGGCCACTTCTAACGGCAGGTGGTGCCCACAAGACTCAATATTTCATAACTCCCTCTCTCTAACATCCCCTGCAGTCAAGGCCTCTCCGCTCCTGTTTGGAGGAACGTCAATGCGATGTGCCCTCACTCCTTTAATTAGCTGTCAATTAGTGCAAATGAATCAACTCTTCGCCTAATTAAGCAATGCCACCAGGCAGCTCCCATATACGGGCCATTGTGTGAGCAGCATGAGAAAACCGCAGCTAGCAAACTCACTTTGGATCACAAGTGCAACGTAACGATCACACTGACACACTGTGTGTAGGGAGGGGTGTGTGTGTGTGTGTGTGTGTGTGTGTGTGTGTGAGAGAGAGAGAGATTTTACGTATCTTAATTGCAAAACTAGTAGAAATTGTCCTACTTGACTCATTTCCTATTTTTAACCCACTGTCACGTTTACAAAGACACACAAATAAAAACACACTCCGGCAGAAGCACTTGGATTCAACAGCAGCTTATCACTTTACTGAGACAGACACTTTCACCAAACATGTCACTCATGCCGATGATTTAAAACCCTGTGAGTGAACAAATGTCACTGTATTTGGTGATGCTCTTTAAAAAGGTAAGAGCATGTGAACTATCCAGCAAATCTTTTTAATTTAAGTGTTATTTCCTTGAACATACAAATATGGACGCAAATGAGAGACAGAAGTATTTGAATTTCAACAGCCACTGAATACTCAAAGGAAAACTTTGGTATTTTTTAACTTGGACACTATTTTCCCATGTTTTTATTGTCTAAGTTACTACATGAGACAACCATTTTTCAAACTGGTTCAGTTTTAAGAGAGACTGCTGCAGCCACAGCGGTGAAACAGGCTGCAATGTAACCACTTGGGGTATGTTCGCACCATCAATTTACACACATTAAAGTGCTTGTTTTGGTCACTGACAGGCTCAGACTAATTTTAGATTTGTCTAACAACATCACACAAAGGACCCTACAAAGAAATGAAATGTTTTTTCTTGACACAAAAACACAGGAAAATAGTGTCCAGGTTAAAAAAAACAACCTAAGTTTCCCTTTATGATCGAAATTTAAATACCTCTGAATTCTTAGCATCAAAATATTTTAATTTGGAAACCATTTATTTGAATTTTATTTGTTCTGAATTCACCTCTATGAAAATAAACCAGAAATGTCTTCATTTGCAATTAAAAAAAAGCTAAATTTGAATATACTGTATATATTTTTTCAATGTTCACTAATTCAGATGCAAAACTTTAAATTGTTTCACAAAAAAAAGTAGATTTTTCTTCTTTGGTGCTGGGGTGACCACACCTATTTTTCCCTAAATCCATGAGCAAAGACTAAAAACTTACAATATTAAACATGTTTAATTTTGTCGTAATGGCAAAACGAAAAAAAAAAGACTGACTTAAACAGCTTGAACTGAGTTTTGTGGCCACCTTACGCCAGACGATGGAGATCACAGGAGTGTTCACCAACTGAGGTAAAACTCTCATGATTTTATTCTGACATCGGAAATTTGTCTGTGACTTTGAAATCGCTTGAAAAGTTGTTCGGTGTGAGGTGGGCATTACCAGAGGCCCGTCGTTCTCCCTGGGAGTCATCTTTGGGTTTCAGTTTTCGAGCTGCTTTCTTGGATCACAACCGCTGTGCTCCGATAGGCCAGAAGTTGGTTCGACTGCGTTCAGGCTTGATTGCCTGTCCTGTCCAGAGCAGCCCAGATGTTGCCATTTCAAATTTTCAACTTTAATTTTTGGATCTGAATTTGCTTTGCTTTCATACACGAATAATCAAAAACTTAAGCTACAGTTTTAGCTATGACCCTACACCAGTTAGCCAAATTTTTAATCCACATGAAATATTATTTTTGACACTGAACAGAGATTTGACTCCATTTATATTCTTCATGATTTCCCTGGGATTAATATCCTGTGTTTTTCTCAAACTCTCAGCCTCAGATTTCAGTCAAGATGTTATCATGCAGTCCACATACTTCATTTACAGTCAGAGCGGAAATGTAATCTCCACAAACATCTGTTCACTTCTGACTCTCAAGACAAGAGCCTGTTTTTTTTTTATTCTTAAGAGTGACATTCTTCTCAGCTGACTGAATAAAATATTGGCATCGCCTTTAATTTGAGTCAGGTCGTCATCAGCACTTTGTTTGTTTACAACTGAGTTCAGAGGAAAATGAATTTAGCTTCAACATTTGACTTTATACTGTAGTTTTTAAGAGTTGCTTCATTACTGAGGTCACACCTCTGACCTCAGATTAAGATTTAATTTTCACTTAAAGGGGACAGATTATTTTACACTCATACAACACACACAACATGATCAATATTGACGAATGAATCTGTCATGGTACAAAAGGTCAAAAGGGCTACGTAAACACTCTAACTACACCCAGCAACCGAATCACTGCTCAGAATGAAGTATGCTTCTACTGCTAGCTCACCTTGCACCAGTGAGCTAGCTCACATTACAGCTCAGCCGAGAAGGACACCATGAATGTTTACATCTCGCAGTACCATGAGCACGAGCGTCTCATCCATGAATAGATGCACACTTCCTTCTGCGCAGTGATACAGTTGAAGGGTGTAGTTCAGTAGAAAGAAAACAGTTCCTACATGAAACTGCTCACAACAAGGTCTGTGGATTATCTTGATTAACCAGTTCATGATTACTGGGAAGAGACATTGCTGTTGAGATTTGAGCATCACAAACAGTTTCACTATACTTATAAACTCAATTAATTAGCTCAAAATAACTGCCTGTATTTTTACTTTAAAAAGTAGATTACATAATTCTTTACAGTAAATGATGAGGAGATTATACACCTATAAAATAAAACATTTTGGTTACCAAAATAGAGGTGGAAAAGCTGGTTAATTGGTTTAAGTCCTAAAACATTAAAAGATTCGGAAAAGGTTTTGCACGACAGAACCAGGAGTTCAAACCAAACATTAGTGAAGGTCACTTCTTGTTAGCTGCTTTTAGTCATTTAGTGAAACATGGTGTATTTTTCATGATTTTTAGGCTTTTCAAATGTATATTGTTTTTAGATGTATCACTTATGATTAGCCTTTTATTTATTAACTTAAACACTGGCACTGTTTTCGTTCATGCAGTTGTTTTTTTATGTAGTGGCTGGGCAGGTTCCTGAGCTAAGTTCATAATGGAGTGTTTGTTATTCTGTACTTACAACAGCCAGATTACATTTAAAGTCAATGCAAATGCCAGTTCTGGGTTTGCCTTTTATTTCTATTACAATAAACTGCTATCTTATAATAATTCTTAACATCTTCAAAAAAAAAAAAAAGACTTGTACAATTGCACTTGAAGCCACGTCTCTGCCTAAATTTTTTAATAACTATAATTAATGTGGATGCATAAGGAATTCTCATCAGTTCATCCTCGCATCAAAGTGAATGTCTGTGCCAAATTTGAAGAAATTTCCTCAAATTATTCTAGAGATATCACATTGACAAGAATGAGATGGATGCAAGGTCACAGCAACCTTGAACTTTGACCACCAAAATCTAATCAGTTCATCAATGAGTCCAAGTGGATGTTTGTGCCAAATTTGAAGAAATTCCCTCAAGGCTTTCTTGAGATTTCACATCCATGAGAATGAGACAGACAAGGTCACAGTGACCCTGACCTTTGACCTATGACCATCAAAAACGAATCTGTTCATTGCTAAGTCCAAGTTGATGTTTGTGCCAAATTTGAAAAAAATCCCTTGGGGTATTCTTGAGATATTGTGTTCACAAGGACGAGATGGACGTACTGATGTCCATACAACAACCCAAAAACATAATGCCCCTGGCCACAGCTATCGCCAGCGTGGAGGCATAATAACAAATAGTGTTGCTGTTTTATTAGCCTGTTAAGGGTGAATATTCACCAGTTACGATATACTCCAAAAAATACTCCAGCAGCCATATTCGCATGAGTAATGCAATGTAAAAATTTGCTTTATTTTTGGTATGAACACAGTAGTGTTACTGCTGCTGCAGTTTGTCTTTTATATGTTCTCTGGGTTACCTTATTATTGTGGACGGGTGTTGTCTGATTTAATCTATTTTAAAAGCAGTTTCAAAGCTCTCTCCGTACTCCCAGGAATTCTTGTGGAGATATACCGTATCCTTTTTTTATTTAATTGGCTTTAAAGTGGTCCAAATCAAATATACTGAGTCTGAAAATACCGGAATGAGCCTTAAAATTAACCATGGGTAACGTTTCAAATGTAGAGCAAACGTAAATTCACCCAAGGTTGTTAAACTCGCTGAGTCTGTACGCTGGTGAACACTCAGACACTGTGATGTAAGGATGCTTTGTGACATGAGGAAGCAAACTCATTTTCAGGCACGTGAGCAGCCATGTTGCCTCCCTCCCTCCAGCAGCCACTCTAAACCATTACAGGCTGTAATTGTTATTTAATGGATTAAACATTCATCCTTCCTGTGCAAACCCCCAGAGGGCTGGATGACAGCTTCACCATGTTCACACAGCTAAACATCCCCCCATCTCTCACACACTCTGTCTCTCTCTCACACACACGCACAAACACACACACACACACACACCCGTCGACGCTCATTTGACGGCAGTGTTTGTGCTTAAAATTCAATTACCCACTTATTGATAGCTCTCTGGGGTGCTAAAGAAGTGGACACAGTGCCGGCGGTGGAGGTGTGGATGATTTCCCAGGAGGCTCGGGCTCCTCCACACATCTCCAGCTGGATCTATTTCATGGCTTTACTCATCAGCGGCAGACGCAGATGGAGCAGAAGCAGCCGTCATACACCTGCACACACCAGCGCACGCAGACACAGGCAGACAGGGAGGTGCGTCACACAAACACACACACAGACACACACACATAACTTATTATTGTACATGCGAACAGCGTGAGAGTAACGAGACGTTTGGTGAGCTTTATCTGATGGTCAAAAAATACATTTGAAATAAAATAAAATACAGATGTAGAGGTACAGAGAATGTCATAGTGTCTAAATTTTAAGGCTGCAACAGATGATCACTTTCAATATAAATGAATCCATTGGTTGTTCAATTGATCGAATAATTGTTTAGTCCATAAGATGTCAGAAACTAATGGTAACCAAACCATTACCAAATTCCCGAGGGCTCCAGTCCAAAACCTAAAGACAGCAGAAGCTGCTAAATGTCTTGTTTGCATTTTATTTCCCTTATACTCTTATCAGTCATCCAAATTATGATTCTAACAATGTCATCACTTCTTAATCTTTATAAAAATGGCTTCTCTTGCATGACGATGTGGCGTCGGTTGTCGTCTGCTATGAAACACTACTCGAGATAAAAACGATAGATTATTGTGCACGACACTCATTGTCATTCACGATCCAAGCCGACACTGTACGACATGGTGTCTGGCTATAATTTGGCTGATATCGTGTAGCATGACCGCAGCATTAGTCGGATGGTTATCAAAATATTTGTACAAAAGACCAGGGTCCAACAACAACACAGCTGTGCTCCATTGATTCTAATGCAATTGTTTCAGATTTCCTTAATTTTCAGGCAGGTTTTGTGGTTTTGGAGCTAAATGTTGTGCCTGGGGCACGTTGTGTATTAATGATACTCGTTACCTGGAGAGGTTGGAAAAAGATATACGTTTCTTCCCTGTTCCAAAACCAAAATCAAACCCTGAAAAGTGTAGGGTTAACTAGCTAGCTACTGAAGATATAGCCTACTGAATGTATACACATGCTGCTTTTGCTTTTTAATGATTATAACAGTGAAACAAAGACCGACCCTGCTGTACAGGAACCAGTGAAGGGAAGCAGGGAAACTTTCCTGATATTGAACCAGCTGTGTGTCATCACAGTGTACGCAGATGAACGTTGTTTGACTTCCCTTGGAGATCCCTGCCCGAACAGTGTTCATCTGCACACACTGTGATGCCACACAGCTGGTTCAATATCAGCAAAGTTTCCCTTTATATTCATTGTCTTCTGTGGCGATCAGCAGTGATGTGGTGGTTCACTTTTACACTGTGATCTGTAGCGTATAGTTTGGCTTTAGCTTCTAACTATCTTTGTCTTTTTAACCTGTTGTTGCTGCTGAGTCAGTTTGACATCCTGGATATATCCTTCAAACACAGACTGTAGACCCCTCTGTCTGCTTCTCTCTGGAATCACTCTTTCATTTCTCCAAATATATGATAATATTTCTTCAGGGAGTGCAGTTAGTTCCGTGCTTACTCCTACAGCTTGTTGGACCATCACAAAGGGGCGGGGCTTAGCAAAAGGTCAACTGAAAGGGATTACTTTTATATGGTTTTCTATAAATTGTTTTTTAAGGAAATCCTGCATAATGCACCTTGACAGAAAAGAGTACAAACATGTGACCTGGCTGCACCACTCAGGCACAAAATTCAAAAGCAAATTCACCCTCTACACTGTCTCCAAATATTTATAAGGAAAAAAACATGTTTGTTTCATCACTTTAGGTGCAAAAAAAATAGCACTTGACTCTGCATAAAAAGCCACAGGTAGACCCACAGGTTAGCCACGCGTCGTACTGTCCCCTGAGGCCTTCGGGGCCCCGTGGGAAAACTCGGCTTGCCGCTGGCCTCGTTCACCGCTAATTACAGCACTCATCTCTGCTCTCCCATGAGACACCACCACTCTGACGACAAGACGCTGCACAGTTTGGGGTTCTGCATCACCGGGCAACAGCTGGGGCTGGGGCTGCCGGCTGCACGTCAATACACAGGGTGGGGGGTGGATGATGTGTGTATGTTGGGGGTGGTGCGGTGCATTCATTCATTCACACCATGCTGGGGTGACTCTGATGCTTTTTTGGAGACGATTTCCGAACTCTGATCTAGTTTTTTTTACTCTCTGCTTTGACTGAAGCTTAACAACACATAGCCTGAGCTCAGATATACAACACCATATAACCCAACATGAGTTCTGATTAGAAAATAAAGATGAATCTTGTTGTCCTTTCATGTGACAGGGTCAGACTACAGCGTACACGTCCCTAAGGATGGCGCCGGATCGATGAGCTCTGTACATACTGTACTCCTCTCAGCGTGATTGCACTGACTCTTCATTAGCACCAACGCTGAGCTTTAATGGCCTGCATGCTTCTGTCGGCCGTAAATCTCCCAGACTCCACCCAGGTTTGCTCCCCTGTCTCATCAAAGGGAAGGGCTGTGAAGAATGAAGTCAGTGTGATGAAAAAGAGAATGAGATTTATCTGCCTCCCTCTTCCTCCTCCACCTCCTCCTCCTCTTCAATGCACCGAGACAAGCTTGTGAGTGCAGAAAAATGACAAGTGATCTCGCCAAGGCACACCCGTAAATGTGATGATGCCTCAGGATGTGTTTGAGATGCTGATGAGCCTGCTGGCCAAAGACGGCAACATCAGATGTCACATTTAAATGTGGTTGGAGTGAGTTAGGTGAGGACTCACAGCAGACACTTGAAGGCAAGGTAAGACAGATAAAAGTGAGGTTTACTCTGTTGGCTCAGGCCAGAAGGAAGCTACAGAACAGCAGTCGGAAGACGATGTGAATTGAGCACAAAGATATGAAGCTACACTGACAACATGGGCTGAGACTGACAGTCGGGCAGCTAACTACACTTTGTGAGCAGGTACTGTTTATATCATACTGTTTATTGGTGGCTGATTAAGGGAAATGAGTGGCAGGTGGTATCTGTGTCTTCCTCAAGCTCGGGTCCTCTACCAGAGGTCTGGGTCTTTGAGGGTTCTGCTCAGTATCTTAGCTGTTCCTAGGACTACACTCTTCTGGACAGAGACCTCAGATGTTGTACCTGGAATCTGCTGGAGCCACTCTCCCAATTTGGGGGTCATAGCCCAGAGTGCGCCAATCACCATTGGCACCACCGTTGCCTTTACACATCTTCTCTGGCTCCTCTTTCAGCCCTTGTTTTTTTTTCAAGCTTCTTGTGTTCCTTCTTCTTCTGTTGCTCGGGATTGCTTCATCTTTCACCACTGCCTTCTTCTGTTGTTTGTCGATCAACACAATGTCCGTTTGGTTAGCCATCACCAGTTTGTCAGTCTGGATCTAGAAGTCCCACAGGATCTTAGCTCGGTCGTTCTCGACCACCTTAGAAGGTGTCTTCCACTGTGACCTTGGGACTTCCAGCCCATAATCAGTGCAGATGTTCCTGTACACTATCCCAGCCACTTGGTTATGGAGATCCATGTACGCTGCTCCTGCCTGCATCTTACACCCTGCTAATATGTGCTGAACTGTCTCAGGAGGATCTTTGCACAGCCTGCACCTGGGGTCCTGTCTGGTGTGGTGGACCCCTGCTTCTATTGATCTTGCACTAAGTGCTTGTTCCTGTGCTGCCATGATTAGTGCTTCTGTGCTGTCTTTTAGTCCAGCCTTTTTCCAGCCTCTGGTAGGATTTCTTGATACCAGCCACTTCTTCAGTCTGTCGTTGGTTCATGCCGTGCAGGGGCTTGTCCTTCCATGATGGTTCATCCCCCTCTTCTGCTGCCTAAGGTATTCTCTTAGCAGCTCATCTTTAGGGGCCATCTTCCTGATGTATTCCTGGATCTTGGTTGTTTGTCCTGGATTATGGCTCTGACGCTGACCAGTCCTCGGCCCCCCTCGCTACGCTTAGTGTATTGTCTCAGGGTGCTGGACTTGGGATGAAACCCTCCATGCATTGTGAGAGGCTTCCTTGTCTTGATATCAGTGGCCTCTATCTCCTCCTTTGGCCAGCTTATTATACCAGCAGGGTATCTGATGACTGGCAGGGCATACTTGTTGATGACTCGGACCTTGTTCTTTCTGTGTAGCAAACCTTTAAGGACCTGCCCTACTCTGTGTAGGTATTTGGCTGTGGCTGACTTTCTTGCGGCCTCCTCTTCACTGTCACTAGAGGTAATTAGATTTGTTTTAAAATAGTTCAACAAAATGCCCTTTATTGTTCAAACTGAACAACAAAGCTCTTTTAACAATGTTTTGGGGACTTTTCTTGACCGCTTATCAGGAACCTGAATCTGTCTGGAAATATCTGCACCACGTTCATTTTTTAAAAATCAATTAATCTACAACATTTCGTTTTTATTTGTCTTTTAAAATGTGGACAGCCCACCCCCTGTTTTTGTTCCTTCAATAAGTGTATTTTCTAAATATTTCTTTCTATGTCTTTTAAAAATAGTGAAAAATAAAAGTAAAAAAATGTCATCATCACTCAGTACCTGGAGGTTACGGCTTTAATGAGGAGGCCGTGAAAATTGTTTTGCAGCTAGAGGCAGAATCCGTAATAAAAAACTCAATTTAATGTCTAATGTTACATCAGGAAAGATGCCAACAATGACTTTGTTGGAGTCAGAGTCAGATTGAGTCTCTCTTTGGATGTTTTAACAATAACTAAGCAGCCAAAGCCAAAACCTGCTCAACACAAGTCAGATAAATCATTATGGTTCTCCATTATAAACTGGGACCAGATACGTTACACTGCTGGTCGCAGTTTGAAGTCTTAATCTTTTCAGAGGGGCTAATTGTCAGAAAATGCTGTTTGACAGTTGGATGACATCATGGTCTGACCAGCGAGTGTGGGGCAGTGGAGAGTGAAGACGTGTTGCTGCGTCCCATTCATTCTGACCTTTTTTCTGCAGTTTCAGGTCAAGAAATTTAGGTCAGAGAACAATGCACTCTCTCTGTTAGACCATAGCGGGGTGCCAGAGCCCCTCTCATGCTCCCCTCTGACCCTCATCCCAAGCCTTCACATCCAACCACTCAGCACAACGTTACACTTGGCAGACACACACCAAAACTCCCCTGTGGAGTTTAGCTGGGAGAGCTGTGTCACTAAATAAAGCAGGGTGGGGAGACACCTTGTGGCTAGATATCATAATTACACTTTCATTTCTCTTTATGGACTCCTTGTTCTTATTGTTGGAGGAAATTTAGGGGATTTAGGGGTAGAGTTACAAGCCAGGAATAAAAAGACTGGGATTGCTGTGGAAAGCTTACAAAACACCTGTACGGAACATCCCACAGGTGAACAGATTAACTGGCGAAAGATGATAGTATCATTAATAGGTGTGAATGGGGCATCCTCAAAGGTTCAGTCGTTCATAAGCAAGGACAGTGCTAGGTTCACCAGTTTGTGGAAAAACTGCATGGACAAATAATCCAACAGTTTAAATCATCAGCGATTCTCAACACACAATTGCAAGGAATTAAGGGATTCCACCATCTAAAATGCATGTCATCATCAAAAGGTTCAGAGAGTCCAGAGAAGTCTCTGTATGCAAGGAACAAGACTAAAAACCAATACTGAATGCCTGTGACCTTTGATCCCTCAGGTGGCACTGCATCAAAACCGACATGATTGCGCAAAGGATATTACTACATGAGCTTAGGAACACTTTGGAAAACCATTGCAGCCATGCAAGTTAGGACTCTACCATGCAAACTGGAAGCTATATATCAACAACATCCTGCTGATTTCTCTGGGCCTAAAGTCATCTGAGATGGACTGACACAAAGTGGCAAAGTGCACTGTGGTCTGACGAGCCCACATTTTAAATATTTTCTGGAAATCATGGACGTCGTGTCCTCCAGGTTAAAGAAGAAAAGGACAATCCATATTGACCATATGGGGGTTTGTTAGTGCCCATGGCATGATGGGTAACATTAGATCTGTGAAGGCATGTTCTCCCCTGTGTCAGTGGGTTTTCTCCAGGTTCTCTGGCTTCCTCCCACTATCCAAACACATGCATGTCAGGTTAACGATTGATGATTTTGGTTTCCACTGACTGTTGTTATGCCATTTTGTTCTCAACAAATTATATAATGCACAGCAGTAAAGATTTTCTACTTTAACAATTAATTCATCTGATCTGATGTGTGATTTGAATGTTCCCCCTTTTTTAGCAGTGTAAATTCCTTTCAGCTTGCGCATACATATACCAAATATGAATTCATTCAACAAACATTGAGCTGCAACCTTAACCACTGACAAGGCACAAAACATGGGCATGTCGCTGTCAACAAATAAAACTAGTTACAACCACCATAATCAGTGTGTTGTTGTTCTCACCTGTCTGAAGGCATGTTGTGAGTTTTAGGCTCCAGGTCCTCTCGGCCTCTCTGCTGCCTCAGAGTTAACATTTAGTGCTGAATGAGTGTGTGTAGTCACCTCTGGGACCATTGTCACAAACAGCAGACAGTATTTACACACCTCACTGAGAGGAAAAGTTCCTCAGTGACGGCAGACATCACCTGGAGCACGAGCATCTTAGCATCTAGCATGTTAGCCACACCCACAATGCACCTGTTGTTCGCCCAGTAGTGGGTGTGTTTGATTTGCTCATTGAGCATGCGCGCCGGGTGGTGAATAATTAAAGTTACTGGAACCTTTTCTTTTTCTTTCTTTTTTCTATCTACATCGAGGTACAATCATTCTAACTTTAACCAAAACCAATAACGACGTAATTCTTTATTTTACTGCTTTGTTGTAATGCTTCTTTGTACTACTTCATTACTTTTTGGGTTATTTACTATCCGTGGCTGCAACTGCATTCATACTTTTTCTTTTCAGGTTATATTATCAGTTAAGTGATATTTGTATGTTTGCCTATTTGTAGATTTTATCCACATCCATGTAACCTCCCAGCCAACATTTGTATGTGGGCCCCCAATGGGATTTATTTATGTATTTATGTTTTTATTTATTTAACAGGAACAGTGCACAGCCACTTAGCTGCACTAGAGTTAGCTATCAGCAAATTTTCATCTGTAGTCCCTGGTCAGGAAACAGAATAATTTCTCTGCTAAGACTTTAGATTAAAAACACAGCTACAGTTGTCCACCAGTTCCATATTGACCTCATGCCCCAGATAAAATGCCCATTTTGGACCCGTCCCCTCTTGGTACCTAGGTAGCACTAGCATAACCCAAGTAGTGCCATCTTGGATAAACCCATCCATGTGGGCAATTGTCATAGGGCCAATGTAACCCATGGACAGTCCCACTGGGGGCCCATTTTTTCAGCCTATTTACTACCCACATGGGGCCCACATACAAATGTTGGCAGGGACCATAATCACTTTGTAATAATGAAGAATAATATTTTTTTTAGGCAGCTTAAGATTGTGATGGACATGATTATACATCAAGATGTAGGCTAGTTGTGGCTGTAGTTGACTTTGACTGATCATAGGAGTGTATTTGTGTGTTGCTACATGATTGTAGAGTAAGATCAGCACAAATAGAAATATATAAAATACAAACAAATCAGCAAATATAATCCTTTATTTCGTCAACAGTGAGGAAAACTGTAGAGGGATGGTGCAAGCAGGAGGCATCAGCAGATATATGTAAGTACTTAAAAGGAATAAATAAAAATAAAAGGAAAATACAGTAAACTGTACAAAGAGCAATATAATAAGCAAACAGTATAACAACACAGAGCAATATAAAAGGAGAAAAATATAATAAAAGAGACAAACTGAATGGCTGATTTCACATTATTGACAACAGACAATAAATAAATAAAGACACCATTTTTTAAAGTCTGATATTGTTTTAAGATATAAATCTACATCTGAATACTTGAAAGAAGCATACGAGGGCAATTTCTTTGAGTATTTTTGTTTTATGAATATAAAATTTAGCTAAAATAAGGAGCAAATTAATCATATATCAGGTTCTTTGAGTAAGATGTTCATCTCTGCAGCTGCAGTTTGATTTTCTGCCGCTAGATGCCGCCAAAGCGCGGTCAGTGATGACGTCACTTTACGCCAATTCATAAGCACTATGACTGTTACCATTTCCTCGCCGGGTGTGGTGGCGCGCGCCTGTAATCCAAGCTACCGGGAGGCTGAGGCTGGCGGACCGTTTGAGCTCAGGAGCTCTGAGCTGCAGCGGACTATGCCGATCGGGTGTCCGCACTAAGTTCGGTATCGATATGGTGCTCCTGAGGGAGCTCGGGACCACCAGGTCGTCTAAGGAGGGGTGCACCGGCCCAGGTCGGAAACGGAGCAGGTCAAAGCCCCCGTGCCGCTCAGTAGTGGGATCGCGCCTGTGAATAGACGCTGTAGTGCAGCCTGAGTAATACAGCGGGACCCAGTCTTTTACTAACATACACACACTACTCTGCATACACACACACTCACACAACACATCTGCACAGCACACACCAGCTTCATCGCTCATCTTCATCTTCTTATTCTCATCAACTAACCTTCACTAACCAGCTGCTCCCTGTGTCCTACACTGCCTCCTCCTGGAGGACACCTGCAACTACACCTACCACGCCTTTGACATATTTCTCAGACATGAAGCTTCCAGTCAGATAAAATGAGGGTTTCATTCATCCTGTTTGTGACAGGAAGTGATAGTTATGATGTTGCACCTGGCTGTCAGTTAACTCTGCCTACAGATTTCTAGATAGATGTATTTATATTCATTTTCATGAGCACTACTGTCCTGGTTCGTCCACTTGCCTTGTTCTGTTTTTGATCTTATTCAGGATTCGGGCTGCACCTAGCAATTATTTTCATTATCAATTGATCTGCCTACTATTTTTAAAATTAATCAACGCGTGTTTAGTTTATTAAATGTCAAAAAAAGGTGAAATATGCTCACTACAATTTCCCAGAGGTCCAAGTGACATCTTCAAATTGCTTTGTTTGTCCAACCAACAATCCACAACCCAAAGACTCTTTATTCACCGACACAGATGACAAAGAAAAGCAGCAAATTTCTCACGTTAAATTAGCTGAATCCAGAAAGTTTTTGACATTTTTGCTTGAAAAGTGACTTTAACAGTTATCAATTATCAAAATAGCTTGTTTTTAGTATTCTTTGAGTCGACTAATCGATTTAACATTGCAGCTCCATTCAGGATACTACTCAGGATTCAGGATACTTCTGAGACCCTGAGAGCTATGCTGGGGGTGGGGGGTCTGCGGCCCCCGGTCGGGTCAACCTTACCAGATTGGTGGGGCGTCGGTGGCTTAGTGGTAGAGCAGGTGCCCCATGTACAAGGCTGTTGCCGCAGCGGCCCGGGTTCAACCCCTGCCTGTGGCCCTTTGCTGCATGTCACTCCCTCTCTCTCCCCCTTCCCACTTGTTTGTCGTATACATTAAAGGCTAAAAATGCCCCAAAAAAATATCTTTAAAAAAAAAAAAAACCTTACCAGATTGGTCTCAGGAGAGGAGCCAGACGAAAGTCAGCACAATGACCCTCAAGTTTGGGGGTTGGGTGCGACGCTAACAATGCCACCCCATTAAAAACACTGTGTTACAGAAACTACAGCAAGCAAAACTATTGACATCAGGCACTTGGTAGACCCCAGACACCAAAATGGTGGCAGGATGACCAGCCCTGATGAAAGCCAAAAGGAAATCAGGAGTGCACAAGAGGGTCTACTAAGGCCAAAATCCAAACTCCACCTTGGAACATGGAATGTCCGAACCATGTACGAGGCCACTAAGACAGCACAAGTGCTTAGTGAGATGGAAAGATACAACCTGGACACCCTGGGGATAAGTGAAAGTCACTGCATGATGGATCTGTCATCCTCCATTCATCAAAGAAACCACATACAGACGTTTGAGATGGATAGGCCATGCGCTAAGAGTGGAACAGGGCTAGATCACCAGAGTCGCCTTAAGATGGACATCACCAGGCAAAAGAAAACCCGGAAGGCCCAAAACCACCTGGCGCAGAACTGTGACACTGGAGTTGGAAAAGCTGAACCTCTCATGGGGAGAGGCACAACATGCTGCCAAGGACTGAATGCAATGGAAGGAGCTCATTGAAGCCTGATGTCCCATAGGTGATGAAGAGGAGTTTCTAAGTCTATTCAGGATATGGTGTTTACATGGATTATGAAAACATTATCATTCATTATATCTCTGCAGACAGTAGTGGAAAGTACATTTACTCAAGTACTGTAGTTAAGTACAAATTCAAGGTGTTTGTACTTTGAGTATTTCCATTTTAGGCAACTTTACACACTTTTACTTCACAGAGGCAAATTACTGGCTACTTGCATTACTTTCACAGCAAGTTACTGTGACATTTTAACAGTCAATTATGTCGTCAAATTACCGTGATACATTAGTATCTTGCTGATCATTTTCTGTATGGAACTAAAAATTATTTTGCTACAGAAATACCTGAAAGTACGACAAAAAATAACATCTTAAAATTCTATTATCAAGTTTCAGGAACACTCCCAGTAGAACTCCTCATGAACAACATACAGTACCTCATCAAAACAGACACAAACGACTGTATCAATCATCATTTAATTTATTCATTAATTACACTGGTTATAGTTCGTGGTCTTCTGGGTGGTAGAGTTCGCTCATCAGTCGGTAGATGTATGATGGTGCATGTCCTCCGATGTTAGAGATGAACAGTGTGATGAGCTCAGGTGGGACGTAGTCAAACACCGGACAGTGCACGTTCACCTTTGAGAGAATCTCACCTGAAATACAAAAGAGGAACATTTATTATAAAGGCTTAAAAGCTGATGTTCTAAACATGACGATTTAAATGCCCAGTCCTTTTTACTAGCCCAGTGTGGCTACACATTTTGACAAATAAAGGCCTGTCTCAATTGACCCTTAGCTAGGTCCTACATCCAGGTGCAAACTAGTCAATCATAACGTAGCATCCAGCTGGCTCAGACCAGGGTCCGACAACAACGCAGGTTAATGATACTCGTTACCTGGAGAGGTTGGAAAAAGATATACGTTTCTTCCCTGTTCCAAAGCCAAAATCAAACCCTGAAAAGTGTAGGGTTAGCTAGCTAGCTACTGAAGATATAGCCTACTGAATGTATACACATGCTGCTTTTGCTTTTTAGTGATTATAACAGTAAAACAAAGACCGACCCTGCTGTACAGGATTTTGCTGATATTCAACCAGCTGTGTGTCATCGCAGTGTGCGCAGATGAAGGTTGTTTGACTTCCTCCAGAGATCCCTGCCTGTCCAAGGGTGTGGAGGTCCGGGTGCTGGCAGCAGCACAGGGGGAAGCCAAACACCATTCATCTGCACACACTGTGATGCCACACAGCTGGTTCAATATCAGCAAAGTTTCCCTTTATATTCATTGTCTTGTGTGGCAATCAGCAGTGATGTGGTGGTTCACTTTTACACTGTGATCTGTAGCCTATAGTTCGGCTTTAGCTTCTAACTATCTTTGTCTTTTTAACCTGTTGTTGCTGCTGAGTCAGTTTGACATCCTGGATATATCCTTCAAACACAGACTGTAGACCCCTCTGTTGCCAGGTGCTGTAATACGAGTGTCCTAATGCTCTTTCTCTGCGTGATGCCCTGTCTGCTGGAGCTAAATCAAATGAATGATTTGTAATTGATATATTATTAGAGGCCTCATTTTTAAACATGTAATATTCATAATGGTTCAAATAAACAAATTGATTGTATTTCCCATCTTTGCTGAGAAACAGTTGCATAAAAGGAATTAAAGGCCCGTCCCAAATATAAGCCTGCTGAGTTCAGTGATTTGAGCAAATAACAGCCTGGGCTACTAATTGAAGTTTTACATTTACTGAGCAGCTGTTGATGAGCACTTTGTGAGGAATGTCAGTTACCTTCAGTGAATGGAAGCACCTCTTGTGGAGAGACAAACTTATGGAAAGTATCTTCTTCATTTGGGAACTAAGGACACAAAATAGTTTAATCATTATCATCATCTTGCTCTCAGCAGAAATTGTAGAAATCCAACAGACTAGAGAGTCTCCTTACCTGAGGCGAGAGCTTGAACATGGGGGCACAAACGATCAGCGGCGTTGAGTGGTGCTTGGCTGCAAGAGCCAGTGTGTGTGTCCCGTTGACGGCCCTCAGACCTCCGTTTGCCAGAATTGTCTGCGTACCAATGATGACCTGTGAAGAGATCAGCACACAGGTTAACCCATGTGCTCTGACGGGACTGTTTCAAAGTCTTCTGTGGTGTTAAATACCTTATTAACACGAGACATGACTGCGAATATAGCAGCGTCTGTTATCACGGTTGTTTCGATGCCGGCTTTCGAGAGACTGGTTGCCATCTCATGTCCCTAAGATAAAAATTAAAACAATTTTATTTAAATAACACCAAACGTTGTTGTTTTTGCTTAAGGAGCATAATTTCTTATATCTTGTGTCGTGTTTTTCCTACCTGGCAGAAGGGGGCGCACTCTGCCACTATGACATGGAACTTGCGTTTGCGCGCAGCGTCTTTGAGGAAGGCCTCCACGGTGCGAGAGCGACCGATCGTCATGATGACCTCATTAGAGTGAATGTGCTCCAGGGCCTGCATCGCTATGTTGTCAGTCGTTCCCTCTAAAAAATAAAATGGTGAAGAGAGAAACAGCAAAAGTTTTAACCTCACAGAATAAATAAATACAGACTTGACTTGAGTTTATTTAGTGAATAACAGCTGACTTACCCAGCTCGGTCAGCAGCTCATTAATCGCCTCGATGACATTTGCTTTGAGGGTGGCGAAATGCTGTCTGAAGTTCTCCTCGCTGAGTCCTCCAGAGGTCAGCAGCTTGTGGAGAGATTCCTGCTGGTCCGCCTCTTCACTGCTGCCTCGAGATCTGTGAGAAAACAACAGCGCGAATAAACTCATAGAAAGAGGAAGTGTGCATAGCTCAGACATTTTCGTAAAAACCCTACATTAATCTCATCTCATCATTAGACATTATGTAACTTAGAGGGCATGAGACACAAAGAGAGGGGCAGTAGATGTTGTAAATGAACAATACAACATAAATTTAACAAAGCCTAGGTCCGAGCAAGCATCGAACCTGGCCTTTATTAAATTTCAGTGGTTCCCAAATGGTGGGTCACGGGTCCAATCTGAAAGGACTGTAATTGACTCACAAACATGTTGAGTTTGTAAAAAACACACTTTATTTTTAAGTACAGCGAATTTTCAGGACGCCAACTTCTGTAGCCGAGGATTGGACCGCCAAGGCCCCCGCCTTGGTCTGCTGCCCAATCCACAATGCACCACTCCCTTCTGGATCCCTCTGCAGGTGGTGGGCGTGCAGGGGGACGAGCCCATGTAGCCGGTTCGGGCTGGGCCTGGCCGGACCCCATGGGCAAAGGCCCGGCCACCAGATGCTCACCCACGGGCCCCAACCCCAGGCCTGGCTCCAGGGCGGGGCCCTGGTAACCCTCCGGGCCGGGTACACAATTTCCTGTTGTTTTCCATCATGAAGGGTCTTTTGAACCGTTTTTCGTCTGACCCTTTGCCCAACAAATCTGCCATGGGAAACCCTACCAGGGGCAAAATGCCCCCGACAGCATAGCTCCTAGGGTCATTAGGGCACTCAAACTCCTACACCACGATGAGGTGACAGTTCTCGGAGGAGACTCACCCACTCCAGGTCGGAAGGGAGGTCCTGCCTCAGGTGGAAGAGTTTAAGTATCTCGGGATCTTGTTCACGAGTGAGGGTAGGATGGAGCGGGAGATTGACAGGCGCTTAACCGGTCCGTTGTGGTGAAGAGGGAGCTTAGCCAGAAAGCGAAGCTCTCGATTTACCGGTAGATCTACGTTCCAACCCTAACCTATGGGCACAAGCTCTGGGTAGTGACCGAAAGAACGAGATCGCGAGTACAAGCGGCCAGAATGAGTTTCTTCCGCAGGGTGGCTGGGCTCAGCCTTAGAGATAGGGTGAGGAGCCCGGACATCCGGGAGGGGCTCAGAGTAGAGCCACTGCTCCTCCACATCGAGAGGAGCCAGTTGAGGTGGTTCAGGCATCTAGTAAGGATGCCTTCCGGACGCCTCCCTTGGGAGGTGTTTCGGGCATGTCCAACCGGTAGAGACCTCGGGGCCGCCCCAGGACCTACTAGTGGGATTACATTGACCGGCTGGCCTGGGAACGCCTCGGGGTTGCCTCGGAAGAGCTGATGGAAGTGGCTGGGGAGAGGACTGTCTGGGCTTCTTTGCTGCCCCTGCGACCCGGACCCAGATAAGTGGAGGACGACGAGTACGAGTACGAGTACGAATTTCCGGCACAGAGCTTTATTTTGAAGTGCCATTTCCCGCTGTAGAGCGAGTGCATAACGAAGAGCTACTGGACAGAGACAGCAAACTAGCTTGACGACATGGCTAAACGCAAGTATGACGCTTGAATATATTTTAAACTGTGTGGACCTTGAACTAATGACGAAGGAGAAATCTGGACCTCGTGGCTGAACCAGTTGGGAACCACTGGTTCAGATTAGTTCATGATATAATCATGGAGTCCAAACAACACAGGGTCAAAAGATAAATCAAGCCCAGATGGGTTGTAACCCTAACAAGAATGTGTGTGTACTTTAATATATAACTGCTCCAGTTCAGTGACTGGTTTCAACAGCTGTTGTTCAGTCTATTCCTCACCTGGCATATTCCTCTCTGATGATCTTCAACACCCGTCTGATCATGTTTCCAACAGTGGTCTCCGACGGCTGAGCGGCGGTCATTCTCCTCCCCTCTTTACGGATTATATCCATCAGATCACCTGGGACAGAGAACAGTTTCGTGGACATAAGACACGTGTAAATGCTAAAGCTTGTGACAAGTTCAACCTGTGACTCAATCTACTGTTGTTAATCCGTTTTTTTATGGTTTTAATCTCATCTCCAACCTGCACAGCATATCCAAAGTGACATATCACTAATTTGTCCTTTTTTATGCCTCTATGCTGGCTATAGCCGTGGCCAGAGGTATTATGTTTTCGAGTTGTCCGTCCGTCCAATCCTTGTGAACATGATGTCTCAAGAACGCCTCAGGGAATTTCTTCAAATTTGGCACAAATGTCCACTTGGACTCGACGATGAACTGACTAGTTTTTGATGGTTATAAGTCAAAGGTCAAGGTCACTGTGACGTCGTCTGTCTCATTCTCGTGAACGCAATATCTCAAGAACAGCTGGAGGGACAAACATTTACTTGAACTCAACAATAAACTGAGTAGATTCTGGTGGTCATAGGTGTCAAAGGTCAAGTCTGTGTGACCTCATCTGTTTCATTGTTGTGAACATGATATTTCAAGAATACCTTCAGGGAATTTCTTAAAATTTGGCACAAGCATTCACTTAGACTCAGTGATGAACTGATCAGATTTTGATAGTCAAAGGCCAATGTCACTGTGGCCTCGTCTGTCTCATTCTCATGAACACGATATCTCAAGAACACCTAGAGGGAATTTCTTTAAATTTGGCACAAACGTCCACTTGGACTATAGAATAAACTGATTAAAATTTTATGGTGGACAGTCAAAGGTCAAGGTCAGTGTGACCTCAAAAAATATGTTCTTGGCCATAACTCAAAAATTCATATGCTAGTTACGACAAAACAAATGTCTAAGGGGATAAAATTATGAATTGATGAAATTTTATATCCTAAAGGTCAAAGGTCAGCTTCACTGTGACATCATAATGTTCTGCATAAAACACCTTTCTCGCCGTTATTCAATGTCATATCTCAGGAACAGAAAGGCAAATATTTTGTCAATTGGTGAAACTCATCTTGGGTGTCCACCTTGAAACTCTGCTGACTTTATAGATCTTCTGTGCTGTCGGGTGATAATATGTGTGGTGTATCCATGTGTTCACAGACATGGATGTAAACTGTGAGAGAAACTTAACTGGTGCGCAGAGGCATATAACAGTGAGAGAGATAAATGCACTCCTCTGTACAGTTTGCCTTTGATTATTAATAAAGAAACATGTTATGGTACTCTGAATTCCCACTCGGATACATTGCAATGAGTTGGCAGTTTTAGGCCTACTTTACACACTTTACACACACACATTTACTACGTATACACACACTGTATACGATATAAAGATGTATATAAAGATGTACTATGTATGCTAATATATTGGGCACACAAATACCTTTGGGATGAATAAAGCTCTATTTTTCTGATTGTATTTGACTGACTAGTCTCATATAGGAATTAAAACTCTATTTGCTCTCTCTGCAGTTAACTTAATTCGTTGCCTCTAACACACCTTCACATTCTGTTCACTTCGTGAATAGTAGGAATATTAAACTATTACCACACTTCTGACAGCTGTTGTAGCAGGTACAACAGTTTTGACAATGCGCAGCTACACTGACAGCTTTCATACTTTCTCCCTGCACTGCTATAATGTCTGAGCTAAACTGTAAATGAACAAACAGAGCAGTATAAAGTACCTGCGCTGCTCCACCGAGCCTGGGCTGTGATTCTGCGGAGCAGGGCTGTCGTCTCCCGGGCTGTCTCCCCCGAGCCCCGCAGCGGTCCCGTCCCGCTGCCCCCGCGCTTCAGGTCGGACAGAAACGCTTCAACTCTCTCCGTCAGGTCTGTTTCTTTGTCTGGGCCCGGCATAGCTGTTTTAAAAACGATTAGCTGTCAGAGTAAAGACTGGAACAACTCCGTATTGCTACCATGCAGATGTTTTGACGTGATGCGGAAGTACTTCTGGAACACTTCCGGGTGATAATGACAACGCTTTCATCTGATTGGTGGAGCAGTTCACGTGATGTTGCAACCGGTTGCAACAGTATCGCAATGTGTGGCAAACACCAGCTGTGAATTTGGAAGTTTTAAAGTATTTTATAAACTCTTTATGAGTTCTCTGGGCTGCTAAACTTTTATCAAATCGCCGTTTAGTATGGCTTAGTGTGAATTTAATGTGTCAGGTGTTTTTACAAAGACTTTTAACGCGGCTGGATCAAGCAGAACAAGACACCAGTGTAATGACAAATTCTGTGACCCCTCCAGAATCTGCTCCAGTTAGTTAGCTGCCCGAAAATCGCCTGTAAATCATATTTGTCTTGCACTTGAGGAATTATGGACGTGTACTGGTCAATGTTTTACTTATTTTAGCTATAATTTTAATCACAAAGCTAAATGTATTAAAACCCCATCCATCTTTATTGGCTACTATAACGGAATTCAACTTAACACCAGGTCCTTTAAATTAATAAACTCCAAAATGTGCAACAGACCTCTATAGATTAATCAGTGATGAATAAATATTTTAAATCACTTGTCCAGCTTTATTATATCTAAATTTACACTATGCTCAATAATGATATATTTATGGTTGATTTAAAGTTTATTATGCTTCATTTATTCTATTTTGTGCCATTTTTTTTTTTTTTGGTTTTGTTTGTTGTCTTTGTGTTTTGTTTCTCTGGTGTTCTGTTCACTGCATCCTGGAAGATGATAAACATTTGACATTTGCCTTGTTATGTTTGTACATAAAAGTACAATAAAAAAGTAAAAAAAAAAAAAAAAAAAAAAAAGATTAGTATCTCAGAATTCTGTGAAAACGCTTTCTTGGGGGAAAAATGCATTCAGCAAAACAAAAGCAATATTTTTTTCATAATGTTTTCTATTTCTCAAAGAAATGTAAATTTTTAAATGTAAGGTGTTCAAATTTAGACTGATTTTCTTTCAATATAAATCACTTTTTTAATCTTAGCCCAAAACAGGATGTCCCAACCATCCAAAGGAGGCAGAATTTTGGGAAAATGCATTCCCTGTACATTTAACAAAATTGTGGCTTTCACATTTGAGTTGGTTGGCAGGCACCTGTATCTGTTCAGGGATCCAGTGTTTTTATTTATTATTATCATTATTCCATTTCTTTGTAATTCTCTTTTTATTGATTTATAAAAGCAAAATGAAAATATGTAAACAAAATCCACAACCAGTAAAACATGAGGACCTTGAGCATTAAATTAAATTAAATTAAATTAAATTAAATTAAATTAAGGGGTAGAGTTTTAATTTTGATTAGAATAAAATGTTTTACAAGTTTTAACATAAATAAAAACCATACCATAAAATAAGGATAGAGAATAAATAACAGATGAATAGATTGTGCTAACAAGGATGTTCAATCAAGACGTGTTTGGAAATTTATTTTGTGTCAGTACAAAAATGTCCCAACCTACCCGGCTCTCCCCTACACTTCTGTTAATAATAAATGATAACGTGAGCAGAAGTTTTACCCATTTAATTCAATTAATCTTAAGTTTTTAATTCTTAGAACTTGATTTAAATGCCATTTTTTAATTTACTCATTATTTATTTATTTTGAATGAAACAAATATTCAGAAATTACTAAATAAACTGCCTACAATTTTAATATAAACTCATTGGAAATGTAAAGTATAAAGTTTAATGCACGCGGCATCGTAGAACCACAAAGTCTTTTTCCCCTATTATTTATTATTAATATACTCTATGTATTTTAGTGTTTCAGTATTTTTAAACCTCAGGAAACAAAACATGTAACACCTAAAATTCTGTAAGTAATAAGTCTTTGCTGGTTTGCTGTCCTTTGCAAAACTACAATGTTCATATAATGTACTGAACACAAACTCTCCTGTGGATTAATTAAATGAGGATTACTGTATCCTTCTTCCCTTGTGTTTAGCCATGACATGACTAGGGATTGCAATCTCAGTCTGGCATTCATATCAGCCATAGCTACTTTCTAGGTTTGGTATTAGCAAATATTAGCTTCCTAACCAAGATGGTGAACATGGTTAATATACCTGATTTAGATTTCATGCAGAGAGATCATGCAGATCAACTCTGCCATTGTTTTGGTTGTATCCCAAATGTGCTGCATGCATAAACGTGAGCCGGTTGTAGGATTCTGGGGTCATTGGCACTTTTTTTTTTTTTTTTTTAAATATTCCAGTTGTTGCATATGTAATTTTGTTCTTGTTCTTTTGCCTTCGTGAGAGGTGTTTTCTTCTTAGGTCAAATATTCTGAAACTCGTTCTGGTGACGTTTCAACATCACCCATGAGCATAACAGGAAACAAGTGGTTTTGATGTTTAGCTGCAGTATCTTCTTTTTGTCATCTAATCAGGAACACACCATGTAATGAAGAGGGTTCATTTGCAGCCGTAGAGTATCTGTATCTCTTATCTTGGGGACAGCACTGCGGCATTGTGGGTGACGGTGACACTTCTGAAATGACAGAGATGTGTTTTTGTTTTGTTTTTTTTTATTCTGTCTTAGTGGATGACGGATAAGATGATAGGTGGAGGTCATCAGAGGATTACGTAGTACTGTAACAGGTGAGGTGATGGGAGTCTCATTGGTGATCAAACTACAATTGTCATCAGTCAAATCCAAAGATTTCATCTGGTGAATTGAGACAGTAGGAGGACAGTTTCTCCCTCATAGCCAAAGTCTGACTGTCACAGTCTCTCATAATGGGTTTTAATTTCAGCCTGGACAACAGCTGCAAACATACAAGAGTCCTCTGAGGGATCATATTGCCCCAGGATGTCCAAAACCTGCTCTAAACCTAAAGTAATGATGGGAAATCATACACAGCATTGGTGACTAACATATCTACTTTGAGTCTTTGTATTGTCTCACTAGTTACAATTGTGACTGGAAAGCTGAATGGATAGCCTCTTTACTTCTAAAGCATATATAGAACAACAAAACTCTTTGATGCATCAAAGTAATAACACGTCTCACTCACACTGTGTTGTGGAGCTTTGATGACACAATGAGCGTCTGTACTGAAGCTCTGTAAAATGCGGTTAGGTGTTTGTTCAGGAAGGATATGCTCCATTTTTCTCCTGTTGCTATGGAGTTTAAATGTACTTACCGAAAGTTGCTGTGGATAAAAGCAAGTTCAAAATGAAGGTAATGACTCCATCCTCTCTTCAAAGTGCACCAAGGATGTAAACAGCTGGGGTCATGTGACCGTTCACACCTTACAGGTATAACTGCTCAAATCTCTCCAGGACAAGTTGATCATGACACACAGTAGGAAGTAAATTAATGGTTAGAAAATAGCATTTTTATTGGTCTCTATTGTGACCGGCAGAGCAACTAATGCTTTGCGTCATTCAATCGTAACAAAAAATCTGGAACTATTCTGGATATTTGTCAGTTTTAACACTTAATATTATATTTCTATTCCATCCTTTAGCAATATGAGTCTAGCACTCACAACATTACAGCCTATCTGTGTGATGGTAGAAGGCTTTTTGAAGAAATACTAAAGCCTAAAAAAGATCATTTGCATATCAGTTACTCCATGATGAAGAATCCAAAAACACTGAGAATTCTTGATGGATTCAAGTAAAAGGGGGCCACGTTTAACAGCAAAACTTCGTCCAATAATCCATTTACAAACTCTCACACAACTCCTACAGTATAATCAACTCTGGTTGTGCATTTAATTAAAATCCCACCACCACCAAGCTCCTTCATTGGCCAGGAGTTCTGCCGTCACCCACCAACGCCTATCACAGAATTCAAATGCATGCCTTGCCCAGGAGCGCTACTGTATGCTGAAGTGTTTTAAATAGTACAGTTTGGGAAGAGACTGGATAAATGAGACTTGGATTATACTGCACCAGTTGCGTGAGAACTTGTAAATAGATGATTTGATATAGTTATGTTGTTGTTAATCGCAGTCCCCTGACTTCAGTTAAGAATTTACTCTGGTTTTAGATTCCTCAAGCACTGTGTGGTGAGATATATATACTGATCGGCCAAAACATTAAAACCACTGGTGGATGAAGCGAATAATATTGATCATCTTGTTACAGTGCAGTGTTCTGCAGGGAAACCTTGGGTCCTGGCATTCATGTGGATGCTACGTGACGTGCTCCACCCACCCAAACACCTTGCAGACAAAATAAACCCCCTCATGGCAACAGCACTTGTCGATGGTAGTGCCCCCAAGCAGGACAATGTGCCATGTCACACCAGAGAACTGCTCAGGAATGACCGGAGGAACAGGACAAAGAGCTCAAGGTACCCCAAATACCCCAGATCCCAATCTGATCAAACATTAGTGGGACGTGCTGGTACCCCAGAGGTACCCCCGATCCACTGTGGGGCCTCCTTGGACCGGACTCGGCTCTGATCTGTCAAGGCACGAACACAGGACCTCTGGAGGGTGTCCTATAGTGTCTGGCACCAGGGCGTTGGCTTCAGATCTTTTGGGTCTTGTGGGTTGTGAGGTGGGGTAACAGCACTTTCCACAGATGTTTGATCAGACTTGTCAGGGATTTGGGGAATTCGAAGGCCAGGTCAATGCCTTGAGGTCTTTGTCCTCGTGCCACTCCTGGGCAGTTTTTGTGGTGTGGCATGGTTCATTGTCCTGCTGGGGCCACTGCTACTGGGGAGTGCTGCTGCCATAATGGGGGGTACATGGTCTGCACTGGTGTTTAGGTGGGAGGGGCGTGTTAGGTGGCAACCACATAGATGTCAGAGTTCAAGATTTCCCAAAAGAATATTAGATCGTAACAAGATGATTAATGTTGTTCACGTCACCTATCAGTAGTTTTAGTGTTTTGGCTGATGGGTGTATATAAGACCATTTGGGAGGTGAAGTATCCTTTTTAAGTCTGAAACCACCTTTAAGACCTACATATTAGCTTTAACAGTGAAACAGATATTAGACTGCACCATAACTAATGTAAATCCATCCAATATTTTATTGAATAAAAGCCCAACATAAATTTACAAAATTTATCAGTCAACATAAAAATCATTGATTGCGCACAGTGCGCATGTCCATTGTTAAAAATGTACCCATGACAGATGCCTCAATTAATCCCTGTCAGAAACAATCTGAATATTTGCAACCACCCACATTCTCATGTAACCCAAGCCTCAGAATATTTGGAAAGAAAAGAAGCACGCTGGATGGATCTGCACTGTAGTTGGGAGGTGACACTTTGAATGTTGCAAAAGAATAATTAAATTTACCAGTGTGTGAGGAAAAGGGGCACATGAGTGAAAGGAAATTTCAGAAAGTGTTTGCACTGCCTATTTTACATTTCCTGTCAAAACCTCCACCCACTGCACTCTGACATTAGAAACTTGCTTGAGTATATATGAATATTATTGAAGAAGTCGTGTGGTTAAATGACTCACAGCCATATATGAACAATACGACGCTGCAATCTCCTTCCTAAGGACAAGGTTTTTGGTTTCTGGCTACTTTTAATTTGTGACAAATTAATATTCAGGTGTTTCAAAAACAAAACTAGAACGTGCAAGAGTTCACAGAAGTGACCTAATTTATAACCAAGAGAATATTTACTCTGACAACTCACAACCCCCCAAAAATATACCTGTAGAAGCAACTAAGTAGCATTTACAATATGAAAACAAACTAAAGACACGGTTAAATTTAGCTACCAAACATGTATGCAAATTAAGTGACATAACACAGAAGTTCAGTGGTTGCCAATTTTCCCATGGAAGTAACAACACACCACTTTTTCCAAAGAGCCTTCACTTGATAAAAGGGCACCAAGGATCTAGTTTGCTTGGCATGGCAAAGAATGTGAACATCAACAGAAGGGCAAAAAGACATTCGCTCATGGCACATCCATTCAAACTGAGCTCAAAATCAAACATCACTGTTCAACTGGTTGAAGGAACAAGTTCTTATTCAGTAAGCTGCAACATTCAAAACAGTGCAGACAGAAGCGTGAAGCACCATGAGACGGATGTATCTCACTAACGCAGTGACATACATGTCTCACAGTGCATTTCTCCCTACAGCGCTTTTCGTGTTTCAAACCACTAAATAAGCAGGTGAATCATTTTTTTTTTCAGAGGACAACCTTGGTACTCTCTCTTACAGCTGTGAAAACTAGAAATTGAGCCCCTCAACCCCACTTGCTGTTGTTTGCTGAAGCTAGTCCAAGGAGGGTGGATGTTGGGATGTGTTGGCTGACCGGCGGGCAGCTTTCCCCCGAGGTAAGGAGCTAGGGGCCGCTCTACTCGATCAGCTTCTTTGCCTTGAAGAAGCGCCGCAAGTAGAAGACCTGCCATGTGGCCAGCCCAATGAGACAGCACATGGAGAATATGCTGAAGTACAGCACACGTGTGTTGGTGGACTCTGGAGAGGGGTGGGAGAAAGAAGTAGGCGTGTTAGTGGTCAGTGACTCACACTTTTTGTTTATACAATGAATTAAACAACAGAAACTTAGGTAAAAAAAAACAAACAAACAAAAAAAAAACCCCCTCAGCATTCTTGAAGCTGGACAGACACTGATTTTATCAACCTTGTACTTGTGTTAATGCACACTAGATGTTTTCTGCTCACACCGAACATTAACACAGATTCCCAGACCAAGTTTTGTCCACAGACAGTTCTAGGAATGCACCCATTTATCGGCCCAACACTGGTAATAACCGATCTTCACCCTGTTGGTTTCCATTGGCCCATTGGCAAATACGATGACATTCGCCGTTGGCAGTGGTTGAGGATTTTGTCATGCTGCATCAGTTTTGTGCACACTCAAAAGCAGGGCTCAAGACTAATGGTGTCCCATCGTCCCAGGACAGGACGGAGATCTTGGCTGAGATGTCTTTGCGACATAAGGATGCAGTAAACTCACTATCAAGCATCAGGTGACACACACCGTTTTTCCCTAATAAAGCGACATTGTGAACAACAAATCTATGTCCAAATCGGCAGAAGGGGAGCTAGTTAACGTTAGCTGTTAGCAGCCAGTGGTCGCAACTAAAAGCGAAGACTCAAGAACAGCACGCACATCCAAAATCGATAAATACTGGGTGCTGGACAGAAGAACAAATACAAAAATACAAAAAGAGGTCCGCACACCAGAACGGCTCCTTTTGGAAATTTGAATCGTATCACCACATGTGACGTGTCGGGCACCGGCCCTTCATCAGACATGACACGTGCACAATGGGTGCATCCCAAATGTTGATGAAAAGAAAGAAAGGCATCGTTACCTACTCCTCGCAACTGTGCTATGAACTTTAACTAAAACTGAAAAGAAAAAATATGGAGCAGCAGATGACTGGACAGTGCAAACAATATGGTCTGTTTTTTCCTCCGCAGCAAAGTTCGTTTTCATACGACAGTCAACACTTCAATTTTAGCCACAACATGTAAAATAATACTACTCAAATTATACTGAAATAAGCTCACCACTGTTTATAATGGCTCTTCTGACTGTAGCAGTGTGGGAAAATGGATGGTGGAACAGCTCAAACTGCAAGACAGTCAAGCAGAATTTCTGACATGCCAGAAATCCATCTGCTTAACCAACTGTTAATTAATCAGGAGCTGTGACCCTCCTAACACTGCACATCAAACAACAACCAGTGTGGCAGAAATTTGGCCTGATTGTAAAACTAGTTATGACCGACCAATTTGGGTTAAACTTGAGCTTAATCCATCGTGTCTGCCCAGTTCGAGACAACAAGGATGCATATTGTTATTCATACATTCATGTGCCGTTCAGCAAAATTACTAATTGTGTTGTTTTCTTACCATTGGTGTCCCTCATCTCCTCCTCTCTCTTCTTCATGTAAGCAAAGTCATTGACGATGGACTCCGACAGGTCCTCCAGTCGCCTCAGCTCAACCTCGAGAGGCTTCAGCTTCTCCACCTTGGCGATCTGGGGGGACAAAACAGAAGCTATTAAACCACAGCAACGGTGATCCCTGAGAACCAAATGGTTGAGAAGATGGAACTGCTCCTTAAAAGAGTGCCTTTGTACACTTTGTCCAGCAGGTGTCACTCTAAGCCTGTAGTCAGTCAAGTCAAGTCCAGCACCACAAATCACAAATGTGCCTCAAGGCAGTGTACACACCTTGTGTGTTTGAACAAACTGTGGTTGGCCATTTACTCCTGTTCGTTCAGGCTGGTGAGACAGCTGCCTTTTGATGTGTGGTGTGAACTGAGCAGCTGCACCGCCTGAGAAGGTGGAGCAAGAAATGGACCAACCACAGGATTATGTGATATCAATGCGTGACATGTACAAATTTAACTGCTGAGGTGAACTGATAACGAGGTTTATCTGCTGATTATGGCGATTACTTCCCCTTATGTTGTGGTGCAGGAGACTTCCTGTCTGTCACTTTATGTATTTATTTTATTTACAGTCCAGTTTCAGTTTTGGCTTATGACGCTCACAACTATTTCTGCATGTGCTCTTTTAGCACGACTTCCTGTCAGCCACAAGAATGAACTCTATGGTGTAGTGTTGATGATGTAGGTCAGGTCATGACACCTGCCCAGTGAATCTGTTACCTGTCAATCCATGTGAGTTATGTTTGTGACTTTTGAACTTAACGAGGTCTGTGTGAACACTAAATGGACAAAAACTAAACAATGCCACCGTCATTCTTTGCTGGGACCAAATGAATCAAACCATTGTCTTAAATTGTGCAACAGGCTCAGACATGGACATCTGCCAATTAGGAAGCTGCATTGTAAAATCTGTCTGAGATGCAGCATGCAGCATCTGCCAAGAACACATTCTCAAACATTGTGTAACAAAAAAGGGACTCGTTCCAGTATATTTTAAAAATACCAATACATCATGTACTGAACAGTCTGCAAATTCATCCTAAGCAACACACCCATCTACGTAGGTGAATACAATTTCAGCTCCACCCTCCTGCCTACAGACAGGCAAGCCCACTTGAGCTCTTCTTGAGCATCCACCTACACACTCCCTCAGTAGAGAAGAGCGTCATGTTCGTGCAGCATGTGTGGGAAGGGGGGGCGATTCTCAGCTCACAGGGCTTTGTCACTTCTGTAATCTGTATTTCTTATAAAGTGTTGCCTGAGGCAGCCACAGTGCCAAGTGCTACCCATTCAAGTGAGGATGCACGACGATGTGTCCCTATTTAGGAATTATTGAACATTGTGGAGGAAAAGAACCTCCTCCACCAATGTCCCTGTTTTCTACACCGGTACGCCTCGACGTCACTATCATGTTTAGACAAAGGGCACTTGGCAATGCAGATAAAACAGCACAAGGCATCCACATTGCTGCCATTATGAACAAGTACTTAATCTGGCATAAATGCACATGAAATACTGGAGCAGGACATTCTTGTTTCCACAGCGCAACATGATTTATTAATCTCGTGACGTCATTGCTTACTTCGTTTCAGCGTAACAGTTGCAGGGAAAGATTTGTGTGTTTCTTGAATCTGAACTCACCAAGTGGGTCAATCTGCAATTTTTGTATTCAGGACATTTGAATGCCCTCTAACACTTTCATCAGTCTAAGGAATGCTGGCAATTGATGAAAACGGCCCTGCAGCTTACTAGTTTTCCAAACCATAACAGTGTATATATGTAGTGAAACCTCTGCCACAAGACCAATGTCCCACATCTACTGACCTAGTCTACAAGCTGCAGACAGACTGGCTTTATCCGCAGTGTCTGTATGATTCTACAAAATAATAAAACGGTTACCTCTTCATAGTTTTTGGCCTCCACACCATGCTTCATGTCCAGATTGACCAGCTGGTCAGGCACTCTTCCAGTCCCTGATTAAAGAGGAGAGATTTTTTGCATAATAAGCAAAAGGAACATTTTAAAATTGTGTTCACTCACTGTGCCATGTAAACCTAGTCTAGTTCCAGAACTACAAAAGCCTTTATTTACTATATTAATTTCACAGTTTTTTCATTTATCATTTTTCAGTATGAATCATTAGTTTACACTCATTCCTTCCACATTAACAAGAATGCAAAGTCTTTTTTGCCTTACTTAAACAACTACTGTGCTCATGATAATCATTACATAAAACATCAAACATGGTTAATTTCCATAAAGTCCCATCTTTAATGTCATGACCATATATTCATATCATGTCAACAAGAACATGACCAAAGAGTTATATATCATTGCCCGTTTCCTTTTTCTTTTCTTTTTAAATATTATTTTTCAGGCTTTTGCCTTCATTCGATAGGACAGCTGTAGCATGTCAGGGGGAAAGAGGGAGATGATGAGAAGCAAAGGACACAGCCTTTGTACATGGGGCACCCGCTGGGTACTGTACTGGGTGCCCCACCATTATATTTCTAAACAAAGTTGAGAAAATGTTAATCATAAACTCTGACACTCAGATGGTTGCTCCTGCTCAATGATAAAGACAAACTAATTGTGTGTGTTGATAATGGCTGTAGACTTTTGGATATCTGTTAGTGAAACTAAAATAATGACACTGACTTTGATAGGTCTATAATGAATTTTAATTTGTGCCTGTGCTTGGTTTTGGGGGGTTAACACACTTACCCATGGGTGATTTGCTCTCAAAGCACACCTCAAACATGTCATAGTCCTCTGTGGTGAATGCAAACTTTCCTTTTGTTGCATCTTCCTTGGAATAAAGAGTGTGGCTGGAGGAATCTGTGATCTACAAGGTAAGAGGAAAATAATGCATTAAATGTCAACTGTACTGCTGCTAACGTTGTTAAAATATTGCTTTATCAATATCTGCAGTACTAATACACAGGTGGCAGATGTGCTTTCTCACCACCTCTTATTGTGAATGTTTACAATAGTCATACTGCTGTTCTCTGCTACTAACCAAGACAAGAAAAGTCATAGTTGTCAGGTTACAGCCTGGCTATATTGATCTTTTAATTAACAATAATGTATCAAAATTTGATATTTTTCCAAGTACCATATAAAACTTAAATTAATCAATTAAATTAATCGGTTGCCAATAACTGTCATTGGTTCCAGCATCTCAAATGTGAAGATATGCTGCTTTCTCAGTTTTATATAACTGATTTTATGGTGTAATTGGTTGCATAAAACAGGCATTTAAAGGATTTCAGCTTGGGCTCTGCAGTGCATTTGACATTTTTAAAATCTGTGTCCTTTTTGTATGTTATAATAGTCATGGAAAAAATACTCAACTGATTAAACCATATAATAAAGCTAAGGGTTACTCACAGCCTCAACTGGCTGCATTAAAATGTGTATAAATTATTAATCAGGAAATATAATTAAGTCATTAAATACAGCCGCCCAGTAATGTTGATTTTTATTTGGCAGCTGTTATAAGATGGCGACTGATTTAAAGAACACTGACAGGATTTTTAAGAGGATGTAATGGACAGATATCTTCGATTAAAGTAAGGAGGACCTCATTCATTTGAATAACACTAGTGTTGCATACAAGCTGTCGTTGACATGTAGCTTAGGAGGCTAACGTGCTAACGTCCCTAGCTTGTGACTGTTAGCTAAACGGCCGGTAAGACTGACGTGTAACAGCAGCAGAGCCCAGCCGTTGGCAGTGACGGGATTATTCCACATGATATAACACACACTAATTGTGACATAAACACCCAGCGTGTGGAATAAAATGTGCTTTCATTAGCGTCAGAGTAATTTGAGTTTATGACAGAATTAATTCTTAACGATAATGTTAGCAGGCTCTGACGTTATCTAGCTAATTAGCAACTAAAACCAGGAAGACGTGTTTCTTGAGGCCTAGGTTAGCTACGATGCTAACAACAGTTGTCACATATTTCAGCCGCACGGCACCAACAGTTGGGACTATTTTAACACGATCTAGAATATTAGCTTGTAACGGCTGGTGTTCTTGAATATGGACGTTAACAGACTGAAGCCATTTCGGCCTCAGCACCATCTGGTAACGTTGACAGTAAGCTAGCCGCAGGTCTGTGCTCACCTTCAGATTAGTTTTGGTGTTCGCCTGTTCGGTTATTTCATACTCCCCCGTGACCAGGACGTCTTTGTGGATCTCCTCTCGTAAACACTTTCTTGAGTTGACTGGTAAAAAGAAGGAAATAGAAAATACAGATTCAATAAGAACCGGTAACAACAGTAGCGCAGCGAGTCGAGCCATGGCTACCCTCAACCAACCGACCAACCAGACCGTGCCAGCCAACCAGCTTAACACCGAGTTCCAGCTCACACAACCGGCCTGACTGGGCCCTCCAGCGCCGCCGCTGACCTGGAGGGAGAAGTACGATTCAACCAGTGACACTCCCTCCCGTGAGGTTAAAGTGAGTTCAACCTGCGTGGGTATGACTGGATAAAAAAAAATCAGTTGGGTCCCCTGGATGTTTGGGCAGCTGCCCCATAGGTGTAGATTTCGGGGGAAACACAGGGGACATATTCCCCTCAATATCTGGAACATGTACAGGGAAGAACAACCTGTCATCAAAGGGGAACACCACCTGAATTAAAAATTACAATATGTTATTTCCATGTCCTAGGAAAGTTTACAACATTTGTGAACATGAGCTACTCTCTGTCAAAGCCAGAAACCAGGAAAGTTATTATCAAACTTACGATGTCACAGGATATAAAGTCTGGAGCTGCCATAAACCATAATTGGAACAGAATGTTTTTCTTTTTTATAGCCAAATGAGCTTTGTTCTGGTGTAGTGTCCTCAGTTTTGAATCAGAAAATGCACCCATATAAACAGGATTACTGTGCATCACGCTAACAACAATCACTTCCGGGTAGAAAACTGTCAATTGATTAAAATTGTGACTATGTAAAATTGGCAAACCTTTTGATTTCTGTTGTCATTTTCAGCCATAACTACAATGTTTAAATATATATATAGTTAAACGCAGTGGTCCGACCTATCTGACATTTCTGCTGTGGTTATTTTATGTACTTTTTTGCTTTGTTATCATGCCTGATAAACCATATCTACCGGCGTGGAAGCTAAACTATACTGCTGAGGACAGGGTAACAGCAAAATATATTTTGGCCACCTAAAAAAAATCAATATCTGAGTTACTGTAGGTTAAATTTGAATATTTGCTCCGCTTTACCTTACTTACTAACTAATCGAGGCAGCAGTAGACCAGCAACTCAGTGTTCTGGGAAGTAAAATGACCGTTTTTGTCAGTGGAGTCCGACGGCTTTGATGTAATGGCTTCATTTAGTCGTTGGAAAAGATGGTCTGACAGCAAGGTAAAGTGGTGAAAATATTCTAAATATAGCTAACACTTAAAGAATATTGATTTTTATTAGGTGGGCCAAACAAACTAATTGAGGCAATGTCTACTCAGCGCTGTTTGATTTTAATGTACGTGATGCATTGCAACTTTGAATTTTAACACTCTAGTTTTTAGAAGGAAGGTGCAGCAGGTCCAGATGGCGCTCAGGGCCAATGGTTATGAGACAAAGATGAAAATACCACTACACTGTAAGTTTAGGACAGACTGACTCACCAGAAGCATCCCAGCGGGAGTCCTAGGCTGCTGAAACATCTAGCCAAAGTCTTCAAGTCACAATTCTCTTAGCACACCATCCAACATCTTAAGATCTGTACTGCTTCTCCCTGAAGACAGAACCCAGAGAGGAAAACTTAAGTGGAGCTTGAGACATGCAACAGCTGTAGGGAACACTACATCAATGCAAAGGCAAAGACCTTGGACAAGAGTCTGAATGAACGCCAGAACATTAGTTATCTGTAAATTACAGCACTGATGGGAAAGGGCTCAAAGTCTTTGTCCAGGAGTTAATAGATGGCTGGAGAAAGATCAAGGAGGACAATCAATAAATCAATCAATCAATTTATTTGTTACATTAAATTATATAAAATACAATTCTAATGACATGTAATCCTGTCAGTTCCTTCAAGTGTGCATTTAAAAAAGTACTGTAATGGTGAATTTAAGATTGGGCAGTCTTAGGCAGTGTTTCATGTAGGATCTCGTGGCATGAGGGTAGAAGCTCCTCCTGAGCCTCTCAATGCCGGCCTTGTGTAACGTCTTCCTGCCCTCAACAGGGAGCGAAGGCTGTTAACCAGGTGGTTTGGATCCTTTATGATTCTCCAAACCTTACTCTTGCACGGCCTGGTCCTTAAGGCAGAGTAGACCAGCACCTATGGTGTATTCAGAGGAACAAACCAGTCTTGTTGGGGGCTGTTTCCATACCAGCCAGTAATGTTACCCGTCAGGACGCTCTTGATGGTGCAGGAGTAGAAATTCCTCAGTAAGTGAGGAGACACTTGGAATTTCCTCAAGTGTCTGAGATGAAACTGTCTTTGCTTTGCCTCTCTCACCACTATTATTACTATTACAACCTTTATTTAAACAGGGAAGGCCATTGAGAGCGAGCTCTCTTTTACAAGGACGCCCTGATTACAGTAAATATACAACAACAGAGGCACACAGAAGTGACAGTACACACGAACAAGTTATAAAACAATAAAAGAATCCAAAGGTTACAGTATGTAAGGACAAGGACGTCAGCATAGGGGAAAACGTCAGTTGACAGAAAACACGCATTCACGCTGTTTTACGTCAGTCAAAAGGGATTTGAATTGATTAAAAGGGATTAGCTTGTCTAATTTTACAAGCTTCTGCAGATTGTTCCACTTGTGTGGTGCGCAGTATTTAAGAGCCAGTTTCCTGGTGTCAGTATTAACATGACGATTTTCGAGAACCAAATACTCTTGGGAGCAAGTACAGAGGGAATTTGTTCTATGGATTAAAAGGCATGAAAGATACTCAGGTAGTTTGCAAAGGTGCTTTGTAAATAAATAGCAGTGTTGTTGTCATCTCACTGCCAATTACTGCAACCCAACCTTCTCATACAACAAACAATGATGCGTTCTAAAGCCCTCTACACTTATAAACCTTATAAATGATTGACTGCGTTGAGAGGTTTATTGATTTAAGTATTTGCTTTCTACAGTCCTGAGTCATGTCTTATTTCTACAGAAAAATGTCAGTTTGCTTTTAAGTACTTAGTCAGTTCATTAATATGTTTATTAAAACAGATGTCATCAAGCCAGAACCCAAGGTATCTATAAGAGAATACTCTTTTAAATGGTGTCCCATTAAGGCAAGTACTATTCACATCAGTCGAACTGTTTGTCAGTTTTCCAGAGAACAAGATGCATTTGGTTTTATCTGAGTTTCACAGTAATTCAAGATCATTTACAGTTTGCTGTACTGAGTCACTGAGTCAGTATACAACGCCCAGGTCAAGCCCTCAGTGATGTGGACACCAAGGTACTTGAGCTGTCCACTCTCTCCGTAGTTCTTTCACTGCTTCTTCCTCAAGTCTATGATCACCTCCTTAGTTTTGCTAATGTTCAGGAGTAGGTTGTTGACCTAAAACCAGGAGGTCAGAGGCCCTTACTACGAAGCCAGTTCAACTTACCCAGGATATCTTCTTGTTATCTGGCTTGACTAACCCTAACATTGTCTGTCTGGATAACCGGCACTATAAAGCTGGTTATCAACTAGTTCAGTCAAATCTGGGTTTTCCTATCCAGCTACAAGCGCGTTGATGTGAAAGAGGCGGGGGTGTTAATTGTGAGTGTCGTCATCAGAACCATGAAAGACGTAGGCTGCTTCATATCATATGTGATGAAACGGTACTGATAGTGTCCCCGACTATGAGACAGTAAAATGTCAGTAGCATGGGATGTAAATGATACTGGAAACACTGAAAACACTTGAAAAAAATTCACTGTCATCCAAGACTTAAATGACGTGCAGATATCACTGAGCTACGGGCATATGTGACATTAGTATAGAGTACTTTTTGCTGTTTAGTTGGATGATGATGAATATGTCACATAAAACACTTTAAAGTAACACCAGACTGTTTCTGTTGCTGAAGTAAATGGTGGGAAAGTAGTTAATGACTGATGAGGTCTGTCTGACCAAAATGTGGCATTTATAATAATAACGGGAGCAAATTAACAGTGTATGGATTATTTTACTAATAAAATATTATCTGTCTTGTTATTTTGAGCTGCAGTGATGGAATCAGAGTATAAAAGTAGCAACACTGTCACTGTGGACAAAAATAAACTTTGCTTGATTTCAAATCCTGCTAAAATCCTATGTTTAGTGTGTAAACAATCTCTCCATTTGTTAAAAGCTCTGTACTCAAACCAGTGGAAACAGAGCCCTGGAACAATGAAATGATTCCACTGACCAATAACAGCATATAGGCTCCTCTTTTTTACCTGTCACACCAGACTTTTGTCCATGGATGCTTTTTTCCTCAGTGATCTGATTGGTCAGACGTCAGGGTGTTGACAGACTAGGATCCGATACCCTGAAGTTAATCTGCTTCGGAGCAGGTTAGCTGTTCAGCATCAGTTGCCAGTAAAAAGAGAACCAGCTTAGTAGTACTGAAAACCGTGAGTAAACCCCAAAGTTACCCCACTAACTTCAAATCCTGGCTCACAGTACAGGCCTGGGTCGTCTACTTCTTTCAGGCTGGCCTTACCAGTACATATATTCACACTGAACACCTAAGAGAACAGAGACAGGGTTTACAATCTCTGTCATAAGATAACACCTGAGCTAGCTTGATTTGTTGAAGAATACAGTGAAATGCAGTTGAAAGCTCTGAAAGCTAGTGACGCAACCTTTGAGTTTACATTACTTTGATGCATTTTATGCACCAGGTGTATTTCTAATTGCAAACTTCAGATAGGGACAACCTGATCTCATATTTCCTGAAAGAGGACAGTACAAAAAATACAATAGACAGTAAACTACAAATATGCCCCATCACCATGTGCACTCAAGCAGTACAACACACAGTACAAAGGGCCCAGGAATGCAATGGAGCAATATATCATAACATAGTGGTGGGCTTACTTATTAGAGTGAAAATACAGTGGATGTGTTTTAAGCTTTGTGCAGAACGGACAGGGTTCCTGATAAAACCTGAACTGCCCAGAAAGCAAATAGGCCTGACTGTGTCAATACAGTTTAGACACTCTAACAGATAGGAGCCCTGGTTTAAAACAACAACAACATCACTACAAACACAAAACTCAGTTTAGTAAATGACTTTCTAGTACCAGACTGCAGCACATTTTAAACCTGGGTCCCCCTAGTGGGTCAAAACGGCCACATTCCTGAGCCTAATAATGAGGGAGGCAGAGTGTGGAAAGACAAGTACTAACATGTGAGTTCAAGGTAGTGATATCCACAGCAGATAAATCAGGCGCTTTCATTTTATTAGAGAAGAAAAAACAGCAACCTTAGATAACAGTTTGTGGCACTGGATGTTTTTCAAATCGAGATGAATACACAAATACCTTTTTGCAGGCCCTTGACACCAGTCAGGGTCTGCTGTGGTAGTACTGGTAGTACTGTACTGTACTCAACATGAGATAAAGTCGTGATTGGTCTCTGTCATAAGAATAAAATGTGATCCTGTGTCATACAATGTAAATTCTGAAGGACAGTAGAGATGTACTTCAGCTGGATGAGCAATGATTGGTATATTTTTATTATTGTATATTGTTAATACTGCAGTTATAAGATTAGAAACCATCTGCTTTCATTCTACTGTGCTAGTCTTCTAAGTATTCACAGTCATCTTATTGATACTTGATCAATTTTCACTCAAATATGTCTTTAATATTACAGTAATTGCATAATAGTCCACCCTGTATATGATAATGGTAAATCCTAGTTACGAAACAGACATATCATGCACAGTGTTGGCTGGGGTATTTTGAAAATCCCAAAAGCTATTATTTTTCTGTCAGCAGCTCAGGGATTACCCAATTACATATGATAGAGCTGTCCAGTTTCCAGGGAAACATCCTTGTTACTGATCCCACGAGACGAGACGAGGACACGCTGCTGTGTGGGGAGTCTGGCACTAAGTGAACAGTAATTATTGGATAGAGAAATCCCTCCAGCATTGTAGCTTAGTGCGTCAAACAGCCACTAAGAATAGCAAGTCGTACACTCCTCCATGCTAGGGAGATTTTGGGCGAGAAATGAAATTACAAAACTTTCATGTACCTATGACAAATCCACATTTTTACATAGTTTACTGAACTCCCGGTGATCTCCTGTCCTTGAGTACATTATGAGCAACGTTCACTAAGTATGTCTTAGGGTGAGATGCAGTCTAGGTCACCTGGAAAGATACTACAATAATCTTACTATTGATTGACTAACCTTTTTATGACCTCTGGGCACTGATTCAGCATTGCATGTCATTATGAAAGTCCAGCTTTGCAGAGTGGAATACTTCCTTAAATCAGCATGCATGCTGACGCAAGTCTCTATACACACCCTCCAATTAATTGCCGTCATTCTAATCATATGTGGATGATGAAAGTAGTACAAACAAAAATCAGACCACACACTGATAACAGCACAGAATCCAGACTGAGTTCAAACCTACATCTGGTTTGTCATACAGTGTCACAGATGAACACACAGACCGTGTCATAGAAACTTAATGAATATCTGCATTGTGTCAGTAAAAGCAGTGGCGTGCCCGAGGGAAGGTTGGAGGGGGAGGGCATGGCCACTGTGATACAATTGCTGCACCCTTGGCGAAAAAAATTAGAGGCAAACTTCACTGTTTTTAAGAGGCTGTGGCGCGCTCATTCTTTAAGATGGAGCAAAGATAGTGGTTTCTTGTGAAACTAGACAAACTATGACATCCAATGGTACCAACCAACGTCATGCTAGCTTACTGGGAAGGGGGCTAAATGTAGGCGGAAAACTGGCATGGTGATTTTGAATTCTCACCTCAAGATATCTGATAAAAATGGGTTGTACAGGTACCCACGAGTCTCCCATAAACTTGAGAGGGTTTGTATTGACCCTTACAATTGATGTACTACTTCAAATTAAAGCCACATATTTGTCTTTTTAAGGAAAAGGACAACCAGGCTATTTGAAGACCAGTGAATCACCTATTGAAAAAAGGATTGTTGCCAAACTCACAACATAAGTGTCCCGGAATTAGTCTAAATGCACATCAGATAATTGGTAATATTAGCTGTAAAATAAGAAACCGAAGTGCAGGTGTAACCTTTGACTAATAGCATTAACGAATTCCCGACATTCAGTAATGGCTTTTAATTTTGGTGTGCCATCCCAAGATTTCAGAAGCCCCATCTGACTAGTCCTATCAAAATTTTCTGGGGTTGCCTATGAGTAAAACAAAGACAGGAACATGTCAGGAACAGATGTCATTTGCTTCAGTGAAAGTGTAATTGGGTGTCATTGTAAATGCCCTACTGAGGAAGTGTATCACTCCGTCACTCAGACAGACTTTCAGCCGCAAGGGGAAGACGCTGAAGTATTCATGGTTTTGTGCAGCTTTCATATCCTCTCCCGACAAAAGCAAGGTATCAGGGGATGGGCTTCCGAGCCAATCTTGGCTGCTGTCGTTGTGGCATGGAGGCGAACTCGGCTGTTTCATCATCATTGCTGTGCTCACAATTACACCCAGGCAGGGATCTCTGTCTGCCTCCCTCCCCTGCTATCCTCATATACTTATCATTTTCTCCTTTCCTCCTCCTGCCCTCGCCTCGCTTTTACTTTCCTCCTCTCTTTCTATCAGGCTTACGCTGCCTGATTCCTCCCCTGGGTTGCAGCACCGACGCAGGTTGGCGTCATAGTGGTCTAATTTTACTGCTGTTGATGCTGATGTTAAAAGAAGCAATAGGCACCTGCTATTTCTGCTGCTACCCCATCTCCCTGGGGCCAGCAAAGAGGTATTAATAGACAGAGTTATTAGGCGCTGCATGGTCGCACATAGAGGCTCTGCTTAAGTGCAAAGGAAAACAGATAGGTACTCAGAATTCAGCTGTTACACAACACCACAGTGCTAACAAGAGGCTTGGTGAAAGCACTGTTTCAGGCTTCTGCAAGAAAGTAGCATTGTACTTCTGCAACTTGAGTTCCCTAAACTATGTCAAATATTTTATTCTCTTTATATGATTGATGTTGCAGTTTGGAGGAGCAAGCCTGCCTCCATACAGGAAGCGCACTAACAGCTGCTGATATCCTGGCTGTGTTGCACAAAACGGGTGTGCCTACAATGGAAGGGCATAAACGTCAGAGTAAGTTAGTTATTGTGTGACAGTAGTCTTCCACACTGCATGTCCCTCACGCGCACACACACCACGCATTTCCTGTGTAAAGCCATTAAGCAATCTGCCTTCCGATAATTCTCGACATGGTGAAATATTGATAAAAGGTTAAGTGAGCAAGTGAGGAGGAAGACTGACAAGTAGAAGGGAGGGGAAGGAAAGGTTTGATGACAACGTGTGTAACAATAACATGAAATCAATAGATCACCGGATATGATAGTGATGAAACTTCATCAGGAAGCTTGATTAAACTCAGCAGCAAAACATCACAAAACAGTCATGTTGATAACTCGCCTAGTTTCAATTTAAACGAAATTCATCACTGACTATTGTGTTAGTAATGAATTTACCGTCTTTAAATTAGCATTCTGAAAAACAGTTTTCTGTTTGGGAAAAACTGAATCAGTGGATACGGAGCTACACACACATTTAACCCCCAGCTGACTTTACATGCACCTGGACCAGGTGTAAGATGAAATAAGGCGTCCAAATGTTCCAAATTTAACAAAAACTATATGGAAAAAGGAAAAATTGAAGGGACTGTTCACCCCAAAATCAAAAATACATATTTTTTCCTTTTACCTATAACACTATTTATCAGTCTAGATAGTTTTGGCGTTAGTTGTCGTGTGCTGGACATATCAGCCGTAGAGATGTCTGCCTTCTCTCCAGTATAATGGAACTAGATGGCAATCGGCTTGTGGTGTTTAAAGCGCCAAAAAGATACACCTGAAAAACTCAACAGCAGTGTCTCTTTCCAGAAATCATGACCTGGTTACTCAAGATAATCCACAGACCTTGTTGGAAACAGTTTCATGTAGGAACTATTTTCTTTCTACCGAACTACACCTGGCAACTGTATCACTGCGCAGAGGGAAGTGTGCATCTACTGCTAGCTCACCTAGCACCACTGAACTAGCTAACGTAACAGGGCTGCAGAGGAGGAAGCCATTGATATTTACATCTAAAGCTGTCACCAGCACGAGCCTCTTGTCCATGAGTAGATGAACGCTTCCTTCTGCACAGTGATATGGTTGGTGGGTGTAGTTTGGTAGAAAGAAAATAGCTCCTACATGAAACTGCTCACAACAAGGTCTGTGAATTATCTTGAGTAACCAGGTCATGATTTCTAGAAAGAAACATTGCTGCTGTGAGCTGTTTCATGTAGGAACTATTTTCTTATTGTCAGACGCATCATTACGCAGAAGGAAGGGTGCATCTACTAATGAACGAGAGGCTCATGCTTGTGACAGCGCGAGACGTAGACAATAATGCTGTCCTTCTCAGCTGAGCTGTGTCATTAGCTAGCTCAGTGGTGCTAGGTGAGCTATCAGTAGACGCATGCTTCCTTTTGTGCAGTGATATGATTGGCAGGTGTAGTATGGTAGAAAGAAAATAGTTCCTATGCTACACTGCTCACAACAAGTTCTGTGGATTACCTTGAGTAATCAGGTCATAATTTCTGGACAGAGACATAAATGTTGAGTTTTTCAAAAGTACTTTTTGGCGTTTTGAGCACCACAACCTGAGTGCCATGTAGTTCCATTATATTCAAGAGAAGGCAGACATCTCTACAGCTGATATCTCCAACACTCTACACTCACACCAAAACAATCTAGATCAGGGATGTCAACCCATTGCACAATAACCTCTAAGTGCCAGCAGCTTTAATATTTCCCCTTTTTTTGTGTAAAGAATTACATTACATTCTGTAGACGTTCATCCTTTTACAAAACAGATGAACAACCCGAGATGTCTTAAGAAATATAAGTGCAATTTCAACAGGATGTCTCAGCTTTTCCACATTCAGTCAGTCTACTTCTTACTGTCATTAGTCTACATGTGCATTTACCTTGACATTTCCTGATACAGATTCTTTTGAAGTGATGCTGCCCATTGACGATAGTTTTCCCAATTTTCAGTATCTTTTAACATGATCACAGTAAGTCATTGTTATATCAGAGGACTGTATTTTGCCTCTGCAGCAGATTTTTACATGAAGTCTGCAACACGTTGTTTAACTTGCTCCTGAAACCTGGCACATTTTAAGGCCCTGACACACCTAGCCGACGGTTGGCCGTTGGTCAAAGTCGGGCCGTCGGTGAGCGTCTGTCGCCCTAGTTTTTGCGGTGTGTCCCACACCGTCGGCACTTTGGCATCGGCGGCTTTTCGGCTGATTGAGCATGTTGAATCGCCGGCGGAGCATGTCGGTGAGAGAGATCACTCTGATTGGCTGTTCAGGTTTTATTTTCTCGCTCCTGTAGTGAGTGAATCTGCCTGTAGTGAAACCGGGGCTAACCGGTGCTTCCTCCTCAGGCTCCACTGCACTCAGCTGCCTGACAGATCTGCTGCTTCTTCCCGCTTTAACCTGAATAACAAACCGGCGCTAGTTGTGAGGCTAGCAGAGCGTTATCCGCAGCATGACCGGAGGGAAGCAGCCAGTTAGCCTCCGCTAGCTTGTCAGCTAGCCCTGGGTCTCTGTTTGGATCCAACCGGAGCACCGAGCCCTGGTTTGTTATTCAGGTTAAAGTGGGAAGAAGCAGCAGGTTTGTTGGGCAGCTGAGTGAAGTGGAGCCTGCAGAGGAAACACCGGGACCTTCTGGATGTAATAGTCTGTGGAGGTGCTGCGCTCGGCTGCACAGATAGGAAACCCCTTGGCTGACAGGATGTACCACTCTCTCACTCCGCTACTTTATCTCATGCATTCCTTGGACTTCCGGTTTCCCTTTTTGCGTTATTTCCCCTCACGCAGGTGCAGAACCTATGTGCTACTTGGCAGTCAGATGTAGTCTTTGTAGTGTGTTCAAATGCAACTGACACAGGGCGACGTGAGGCGACGTAGATGACGCAACAGTTGGCTTTCGTCGTAGTTCTTTGATGTCCGTTTGGTGTGTCGGCACCTTTAGTATAATCATCTAGTGGGCCAGATTGGACTCTCTGGCGGGCCAGTTCTGGCCCATGGGCTGTATGTTTGACACCACTGATGTAGATTGAGCACCTCAGGTAGGAGGAAAAGTATATATTTTGTTTTTTTGCAGTGAATCCAATTCAATTTTATTGATAAAGCCCAATATCACACATCAAAATCAAGCCTCAGAGGGCTTTACAGCATACGACATCCCTCTGTCCTTTGGACCCTCACAGCCGATAAGGAAAACTCCCCCCAAATAAACTTTTAACGGGGGAAGAAATGTCCCTTAAAGACAGTAAAAAAAAAAAAAAACGTAAAAAGGATCTGGGTAGGTCTAAATGCACATCTTGAGTCAGCTGTTATACAATGTGTCTTTCTATCACTATATTACATTAACACCAATGGGGAAAAGGACAATGTTCTAGACTATCTGTCAATTTCTCAATCACCATCTTCCTAATTAGCTATTTGCTTGTGTCCTATTCATTATGCATGGCACATTAGTATTCATTTTGGCCCAGCTGTGCTTCCAGAGGAGGTGTTTTACTTTTGGGAATGAGGAGTTAGATCAGTCTGAATGAAAACGCTTTGCAGACAGCTTCGTGTCCAGCTGTCTGCACGACCCACAGAAGTCAAACTGCTGCCTGTGTTCTCATGAATTATTTCTGAGGACTCTTGTCTTGCATTATGCTGTAACTCACATGTGCGTCTTTCACAGTGGGAGGGGATATTTTTTGCGACCTTCCGAGGGAACAGAACACATTAAACCGACGCAGACGGTGGTTAAGGCGCTGCTTTCGGATCCTCTTGCGATTGTCCTGTATAACCGTATGTGTGCAGCGGTTGTCTTGCAACGACCCAAAACATAGCCTATTGTTTCGCTTAGGGAAGCGATGCATCACGTTCTTTCCTCTCTCTCCTATATTCCAAATACTCAAATCTGATTATCTGTGTGGAGAAAAACCCCGAGACAAGTAACTTCGATCTATGTGTTTTAGCGGAAAAAGCCCGTCTGCATTCTGCTGGCAAACAGCAGCAGCAGCGTCTTCGCAGCATTCTATATTTGGGCACGGAAGTAGGGTACGACGTCATCGCGCTATGCTTGCAGATTTAAAAAAATGGAAAGAACGCACTGACGTAGGAGCCCTGACGTATAGTTAACCTTGGCAACAGACGGAACAATAAATAGAGCCAGTGGAGGTGCAGGAAAAATACTGCTATCCCATATGGAGGCTAATTTTAGACATTATTTTAATTGTCTGTTGCATAAAAATGGAGCTGCTGTCACATCTCAGCACAGAGAACGTGTTCATGAGTGCATGTAATGAGAAAAGTGCAAGACAGATAATTGAATTTAAATATCACTATCTTTTATTTACATATTTTACAAACAACATTCATCTTTTTTTACTCTCTGTGTAAAAAAATAAATTTCATAAATTAAAACCACGTATGTTTTCACAGAAAACTTCATACTAAGATAGACCACTCAGACCATCATGGTTAAGACAAAGCACGTCAGTTTTTAAGTTTTTTTTTTTTTTTTTCCACAAACGTTTCACAATTACTCTCACATTCCATCAACCAGAAAACAAACTGAATCAATAATAACTATTGCTCTGAACACACATCAACACTACAACAAAGTTTTTTGTTATCTAGCACCATAAAATCATATATGAACTCATAATACGACTAGGTGGTATTAGTTGAAACATGCTTTTTGTAACCTGCTACATCGGTGTTATAGGCAAGTATAAGATAAAGGCGAATAAAATCATAAATAATTTGCTTCCTGGTTTAAGTCCATTCCATAGCCCTGTGATCTGCACATCTATCTCATACACCAAGAAAATGTGCTTGATAGGAAGTATTATTGTTTTTGTGGAAGAGTCTTTAAAGGGCCAGCAGGGTAGGGGAGCTGAGGGAGTCGGAGGACTGGTCGTTGCTGTTGCTTCCTCTCCTGTGGGCGATGCCACAGGTGGGGAAGGTCTCAGCCTCTGGGAAGGTAAACACAAACGAAGACGTGTAGGTGGTGCAGGCTGGTGTGCAGGTCACCACGGGCGTGCACAGGGGCTCAAAGTCACCGTTATTGGCTGTGGCATGAAGGGGCTCCCAGTCCTGAGTTGTGTACAGGGAGTTGGACAGGTCGACCTCTGGGACTGACCGCGCTGACTCCATCTCCGTCTTTGCCAGCAGGTCCAGAGACTCCTCCAGGACAGAGGACTCCAGGTCTGCCATCTTGACGGCGCTGCTGGAGATGGTGGCGGTGGAGAGGACGGAGCTTGTAGTGGAGAAGAGGGAATTGGAGGTTGAGGTGTAGGTTGGCTGGCTGGAAGCGATAGCGGTTGCCTTAGGGATGGTGGTCTCTGACTGGGAGGACACGGCGGTGGACAGGCAGGGGTGGGCGGGAGAAAGGGAGACCACAGAGAAGTCACTGTCCAGCTCTGAGGGGATTTTGCAGATGGGCTGATGGGCAGCCAGAATGAACTCAAGCCTTTCCTTCTCCTTCAACAGATTAGCAATATCATTCTGCAGATTGGACTTCTCATCCTCCAGCTGATCAGTTTCCTGCACGGGGGAGAGAAAAATAGGAAGTGGCATGAGCTTAGCTGTTGGATAACACTTCTAGTAGCTGTGGCGAGGAATGCATTTTGATGACTGATGGTAAATCTGTGGCATACTTACAGCTTGCAGACTGTCTGTAAGCTCTCTCCTCCTGTTGCGGCATTTGGCTGCTGCCTGCTTGTTCCTCTCTCTGCGAACTCTCTTCTTCTCTTCCTCCTCAGGTGAACACTGCACATAAGACAAGAAAAAGTTAACTCCATGATAACTCACACTCTGTAACACTGAAGTCACTATTTATTATGTAACACTTGAAGTACATGGTGAGATAATTACCTGTTCTGCTCTGCCCCTCTTGGCAGAGTTATGAGCCTTGGATGCAGACCTCATGCCTGGTCTGGTGTATGCTGGGCTGGGGCTGTAGGGGTGAGGTCTGTGAGAGGGGGCCACTGAGGAGATCAAAGGCTGGACCATCCACTGCAGATCCGGGCTTGTTGAAATGGCTGTGACAGTGGGGATGAAGGAGGCACTTGATGCTGTCAGGTCAGTGAAATCCTGTGGGCAATGAAGGAAGAGGATCATAAGTACATTTTGGTATACTTTGAGGAAGGGGGGGATGCAGCATTGCAGGATGAGCTATAAAAAGCCGGGTGGTTTAAAAATATCCATATGATGTCAGATGTGACGTTACAGACTCTCTATGGGGTTTCCAGGTGGATGAATGAAGCGCGCCTTGCACTGTGTGCAGCGCAGGTCAATAGGCTATTTCAAGCACAACTTAACACTGACAATTAATATTAAATCAGTCAGCTTCTAGTTATGATTTAAACTTTATGAGAATAGTGAAAGCTAGACTGAGCTTTATTTCTCCAAGTTGCATGCACTTAAACACATGTAAAGATCTTATACATTGTAATAAAAGTTGAATAATATGTAACTGGACATACCTGAGACTGGGGGGATCCCATGCTGGAGTAAGATCCGGCTGGTGACGGAAAGTATCCCACATTGTCCCCGGACGGGGAAGCGGTGCTGCAGCGGGAGGAATCGCACTCCGTGTTGAAAGAGGTAAACATCATCGTTCCCCAAAAAACCAAGCAGGAAGATCCAAACAAATGTAAACTTGAGATGAGGAAATCCTTCTGTAAGGTTTGGGAAAGACTCTTTAAATCGCCGCTCTCGTTATATTCTCTCTTGTCGGTGCTCTGCTACTGAAAGTTTGAATACCAACTCTGAGAGATCGGGCCTCTTATATAGCCTGAGAAGGACCGGCCGAATGACGTCGGCAAAGGGGGAGCGCTCTTCACCCGACACCGCGAGGAAAAAAACACCAAAACACTCACATAACAACGCGGCGATAAAACCAACCATCACTTATACACTCTTTAGATACACTTAAATACACATATACAACCCTTACATGTGGTGTTTGAACACAAAAAGTCACATTTAATAATGTTTTATAAACTCACCCTCGAGAAATGGAATATTCCAGGAACGGGATCCCCGATACGTAATTTTCCAAATATGGTGGGTTCATCCTGTAAAGGGGCGCGGCCTTATGGGAAACACCATCTGAGATTGGCTTACAGCGACATGACGTTATGTAAGACAACAAACACAGCGGCTGTTGTGAAAACTGAAGAACTGGGATAATGGTCATCTAAAGTACAGCCTACACAGCAGAGGACAGCAAAGATAAATATGAACACCGGGATTTGTCTGTTCTGATCTGAGAATATCAAACAGACGCAATGAAACACGCAGTGCTGAGGTGTTTTAACACTGAATAACTCATCAAAATGTTATTATCTGTATCAAGACTATGACTATACTTCACCTCTCTTACTAAGGCAGCCTTTAATGGATTTTTATGGAGGCATAACTTTATAGAAAACCATTTCATCAAGCTGTGGGTTGAGAAACTTGCAGGGTTCAATCAAGGTACTGTGCTATTGTGTCTCATACAGTATGAGCAGTGAAACAAAGGGTGGCTGCTGACACATTCTCTGTCCTCCACAAGTCTGTTTAACACTGATCCATTTTAATAAAGCACAACTATCAGGCAGAGCTCCACCAACTCAATACCTCCTCCGACTCCAACTGCTCTCACCATGACCACTTTGCAACTCCCCGGCATCATTCCCATTCCCTGGACATCACAGCTGAGCACATCGACCAGGCGGACACGTCCAGACTCCTACTGTTCCCTAACATAGACCACATCTTCCTGTCTGAACAGCAGTTTGCCAGCAGTGCCAGCAAATAGTACCACTCAGCATCAACGTGAGGAAGGTGAAGGCAAATGTAACAGGCTGTAGTACATAGTCAAAGCCCTTTAACTGACGCATAGCTCTACTTGGAGTTTCTACCAGCTCCTGTAACATCATTCCCCCTGTTTAAATAGGTCAGGAATCCCTGAATGCAAATGTGAAAGAGCAGATTTGAATCTTTGAAAACTTTTAAAACACACTTTCATTACACTGAAAACACTACACTGCAAACATTGCAACAGTGAAGCAATTATTACAGAAGTTTAACTCATATTTTCAGTTTCAAACTATAGCTTGTTGACCCTACTTTCACCTCTCATATCTTTTTTAATGTCTTGATATGTGACATTAATGAAACCCCAAAGGTGGTGGGACTTTTTAGGCTATAATGTGCAAGAAATTTTAAAAAGAAATATGCATGTGAACATAATGAGACTCTCTTTCTAGCGTCACCTGAGTCTCAAAGAAATGGGTTCATTGGAATGGGATCAAAGCAGCGTGCGTAGGCTGTTTGAAATCCAAACACCATAAACACATGTCAGAGCAGAGGTGATTACATGTGTATTCTGCCCACAGGCAGTGCTTGTACCTTTCTGTGCACAATCCAAGCGAGGGTGTGTTTCAGTTGCAGAGCGAGCTGATAACCGGTTTGTTTTGTGTACTTTTCCACCACTGCGGTGTAGTTTTCTCAGGGATGTCCAGGCTCAGTCGTGAAGGTCTTCCCCTGACAGAGGGAATCCTCATGATTAGCATAACAAGCTGCATGAATCATGAAATGCAGGTCTGGCACTAGGTCAATATTTAGACTATATAGTGCTCTTAACATTAAGTGTTTAACTTAATTAGTATATTGCTTTACAATGTATTTTAATTCCCATAAAGTGCTGATAATTGGTCCTTTAAAGAGAAAAGGGCCTTTACCACACAAATCTAACATCACAGGTCAGATTTAGTGTGTCAGCATCTTTTTGCTGGTGGTTTTTGATGATTTAGCATTCATTAAAAAGGAGTTATAAATGGGTTAATGATGTAAATTCTAGATATAATAGTTATGTGAATTTACACAACAGTTTGGTGACGTTTTCCTGATTTTCTTTGCATTTAAAGGGTTCATTAGGGATGCTTCTTTTTATTAAACAGCCCCCTAAACAGTGCACAAGCTACAGGCAGGGCTGTAATAAAAAATACAGGTGTTACACACCTTAACATGACATTAGTAAAGATACAAAGTGCTGATAATATATAATTTACTTGTATAATATTGTTATTGTGTCAAAGTGCATCCATGTAGGTTAAAGGCGCTGTGTTTTGTTCAACATTCCTGGTCGCCATAGCAACACTCCACCCCTTCGCGTCAGTGACGTCCTCGCTTTGCATAGCAACAGGGATCGTCTGTATTGTGGAGACGGATCACTCAACAAAGAAAAACAAAAACCGGCCCTTGCGGCGTTGCGTGCGAAGACAACCAGCACATGACGTCATGACGCCACCAGTTCCGGGAAACCGTGTCGGAGTGAGAGCTCTGTCTGTGTCTGTGTCTCAGACAGCAGCTCAGTGTGTCCGCGGTGTCTGTGGAGCAGCGGAATGAAACAGGACACCAAACAACCCGTTTACCTTGTGGATTGTTTGAATAGGCCCTTTTTTTGTTTGACTGGTTGGCAGGAACAGCAGCTTCCAAAGCAGCAGTGCTGTCCTGGGATTATTTGTTTGTCTATCACAATGTTCGAGTTCTTTAGGGGTAGATCTTGTTCTAGAAATAAAAGCTGGGTTAATAATTAGCACGTAGGCCACCTGATAAACAAAACTGGTGACCATAATAATGACAATAATTTGGAAAAACAACAATAATTAGCTTGCAGCAGCACAGATGAGGGTTAATGGATGAAATCAAGGGTGTAGGTTGTGTTTCAACATCAGGGGGACACATATGAAACTAAAATGGGGATCCTCCACCAGAAAAATATGAGCATCAAACAATGTCTTGCATTTCGGTGAATAATTACGCACGAATTAGTTCATTTTCTGCATCAATTTAATGTGTAAATGTCTTTAATTTTGTCAAAATAAAAGTCTTTTGCTACTTATGTTTTTATTATAAGGGAAACAAACCCACATTTTCTAAATATTGAGGGGGATGTAGACCCTTTGTCCCCCCAGATATCTACACCTATGGATGAGACGACATTTTGAAATCAAATGTAAATCACTGAGTTACACGCACACTCTAAATTCCCATACTCTATGCTTAGCTATTTCTTTTATTTTTAGCCTGCATCTTTAAATTTTAATTCGATCTCAAGTGTCAATACATAGCATCATCGGTGCTATTCACGAGATCACAGTTAAATATCTATCGCACTAATTTACATGAACTTTGAACGCTGATGTCACCGCGTCTAAAAATAAACTCCGCCGCTCTCTGCGCATTCACGCTCAAGTTGCTCTGAAGAAAACAAGTCTTTGAGCTGTAGTCAGGGGTGTCTGCGGCTATGTCCGACCTTTGAACCCCTCCTAGCTCTCGAGCCGCCGGTTCCTGAATGGGCTCGGGCGACCACCTAATGATGTGCTGGTAAATAATGCCAGAGGGGGCCGTGACTGCCGGGAAGCAGCCGGGAGCGCAGCCCCTCTGAGCGGGGAGAGGCCCCCCCTCTCCATTCACCAAACTATCCCTTTCACTCCAGTGGGTATGTGAGGTCATCTGAAACCTAAATATAGCAACTCCAGCCTATATAATCCCTTTTGTTATGGGGGCTGGATTAGGGTGTGCGGGAATAACGTTTACATAATTGGGAATAATAAATTGCATCATTGGTGTATGAGAGAATAACAGAGTGATGAGATCATGAGGAAAAAAAGTCAGGCAACACTTTTAGGAAAGAGAAGGTCAAATAGGTTTTATTCTCTGCAGTAACACATCAGTGTGATGTTGGTGTGATGTACAAATGCATTTACATGTCCACATGTGCGTAAAGACGCAGCGTATTCGTGTAGACGCGGGTCAAGTGCAGAGGTTTGCCCTCGTCTTGTACTAAAAGTAGCCGAATGACGCCGTTCTCAGGTAGCCTACAATGCATGACGATCCTTTTAGCGCATGTTTCACTTTCTTTTGTGACCGTGAGTGAGTGGGCCACACACAGTCACACGTCCGTCCGTCTGCGCGCTCCCCGTGCGCCACAGCGCGCCCCCTGCTCGCCGGAAGCGCCATATATGGCTCGGTCGGTCCATTCGGCGATTGGCTGCTTTACTACAGCGACAATTCTGTTGCTGGAGCTCTATTCATATGCAGAGACAGGTGAAAAAGGCAGTGTGATATATGGATGACACTTCATTTAGCAGCTCATAAATAATGAGCCGGTGCGCTGGAAGCTGGGTGCATTCATTAAATCACGCGGGGGTTTTAACAATATTGGTCCGAATGATAAGTTGGGGCTGATGTTTTATTGCATTGGCTTTTATAGAGCAGGGTTCTGATCCGGGCGGCTCACTGTTTTAATCTGTTTATTAATATGTGGCATTAACATCACCCCCCTTCTTATGTCTGTCTCCATTAATGCGCCAACATGTCTCGTGAACATATGTGGACGTATAGAGAACATAGCCTAATGTATATGATGCAGATGCTGCATACATGATATGACGTAGTTCATTCATGGCAATGGGCACCTCACATAGGCGGGGGTGTCACTTTATATATGCTCGCTATTCTAATCATAATTGACTAAATAAAATGAGTAAAAATAAAAAAGGCTGCTCATATTGGTTTTCACACGTTCCACATATTTAATTGTTAAATTGGAAAACATCTGCTCGTGTTTTTTCCTCCCTTACCTCTCCCTCTGTGCGATGGTTCGGTCTCACCACACAGATTTCATTCATAAAATTCCAGCTCACTATAAAAGGCGGGCCTCTCCACTATCTGCACAGTTACCATTTATGAACGCGGCAAATGGAATATAAGTAGGGGCTTGTTTAGGCGTCAGTCTTAGATTAAGATAGGCTACTCTATCTTTTCTTATGCAGTGATTTTTTTTTAGTCGACAACATGCATCCAGACTCCAGCACTGAGTTCGACTCATCGTCCAGCTGTAGCACAGCATCGCCTGGCGGGGACACCCCTGGGTGCAGCCAGCATCCTCCTGACTCGCTTTCATCATCAGTGGACAGCGCCAAGGTACAAGCGGATCTGATCATCCACACACAAAATATAATAACCCTCAAAAATGTGTCTGTCTTGTTGCAGGATCATTCATGCATATGGCTTATATAGGTCGCACGAGGCGACTCTGGGTACATCATGTTCATACATATCCAAAAACATTTCATAGACAGCATGTTCTGTAAGAGGAACACTGTCCCGTGCTGAAGATAATTCTGCACAAACACATAGTCTGATAATGTATCTGCAGAAAATCAAGACAACGCAAGAATGCTCTTTCTGGGAAATTGTTTGTAATGTACTTTACATAGTCGTGTCTTGGTCGTGACCTTTCATTTCAGAGTGATGATGATGATGCAAATGACTGACGAGGACGTGATGATAAAGCATCTGATTGTGATAGATCCGTAGGCTGTATTGATTTTGCTTTTTTGTTCCTCAGCCAAATGATTGATGTACCATTTAAGCACATCTAAAGGTCAGACACTAACGTGCTCCCTCACTCATCAGATAAGCCAAATTACGTTTTTGACTGCATGCATATGCATGTCTGTGTGATGTGGGTTTCTCCAGGATACTGAGACCGGTGCAGCAGACTCCTTTGTTCCGACTGTGACTGCAATCTCAACCTCGCCAGATCTAAGGTGGATGGTGCAGCCGACAGTCATCACATCTGTCTCTCCGTCTGCCGGCCGTGCAAAGACCAGAACTCACGGCTCGAGCCAGTCGTCTTCCCCCCCGGCAGGTGCAACCAAGGCAAAGCCCTCCAACAGGAAGGGGCTGAAAGACAAGGTATGCAAGGAAACAAGGTGGGGAGGGGGGCAAGGAAATGTCTCATATATAACCTGACAGGTAGCCGATCAATCAACTAATCAATCGATCAATGAGTACATATTGTTCCTTAATAACACCCCCATATCCCTCTCCACGACCCATTGCCACTGATAGAGGTTAATGCAAAACATGTAGTTATCGCGATATTTTCAGCAGGACGCAAAAGAGGATGCACTTGTTTTTACTGTTAAGAGAAAATTAACGTAGCGAGCAGAGCAAATAAATGGCTGCAGGCAACAGCACATCAGGTGATTGGATCATGTCTAATTGGTGCAGCGAGTAATTACTTGAGGAGTAACGAGCGCATCACTGTTTATGAATGGGACGGGAAATTGCAACGCAAGCGCGCGTTCACGTGGTCGACCAGACCGTGCCAGTGGTGCAGCATTTTAACGCCTGAACTGAAAGAGAGTCTGCACCGACCAGATCAGTATTCCCAGCATACACTGCAATGGAGATTTTTTTCTTCTCCTTCTCCTGTTTTTTGGCATGTGAAATGGTGCCGAGGAGCCAACTGCTGATATGGCGAAACTCAGCAGGATGCGCATTTAAATTGGCAATTTCTGATTGATTTTTTTTGCAGCCTTCCAAAGAGGAGGAGGAGAGGAGGAGGATCAGGAGGGAGAGGAACAAGATTGCTGCAGCGAAGTGTCGCAACAGACGGAGGGAGCTGATAGACACTCTGCAAGCTGTAAGTATGCTGTTATATGAAATCCTGTAGAGAACATCCACACAGCACGTACACGCCTCTGAAGCTGAGGACATACAGCACTGTGTGACATGTCACTATCATTAAAGATCACAGGAGCACAGCAGGGATGGCTGCACAGCACCATAGGGCAGCAGTGTTTTCATGCCTTCCCTAACTCTTCTGATTTCCTCCTTCCTTACCTCAGGAAACGGACAAGCTTGAAGATGAAAAGTCTGCCCTCCAGACAGAGATAGCCGACCTGCTGAAGGAGAAGGAGAGGCTGGAGCAGATCTTAGTCTCCCACGAACCCTCCTGCAAACTCCCTGCAAATGATGACGGTGATGATGATGATGATGATGATGAGGATAATGAAGATGATGTTAACACAATGCTGCAGGATCCTCCGGCCTCCCCACAGCTGCTGTCCATCTTAGAGAATGGAAAAACCCCAGAGAGCAACACAACCATTGGAGAAGCCCCAATTGGTCAAGACATGGACAGTGACCCCTGCATCCCTGCTGCAGCCATTTTGGGGAACTCCAACATCCTCCTGTGCTCAAGCGCTGAAGAGGAGGCTCTGGAGGACTTGAAAGGAGATGACCTGGACGACCTGGTGCCCAGCCTGGAGATGGCAGTGACTCCAGAGATGGCTGCGTCCGTCCCCGACATAGACCTGAGCGGCCCCTTCTGCCTCTCAGACTGGGAAACCCTGTACAAGTCTGTGGCGAACGACCTTGAATCTTTGAGCACACCCGTCATGTCTTCCAGTCCCACTTGTAGCAATTACCGCACAGTGTTTTCCTTTAATTACTCCGAGATTGATTCCTTGGCTGAGGGCTTCGAGAGCCTCAAAGGCAGCCTTGGTGCGTCTGAGTTAATGAAAGATAGTCTTAACTCTCCAACACTTCTGGCCTTGTGAATGCAAAGAAGTTATGCAATGATACTGTAATTGTATTCAAACCAGCCAGCAAGCTACGATATCTCTCTTTCTCAAAAACAATGTTTTGTAGTGTGAGTTTTGATGTTGTGTAAATCGAAACATCAAAGGTTGTGTACATGACATGTTTTCTGTGGCTGTAACAGGGTTGACTTCTTCCATACTGCTGGTGCAGGTCTCCGAGTCGAGACTAGGCGCAGGCGACAAAAGTGCATGCAAATATGAGTCATCCGTAATCCAAGAAGAGGTGGTATCTTGTGTTTCTAAATGTGATGTGACGCTAGATCAATAGCTGTATGTATGTGTAATACTGTTGACAAAGTTGTGTTGTATAACAAGTGAAACTAGCAGGGTTACTAATGTGTAGTGTATAGGTGTCACATCTTGCTGTAAGGTGTCCCCTAACATGACATTTCCTTTAAAGTTTTTTCCATGAACAAATTATCATGTCATGTATTTTATCAAGATGTATTTTATGACATAGTTTATTTTTTTACTTATCAAAAATGATCAGATGCAAAAATTGTATAACGCTGGAAATAAAATAAAAGACAACCACAAACAATGTCTTGTTCATTCAGTCCGAAATATTCATTTGTATAAAAAGTCTCACCATCAGGGGGCGGACAGTAATGGAGTACATTTTTTGAGCATCTATACTTTACTTGGATATTCTTCTTTTTGGGAAACTTATGACTTTTGCTCCACTACATTTAAAAGACAAATACTGTACCTTTGACTCCACTACATTTCTATAAAATAAAAGTTCTTCTTACTTTGAAGCATAGATTTAAAGTCAGCGGATTAATTTTCTTTTCTAAAATGCGACAGGAGATACGCTGACCTAATACTAATACTTCTACCCCTGTCAGTCAAGTTCAAAGTTCTTGCTACCGGGCGTTAAATAAAAAAAATGAATATGACAATGGCTCTCCTTTTGTCGATTTAATTGTGATTCTGTAGGCATTTCCACAGGCTCTGTAGCATATAATACAAGCTTTATATTCCACAAGCAAGTCAGTGCATTCAATAGGTTGTTTCAGAGTCAGCAAATGCATTGTGGGTAAGATATGACAATGTGCTGAAGGAAAATATATCTTGAAGGTAGTCTAAGTATTTTTAAAAGCAAGTACTCCAGTACTTTAACTTTCACTTGTATTGGAGCAATATCTATACCTTGACTCAAGTCATGGAGCTGTATACTTCCTCCATCACTGCCCATCACAGGGTTCATTTAGCAGCTGCTCTGGAGCTTTCTATGATATCACATGATCTTCATCAGCAGATGGTGTTTGCTCAGTAGTTAAAGAATTGCAGATGCTCAAATTAATTTATTTTCTGAGCACTTTAAAGATCTTTCAAATGTCTCAACTGATCACCAATTATTATGTTTATCTGCTGAGGAAGATCATGGAATATGACTGAAAGCTCCAGAAACAGTTACTAAATGGACCATGTGTTTGTGAACTGTGTTTTCTGGAGCTCGGTCTCACTCTGAAGTCATCGGAATCCGGCGCTTGGGCAGTGACTTGCAGTGTCAGAAACCAACAAAAAAAGGCGTCCTTTAACGTCGGCATGATACGAAGCCGGTTGCCATTATAGTTGAACAGTGCCCGGCGGCGTCAGGAGGAAACGCAGTGGGACAATGACAAAAATTAAGGTGGCGAAAGGGGTGGTGAATGGGTCTAACAAACACTGACTTTCTCCAGAAGGAGTGGTGTTAGCAAAGACGGTGGATAAACCAAGACGGTCCACTGCGAGTCAGTTTCCTGTATCAGTGTCACGTGGGGTTCGCGACCACCATGTCCCTGTAGGAGACTAACAGCAGGTCCTGAGTCCATTGACTTAAGTGGGAGAAATGAACGTGATTACAGATTATGGCCGCTTCTTCCGCCCCATAGTCACGGAAGCAAATATTGGACCCATTTATCACAAGCCACATATCTTCAGAACATTCCGACACCAAAATGGAAAATTTCAGATGGACAAATCAGGAGAAAATTTACTTTGTTCAAGACCTGTCTCTGTCTCAACAACACACTCTCGCGAGATCTGGCAACAGATATCTCCTCTCTGGTGCTGAAATCAGTGCAGTTTCACCAAAGATACTGGATTAAAAAAATATTTTTCCCAGCGGATATCTTAGTTACAACATGATTGAGCTAGCAAAGCAGTTTTGTGTTGGTATGTGTGGTATTTATTCAGTTCAGATTCAGAAATCACGATGTCTAGAAAGCATCAGTGGCTGCAGCTGACAGGGACAGCTAACAGCAGCAGCAAAGCTAACATCAGGATGTCATCTGTTAAAAGCCTCCCGTTGTCAGATACGACATGAAACTACTCCAGTTAGCTCAATCATGTTGTAACTAAGACATCCGCTGGAAAAAATATTTTTTTCACGGACTGTTTATTTAGCTTACGGCCAGTAAGGGTACACACATGTTGACAGAAGTGAGGTTGGGGATACCCGTCTTTGATTGGCGGTTCTCCATCGTCTTTGATTGGAGTACGGGGGACAACACCTACTTAGGAGACCGGAAATGTATACCATTTCATACAATGGGAGTATATTGTAAGTGGGCCATCTTGTAGTAATCCAGTATCTTTGGTGTTAGCGTCCCACAAGATTCTAAAGCCAAATCCTGTTCTTCTTTCCTAAACCTAACCATGTGCTTTGGTCGTTGAAGAACAAAAACGTCAATTTGCAGTGTTGTACTGACATAGTGCTTTTATTTTGAAAGAGACTGCGAGTAAACGTTGAATTTCCTGTGAAAATGGAAGTGTATTTTGAAAGAAGACAAAGCATGTAACAGGCAGAACTTGACACTGCGTCCCAGAACGTCAACAACCAACACACCCAGGGTACCTTTCACATCCTATCTCCATGACCAAATGTCGATATGTGACGAGGTCGGAGTGAGAATGTGTTGTTTTCTGAGCTTGAGAACTAAATGCTGTTTTTTGAACAAAATATTTAGCTGGTTTTCAAAAAACTACCAGTAATATGGTAATCAGCATACTCATGTTTGCAAAAAGACAAAAAAAAAGATGTCAAAAAAAAGAAAAAAATAATAAAATCAAAACAAAAATTTGGACTCGCTTACTCCCACAGGCTCTGTTCATCTTTTATGTTGTCAAAGTTTTGTATTTATGTATACAGTCAAGCATTTTCTGCTGAGATTTCCCACCTACTCGAGGTATTTCCCAGAAACAACTTCAAAAAGCAATGAAGTAAAGGGAGGAAAGAAAACAGAAACCATAGGACCATTTATTTGTTTTGATTATTGAAAATTGCGCTTGTTTCCTATTTACCCTGGACTGTGTCATCTTGGAGGAGAGGCAAAGTGGTTTGGTGGGTTGTTTGGGAGCTCAGACCTGATGACTTTTACTTGATACCTGCTACTGCAGTTTTGGTTTCAATATTAGTTGATTTTAGGCTCTAGAGAGGAAATACAGCAGGCGTGGCTGAACAAAACATTAGAAATGTTATGCTGGACTAGATGGGATCTGATTCTATGTGAGAATGTATTGTACTCTGTGGATAAGTGGGAATGTACATAGGAATGTACATAGGCTATGTATTAGCAGTAAACTGTTGGCCATTTAAAAAGGTATGAAAAGGTAAAGTTCTGTATGCAGCAGAGCCCCTGTCCTGTCAGTGAAGGCTACATTTACTTAAGTACTCAACTTAGATACTTGTACTTTTCTATTCCCATTTTCTGCTACTGTTTACTAGTATAGGAATCATATTGCACTTTTTACTCAATTACATTTATTTGGGTCCTTTAATGACTTACATTGTAGACTCCAATTGGTATGTTTGGGTATGCATGGATGTCTTTGTTTTGTTTTTTGCCGTTTTATTTTCAATTTTCTGTAATAAGATAAAATGATATTCACCATACTAATGTTTGCAAAAGGAGAGAGAAAAATATAAAATAAATAATAAAAATACATAAATTCTAAATAAAAATTACAAAAGAAAATAAGATAAACACTACATGGGTGTCTTTTTTTTGCACATTGTTTGCTGTTTTATTAATTTATTCATTTTTGTAATATGACACCTTTATAATTACTCATATTTGTATGAGAGAAAAAAGGATAAAATAAATAACAAAAAATACATAAATTCAAATTAAAAAGAGCTTGACAGAAGTTATTAACAACTGGTTAACCATGCATGTGATAAAAAGCTGCCCTACTTTAAAGAACATGTCATGTCATGTCATTACACCCACGAATAGCAAATCTTATCTTCTCTAAGTTCAAGGACCTCAAAGTATCCCTGATCCAGTGTTTTAGTAATGAGGGGGAGGCTTGTTTTCCCCAATTTAACATGTTCCAGACTGAAATTTGAACCTCAGCTTTAAAGCAAACACAGACAAAAAAGAGCCCAGAATAAAGACAATGTAACATGCCTTTAAAAAACTTACTTAATAGCATGAAGAAGAGGGGAATATTAATATTTTCAGCTGTGCAGAGACCATAAAGATGTCAGAGAGTCTATTTTTGGGCTGAGGATTACATAAAGTACAACCACCGGGGACTGAGCCGTGTTCAAAATGAGTGGGAACAGCAGAAACAGCAGGTTAATTATTTATTCATAGCTCGTTCTCGGCTCCACTATTGTCACGGTCAAGGGAATCCGACTATACAGCAGCGCGGCGCAGTGCGTGCCGCGCGTGACGTCAACGCGCGATTGCAGTCTTCGTCTCACATCCGTTTCACCATATTTGGGTAAATGCAGTTGTTTTGTTTCCATGGCGACGGGTGTCATATTTCGAGGAGAGAGGAGGGGGGCTGTGGAAGATGTTACCGGAAAAAGACGAAGCAGGAGCGAGCAGGACGAAACTTTCTCATCAATTACAGCGCGGGAAGCACGTGCGTGATGATAAATGGCTCGGTAAGTAATTTAACGATGCCAGAGCCTTTTCTCGGAACAGCAAACAGGCCATTTAATGACCGCGGGCTGTTTGGGTTCAATCCTCAGCGAGCAAATAATGTTTCACGGCAGCAATAACACCACAGTGGATGCACTTAATGTGACCGCATTCAGCCCAAACGAGCACATTTGATCCATGCGCGCATGCCAGGAAGCCTTTGTTGAAGGGTTTACAACATGTTTCCATGCTGTTGGTGTGTGTGAGAGGTGCAGGCGTTGTTTCTCATCAGCAGGGGGAGCTACAGTGTGAGCAGTGTGCAGCACCGTCTTCCTACCAGCCGCATGTGTGCGTGATGTCCTGGTGCACGGCTATTTTAGAGAGCTGATGGATGGGCCTGTCAGCAGCTCTGATGTCTACTGACTCACTCTCTGTCCACTTGTTCCATCAGAGTGTGTGTCCTGCAGGGTGAGGAGCTCCACAGCCTGTTTCAGAGTTGTAAAATATCACATGGATAGAGCTGTTCACAACCAAGCATCAAGCCACAGCCTGACTGTGTGAGCAGAGGGCGATGGGTTTTATTCTAATGTCTGGCCTGCTGTCACCCTCAGTGCAGCAGGAAGAGTTTATTTCTCTCAGTTTGACTGAGGAAAAAAATGTAAAAAATATACATCTTCGTAACTTTGAAGTGAAGTAGTGCCACTTTTAAATGTATTATCAGTAAAGTGTTGGCCATCCAAAAAGGTATGAAAAGTTAAAGTTGTATATGCAGCAGAGCTCCTGTCCTGTCAGTGTTACTGTATTCAGTGGTGGAAAGTAAGAAGGCTACATTTACTTGAGTACTCAACTTAAATACAGTTTTTAAGGTACTTATTTTGCACATTTTTTGGTGTTTTTAATTTGTTGTAATAAGATAATCATCATTCTCAAACATCAGGTACATTAGGTTCCTTTAATTAGTCACAGTACATGTGGGCATGCATTAATGTCTTTGTTTTTTGTTTTTGTTTTTTTGCACATTTTTTGCTGTTTTATTGATTTATTTTTGTAATATGATGATAATCACTATACTCATGTCTGCAAAAGGAGAGAAAAAATAATTAAAAAATGCATAAATGTAGAATAAAAAATGACAAAATAAAACAAACATGAACATTAGTCTTGTTTACAAAGTCTAATTTTTCACTGATCTGACAGAAGATATTAACAACAGGTTAACCAAGCATGTGATAAAAAGCTGCCTTACTTACTAATATTTCATTAGACCCATGAATAGCTAATCTCATGTTCTTTTTTTGCTCATTTTTTGCTGTGTTATTTATTTATTTATTTGTATTTTGTAATATGATAATTATTCAAAGCTCTCTCAGCTGCTTTTGTATGATATGGTGCTACACAAATAAATTGGAATTGAATGATCAAAAAATAAAGTTTGATGTATTATAATGGATAAAGAAAAGATTTTATTGATCCCTTTGTGAATTATACACGCTCCAAATAAGCATATTGTAAAATGCTCCACTTAACTTTCCCTCAGGATTAATAAAGTAACATTAAAGTGATGTTCACATGAATGCATCAATAATCCTAATTTAATTAGATACAATTTTCTGAAATGGTCTGTTCAGCATAATGAGTTATTTTTATGTAACTACTTTTGTAGTTACACAGTATTTCTACACTGTTGTATAAGTATTGTTACTTTTACTGCAGTAAAAGATCTAAGCACTTCTTCCATTTTAGATTATTGTATAATAAATTCTTTTATACAACAATTAGTTCCGGCCCTGCAATCTGATTGGTCGAGAGACAGTAAAACCGTGATGATATTGTAGTACAACATCACGGTTATTTCACTGTGTATGTATCACTCCGCCTCACAGCTGATTGCAATCAACAATCAAATCAAACTGATGGTTAGTGTCAGTTAGGTCAGCAGTTGCGTTGTAGGCTAATTAATTCATCCACTGTCAAACAGCCAAAAATATGGATTTATTTCCTAAAATAAGTTTTGAATTGAACTATGAATGGTCATCAGAGGAAGATGAGGGAGAGGAGAAGCTGAATCCATCTGAGCACACATCCAGGTTTGTCAGTGTTTCATCAGCAGAGCTCAATGACTTGGAGAAAAGCAACATACTGTCAGATCAGAAGGCAGAGTCAGCTGTGCCTGTGAAGTGATAGTCCACCATGCAGTCACCAGAGACTTATTTCACCGGCTGCACAATTAATGGAAACGTGCAGATAAATGTGTATAAAGAGTAAGTGCCTGGCGCACCATGTCTGCGTTACATAGCAACGGTGACAGCGGAGTCCTGAGGGAACTATTTTTGTTGGCGGAAGACAAATAAAATGCTTAAATTATCTATTTTGTCCTCATTTTTCAACATTTCTTAATCAGCCTTGCTTATTTAACTGTTGAACTGTTGTATAAAAGCAATATCACACTCGAGCTCGTGATGTTGTACTGTGATATCGTCACGGCTGCGGCCTCGTGCCTACGACCGAATCACAGCCGTGACGATATCACAGTACAACATCACTCCCTCTCGTGTGATATTGCTTAATTATAGCTTACTGTAGCTGTCAGTTAAATTCAATGAAAAAAAATCTGTTCTTCCTAAAATCTGAAAGAGAAGTACAAAGTGACATAAAACAAAGTAACTCACAGTTGTACTTTAATGCAGTACTTTGGTACATGTAGCTGCCCAGGAGTGTGACTCAGTGTAAATCTGTATCATACATTCAGAATTGTACTCAGTTAAAAGTTAAGACTTTACAGCAAAATGCACTTAAAATGTAGAAAGCAAAGGTAATCTGTAGGCAGTGGAATGTTATATTACAATATTGTTGAATAATTACTATTGAGTTAATGTCTGAGCTTCTATTCAGCATTGTAGCTGGTTGACGATCTATTTTAGTTAATCTATATGATGGGTAAATAGTATTTCATAAACATTCAGTAATAGCATAGTAACTATAGTTGTTATATTAAATGTAGTGAAATAAAATGTACAATATTTCACTCTGACATGTGATGTTATTTTATAAAAATGGCCATACTCAAGTAAAGTACAAGAAAATTGTCCTTAAAGACCCGACACACTCACGTTACACCCACTCAGGTGTTTTCCATTACTTTGGCTGACTAAAGCTCTTTTCAGGGTTGTGAGGGAGTGTTTGGTGTTCAGACTGCTCGACTGACATCTTGCTCACTCTCCTGTTACACTAGTTGCACCTGTAGAGACGGGACAACTTTCACTTTTTCAAGTTATGTATTCACATAGCTGTGGTGAGCTTATATCATTCCAGTTATAACTGGTGTCTTAACTTGAATTTGTGAGATTATCAGAAATCACCTGTGTGGGTGCACAGGTCCTGAAGCAGAGTAACATTTTGACTCGTCAGAGTAGGGAAAGCACAGGTTTTGCTAATGAAGTGATGGGCGTACTGGTTCTTTCCACAGTACTGGTTCCATTGAGTTCCTTCATTCGTTCATTTTCTATACACCCTGGACAGGTCACCAGACTATCACAGGGCTGACACATAGAGACAGACAACCATTCACACTCAGATTCACACCTACAGACAATTTAGGGTCACCAATTAACCTGCATGTCTTTGGACTGTGGGAGGAAGCCGGAGTACCCAGAAAAAACCCATGCTGACACGGGGAGAACATGCAAACTACGTCACTGTGCCACCTGAAACTGAAGCAGCTAAACTAAATTCAGCCAGCAGTAGTTTTATCATTTAAACCTGTGCTTTCCCACTATGTCAAAATGTCTTTAAATTAGATCTGAACAGCGTCTGACATAAGGAAACAGCCTGTAATGGTTTCGTTATTAATAGTAAAATGATGATGTACTCCAAAATCTACACTATCACATGCTTATCAGTACAGTCTGACTGCACGGCTGTAAGCTTAGTAGTTTTTTCCATTTGGTGGAGCTCAGTCTGAGCCTTTCTGTTTTGTCTTGTGTACTAACAGTGTTTTTTCTATGTGAAGCACCTTGACAAAACATGACTTGTGTGTTGTAAAGCATTTACCTGACTAATTACCAAGATACAAAATGTTTGCTTTCTGCAGTGATGTTTCACGGTGTGATTACTGCCACCAACATCAGCACTCTGTAATATGTCTCACATTGCCTGCCGACAGATCTCTATCTTGCTATTATTTGTTGTGCGCTCACTGTTTCCACCCCTGTTATCTCATCCTCATACACCTCCTGACCACTCAGTTTCCTGCTTGCTGTGATATTCCCAAGGAAGTGCTATATTTACAGGAATAAATCAATGTCATACGGGTTTGGGAAGACTGGGTCACCTGGCATGAGTAACGCTGTGATGGAGCAGCACTGTAACAGTGCCAGAGATGGCGGTGATACGAACATGAAGTCAAACAATACTGTGTTGTTCCAGCTGGAGATGGCATCTTCAGTGATATAATAGGAAGAAGAAGATCTCGCGCAGATTTGCTTCTTTATTTTGAAATGACTCACATGTTTTTTAGGACTGCCGTACTATTAAATGAATGACAATTATAAAACTGCAAATATTCCATTTCTTTGTACAAAGAATGTATTTTTAGAGACTCTGGTGCTGCATGATACTGGTGAATCCATATCTCACAGCAGTAATTATTATGCTGGGAGCTTTTAATAAAATGGAAACAGGAACAGTGGGGGGCATGAAAACTGCAAGACTGTTGTTGTCAGAGGAAGATGAAGATGAAGAGGGTTTAAAGTAAGCGCCAGCCTGCAATTGGTTTGCTAAGTGATTGATTTAATATCTGTGAATGTCGATGGGAGTCTGCTATAGCATCACAATTCAGTCCATGAAAGCTGGGGTAGGCAGAAATATGAAAAAAGGTGAAAATACACCTTCCTCCTATAGTTCTCCTAAGCCCCTCCCACCAGACAACCACAGACATATGCACACGGTGGTTCCCAACTGGTCCAGCCATGAGTCTAGATTTCTCCTTATTCATTTGTCCAAGGTCCACACAATTTAATATATTTAGCGTCATACTTGCATTTGGCCATGTTGTCCAGCTAGTTTGCTGTCTCTGTCCAGTAGCTGTCCCTTAGTCACAGACTAGTCACAGACTAAGGGACAGCTGACTAAGAAACAGCACTTCAAAATAAAAGCTCTGTGCCAGAAATTCACTTAACTTGAAAATAAAGCAGTTTTTTTACAAACTTGAAATGTTCACAAGTCACTTTCTGTCCATTCAGAAAGGACCCTGTGACCCGCCTTTGGACCGCAACCACTGTTATAGAGTAACCCAGTGTTTTCCATACATTGATTTGTTTATTCTTTTATCATTGTAGAGCTCTCTCTCTGTTTATCACACCACAAACGAGACAAGAATGAGCTAGCCACCCAACAGTCCCTATGCCTCCCTCACCACTGGTGGCCAGTGGCAGCTAACCTGTGTAACAGCAGCAACAGAAAGTTTGCTGATCCAACGGGTAGTTGGGCCTGCTCATTTCCGCTAAGCTGGGGTTTGTGCTGGCTAGATTCGGGTTGCTGCAGCTGCTGACTGAGGGTCTGTCTCTGGAGCTGCTGCCTGCGGTGGGAGTGACGCGGAGGAGACACTGAAGCCTCTTTGACACTGCCTATTCAAGGCGGGAATTTCTCGTGGCTATTCTGCCCTGCTGTTCAGTATAAAAAGGTACAATCAACCGGGTTCCTACCGGTTGGACAAGCCCTCTAACACCTTAACAAGAGGCACCCGTGAGGCATCCTGATCAGATTCCCAAACCACCTCAACTGGCCCATTTTGAGGAGCGACTCTACTCTAGGCACCATTAAGTTGGCTCTGGTTAGCGTAAAGCTCAACTATCAGCAACATTTTCTCTACATCTCCAAAATGCTTTGCCAATATTGACACGTCCGTCTTCCTTTTGTGGGTTGCTTTGCAGTGTAGGCAGTTGTTACCAATGCTGGAATAGCAACTTTCATTGCAGGACTCTCCGCCATTGAATCAGGCTTTAACTGAAAGAATGTGCATGAGCATCTGTATTTGTAAAACAGCCGACAGGAATGTCATTGGCCAAAGTCTTCCATCACAAGCTAGATCTTCTAAAGCCTGAAAACAGAGCCAAAGGGAGGTGCAGAGGTCTAGTGTTCACTCCAATCAAATTACAATATATGCAAAGTTTATTATGGTCATTTCTGCCCAATGACGCAAAAATAAAATTGCATATCACAACTTTCAGGAGGAAGTGTGATTTACGTGTGTATGTGATCGATACACAGGAGTGTCAGGAGTCATGTTTGTCATCTGGAAAGATGAATGTTTTATATTGAAAATATATACTGTATGTTTCAGTTCAGACTCCGATTGTATCCACCATGTACAGTACTTTATGCACGCTACTATTAACAAGACTGACTAATAAACTATGACAAAATCAGATCCGCTCCGCTAGTCAGAAAAAGGGGAAACATCGCCCCGTAGTACTCCACCATTTCCACATTTCATTCTCAAAACAGCAAAGTGTAGGACATCTGTCGCACAGTTTTAAATAACCTGCATCTTTACACGTTACTAGACATATTTTGACGTCCTCTACGAGTGTCTGAGTTTATTTTGAAAGAAGAAAAAAAGGAAGGAAGGAAGAAAATTCAATGGAGCTGCGATAAAAATAAAGTTTGTCCATACTGTCTGCGCAGAGGCGGACGATGAGTCAGGATTGTGTCTGGAGGTGTCTGGTTTTGTGGGTATTTCCCAAAGATGTAGTATTGGATAAACATATGACAAAAGACTTTACCTTCACCTCCAGATTTTAATCAGATTGAAGAAAAATAGAAAATATGACTGACTTGTTTGCATCTTGTTTAACTAGTCATGAGGAATGTAAAGTGTGAAGGTGTTTTTGCATGAAGTATTATTACACATACATGGATAATTGTCCATCTAAAAATGAATAAATCAAGAAACAGAAAAACATAGTTGTGCAAAAATCTGTTTCATTGTTTTTACCTTGACTTCTGACGCCCACACAGCAAGAAGTTTGGCTCAGCTGCAAAACCACAAACTGCTCTCAGTCTCCATTCATCATTCAGGCAGCTGATGGAGAGTGCACAGAAGAGTGTGTGTTAATGCAAAGACTTTCTGGATGCTTGGAGCAGACAAAAATAAAGATCTTGATACACATGCTGAGATGTGATTGTTAACTTTCAAACACACTGGTCATTTCAGTGCATTCTCAAACGTTCACAACTTGTTTCTTTAAAGATAATCCTAAAAAAACCTTCTTGTTGAACAAATTAACATACTCTGCATTCTTGGTCTGCATATCCAGACTGGTATATTTTTTCACAGTGTCATTATCAAAGCTTATTGTTCTTGGCAGGGACAATTCCCTTTTAAAGGCTTAAAGTGCCAAATGGGCCCGCACCATGTGTGTTCATGTACTGAGTGACATCTCTGGCTGCTGTCCTGCAGGCACAGAGGAATTCAGCTGAAAGTCTACACCTGCAAAGGGAAAACCTCCGAGATGTCCAGGGTCCTCCTGTTTTATGAAATCTGTCTGCTTGTTGGCTCAGTTCTGCTTTATTAACCTAAATGCCTCCCCTTAAAATTTGTCATCTGTGTTCAGAGCAACTGTGACGCACAGTCCCCCCCTGACCTCCCCTCAGATGCGAGACATAAATCACAGCAGAACCAAATTAGAATCTAAAAAAAGGAACAGAGTAGGGTATTTTGGTAAGCCTCCAGTAACTCAGCTGCGTGTTCGAGGTGGAACAGTTGAGATGGCATTGTGTAAAACCCAACTGAGCCTCAGATAATGGTTATGATAAAACCTGATATGTAATAAAAAGTGCTCTGGAGGAATATTTATTAAAATGATACTAAAACTACGGGCGGGATACGAGACAATGAGGCCCTGGGCACAAACATGCAGAAGGCCCCACCATCTCTCCTACACAGATACAAGACACACAGACATTTCAGCCTTTTTTATTTTATGTCTCTTTGTAGAAGTTATGCATCTCTTTGTGGTTTGGTGTATCTAGGGTCATTCTGTGTCTCCTTGTAGAAGCTTTGCAGCCCTTTATTGTCATTTTGTGTCTCTTTGTGGTTGTTTTGCTACTTTTTTGTAGCAGCTTTGCATCTCTTTGTGGTCATGTTGTGTCTCTTTGCAGTTGTTTTACTGCTTTTTGTAGCAGGAACAGAGTGGTCATTTTGTGTCTTTGTAGCAGCTTTGCATCTCTTTGTGGTCATGTGTCTCTTTGCAGTTGTTTTACTACTTTTTTGTAGCAGTTTTGTATCCGTTTGTAGTTGTTTGTGTCTCTTTACAGTCAGTTTTGTGTCTCTTTGTAGTTGTTTCACCACTTTTTATGGTTGTTTTACATCTCTTTGTAGTTGTTTAGTGAATCTTTGTGGCCCTTTTGAGTCTCTTTGTAGCAGTTTTGCATCTATTTGTGGTCATGTTGTGTCTCTTTGTGGTTGTTTTGCTACTTTTTGTAGCTGTTTTACATCTTTCTGTAGTTGTTTAGTGTCTTTTTGTGGCCATTTTGAGTCTCTTTGTAGCAGTTTTGCATCTTTTTGTGGTCCTGTTGTGTCTCTTTGTGGTTGTTTTGTGTCTCTGCAGTTGTTTTGCTGTTTTTATGTTGCAGTTTTGTATCTATGTGTAGTTGTTTAGTGTGTCTCTGCAGTCATTTTTAGTCTCTTTGTAGATGCTTTGCATCTCTTTATGGTCATTTTGTGTCTCTTTGTAGTTGTTTTGCATCTCTCGGTAGTTGTTTTGCACCTCTTTGTAGTTGTTAAGTGTCTCTTTGTGGTCATTTTGATTGTCTTTTGTCAATGTTTTCTGTCTCTTTGCCATGGTTTTGTGTCTCTTTGTGGTTGTTTTTCCCCTTTAGGTAGTTGTTTTGAGTTTCTTGGTGATCATTTTGTGTCTCTTTGTGGTTGTTTTGCACTGCTTTGTAGTTGTTTGGTGTCTCTTTGTGGTCATTCTGAGTCTCTTTGTAAATATTTTGAATGTCTCTGTCGATGCTTTCTGCCTCTTTGTAGTCATTTTGTGCCTCTGTGATTGTTCTGATTGTCTTTTGTCAATGTATTCTGTCTCTTTGCCATGATTTTGTGTCTCTTTGTGGTTGTTTTTCCCCTTTAGGTAGTTGTTGTGAGTTTCTTGGTGATCATATTGTGTCTCTTTGTGATTGTTTTGCTGCTTTTTGTAGTTGTTTTGCATCTCCTTGTAGTTGTTTGGTGTCTCTTTGTGATCATTCTGAATGTCTTTGTAAACATTTTAAATGTCTTCGTAGATGCTTTCTGTCTCTTTGTAGTCATTTTGTGTCTCTTTGTGATTGTTTTGCTAGCCTTCTGTAGTCATTTGCATCTCTTTGTAGTTGTTAAGTGTCTCTTTGTGGTCATTCTGAGTCTTTTTGTAAACATTTCGAGTGTCTTTGTAGATGCTTTCTGTCTCTTTGTTATTCTGTGTCTCTTTGTGGTTGTTTGGCATCTCTTTATGGTCATTTTGAGTGTGTTTGTCAATGCATCCTGTCTCTTTGCAGTGATTTTGTTTCTCTTTGTGGTTGTTTTGCCCCTTTATGTAGCTGATTTGTGACTGTTTGTAGATGTTTTGTTTCTTTTTGTGCTCATTTTGAGTCTCTGTTGTCGTTTTGAATCTGTTTGTAGATGTTTTGCTTCTCTTTGTAGTTGTTTAGTGCCACCTTGTAATAATTTTGAATTGGTCTATAGTCATTTTGGCTCTCTTTGTAAATGCTTTGCATATCTTAGTGGTCAGTTTGTGTCTCTATTTGGTTGTTTTGCCCCTTATTTAGCTGTTGTGAATCTCTTTGTGTCTCTTTACAGCTTTGCATCTTTGTTGTAGTTTTATGTTCCTATGTAGTCACTTTGTGTCTTGGCAGTTGTTTAGTGCCTCTTTGTGGTCTTTTTGAGTCTCTTTGTAGATTCTTTTGTCCCCTTTAAGTTTGTTTGTTTCTCTTTGTAGCTGTTTAACATCTCTTTATTGTAGTTTTATGTTTTTTTTCTAATCATTTTGAGTCTCCTCCTGTTAATTTGAACGACACTTTGCAGGTGAAGGCCAGATTGAGATTTTGGGACCATTTCTATAGAGATATCAAACAATCCATTAGTCTGAGAGAGGGTTGTTTTCTGCCTTTTAGGAGTATAACCTCATGTCCATGTAATGTGCTTTAAACAGACAATTTGTTTTGTAAGCCCAAACAAGTAGGATGTAGTTACCCCTGCCCACACTAGAGGGAAGCAGCAGGAAGACACAGGCAGTTTCTGGAACTTTCTGGAACCAGAAACAAATGATTATATCCATGTGTGTTTTACTTTAGCTTTAGTTATTATGTGTTATGAATAAAGTAACAGCTTTATTAAGGAGAGATTACATAAAATAAAATTGGATTTCACAGCAGCTAAAGCTACGTGTGCAAATACCCTGAAAGATTTACTGCATTACTCAGGCATTAAACTTCCTCTGCCACCTGAAATAATAAGATTTTAGCTCTTTGAGAATTTGTCTGAGGAAAGTAAGGGTGGGTGGCTCCTTCAGTCTTGCAATTCTGTGTAAGAGCCACAATTAAAATAAATCTGCACAAATACCTTAATGCAGCTTTGAGGGCCAAGTGACCTTTGGGTACAGGATAAAAAAAATGAAGTGATATATATTTTGGCATAACAACTTTTTTTCAGTTCTGTCCTTAAGTTTTTGCCTTTGCAACAAAAATCAAAGTTATACTCTGTTTTACAAGTTGAAAGGCAAAAAGCCAGGAGATTAAACAGGAAGTGATGACTCCTCTCTTCATTGGAAAATAAAAAATAGTTTTCAGGAGCTGTTGTGGGCTGTTGATAAAATCCCTGTAAGAGCCTGAGTAGCCAGTTTCCTTATTCTTGGGTTCTGCAATTATTCACCATATTAAACATCACTGAAAGTAACAAGGCTCAAAGCCACATCCTTCCCCGTACTGAAATAATCACAAATAGTCTGTTCTCATGAATTTAAATGCCAAAACAACTAATAATAGTGTGTGCTGACCTGGCGGTCCTCACACCCCTGGACATTACAAGATAAATGACGGGTCACTATATGATTTTTTGCTAATTTCTTGAAAAATACCTGATATTATTACAGTCCTTCAAGTGAAACAATCTGAGAAGGTAAAATTACTCTTGGGCCATATATTGTGAGGAGTTACAAGTCGATACTAATTTGTTTAGGGGGTCACAAGCAAAAAACGTTGGGAGCAGTGGCACACTAAGTCCTCCAAGTGCACTCAGATTTCTTGCACCAAATGGAATTAATACCTTTATTACAAGTAAAAAAACAACAACACATGTCACACATGGATTTAGTGTTGTCATAAATGTTGATTTATTGATGCATATCTATTCTGAACTAATTTTTTTCAGCAGTATTGATACTTGTCACAGCTGCATTTTCTCTGTCTCTCAATTTTCAGTGCAGTCATTGTGCTGTTATCTGCTACTACCCAAGAAAATAAAAGTGGTCTTTGTCATGTTATAGCGTTGTTTTATTTATCTTTTGATAAAAAAATATTAAACTATATGCCCTAAATGTAATTTTTTCCCCCGGGGTATCAAAAATGGTATTGAATAATGATATATTTTTAAGGTATTTTATCGAAGTTTGATCCACTATTTGTATTCGACTTCCATTACAATACTGTATTAAAGGCAGTAGTGCAAAGCAACTACATGCATTTACTAAAGTACTGCACTTCAGTACAATTTTAAGATACATAAACTTTAATTGAGTATTTCTATTTTATGCTATACTTTATACGTCCAGTTCACAACATTTCAGAGAGAAATATTTATATGCATAGACACAATATATCTATAAGATTTAACAAATAAAACACATGATGATGCAGTGCCTTATTATTAAACTCACCAGCAGCGCTTTAAGTATCTAAAATTGGCTGCACATTGACAACATACAACATTAAGTAATAATATTTGATGATATCATGTATTATTAATAATATAACACTCTAAAGGAAGAGTTTTTGCATTATTTTGACACTATAAGGACATTTAATTCTGTATTTTTACTTTAGTGACATTGTCATGCAGGATTTTTACATGAAATTGAGGTTTTTGACACTTTGGAACTTCACTACTTTTCCTTAAGGATCTGAATACTGATACCAATAGATGTATTTACTTCTCAAACCAGATGTCATGATGATTATAGATACATATGATAACATGTTACAGTCTAAATAAGTCACCAATTAGACTGATGTACTTATAAAGCAATGAATTTTCCCACCCCCACCCCCTGTCACATAAAACACCTGCAGCTAAGTCAAGTGTGTGTGTGTTTATAGCCATAACTTTATTTATTGACCCATTTATGGCCGCAGGCGTGTATTTACTTCCATGTCTCTCCTCCTCAGCTGAAACTTTCCTATCCTCCAGCAGTGTGTGTATGTTATTTGGTTGCTAGGGGTGGAGCAAACAAACCTCTGTGTCTTCAGCCCTCCTCTTACATTATTTTCATCCATGCTTACGTCTGGGACAGCAGTTCCGCATTCCCGAGCCCTCACAGACAAGACCAGTACTTAAACGGGCTGATGCAACGGCTTCACTTAGTCCCAAAACCTACATCCGACTCCTCACTCCCGCACCGTCACCACTATTACTGCGGATTTTTGGACGCACAACAGGTAAGACTGTGTGTGATCCGTCGAGCTAGGCTGCCATTGTTTTATCCTCTCTTTGCTTTTGTGCTAGTAGTTAGCTTAATGTTGGTGCGAGCTTCATGTATTTGCATATTTTCTGCACTTTTTCTCACCACGCTGTAGAGACACAACACGCCGGGGTTTGTTTGTCAGTATTTGTATCACTTTATATTAAAAAATAAGGATGTATTCTTTATTTAATTACCGTGAAAAAGTTAGAGGTTTTAATAGTTTTAAAGTTTTCCGAGCTCCCACCGCAGGAGTCAGTTTGTTGCCACAACCGTTAAAAACGATGTTGTTACAACTGTTGTAGCAACTGTCGCCTCATAGCTCGTTATTTACAGAGCCGTTAGCTAAATTACACAGCAGCTAGTGTCGGACTGGAGGTATTTTCATCTCGGGAGTCTTAATTTCAGTGTTGCTAAACAGGAGAAGTGTCGGTTAGCCCTGTGAAGACATTATGTAACGCTACACACGCCGCGCACTGGGGGGTTTCTACGTAACTGCAAGCTAAGCTAGTCTGGTGCACCAAACTGCACTGAGTAAGTAACGTTTTTTAACTTTAACATTAAATAAATACATGAATAAACATTGTCCATCCTGTACAGTCATGTCATTTATCAAGACCGTTGTAACGTTAAATTCGGCTACTTCTACCAGTCCATTTACCTTTTTATAACACTTCACTTGAGAGTTAACTCTTTGCATGACACACAGCAAGCTAATATTACCAGTTGAGATAGCAGTGTGTCTCTGTTGGTGTGGATGGAGAAATAATAATCAGGGCTGCACACATCATTATTTCTATTATCAATTAATTGATCTATACCCATCACAATTTTCCAGAGCCCAAGGTGATATCCTCAGATAGTTTGTTTGTCACCCCTCCCTCTGATGATCGGACTCATTTGGCTATTTATAAAACAAAACACACAATATAATTACTCATTCTTATTTCATTTATAACGCTACAACCATTTCATTGTATATTGTATATATTTCAGATTGTCTACTATTTTATTATTTATTTTATTTTATTGTCTACTTTAATATTTTATTTTTATTTTATTTTAACGTCTACTTTAATGTTTTATTTTATTTTATTTTAATGTCTACTTTAATATTTTATTTTATTTATTTCATTGTCTTTTAGTATCTTATTTATATCTTCATCTTTATCTCTTGTTTCCATTCATGCTGTATTTCTATTTCTACTTTGCACGGAGCATTGGAACAAAAAGTTTCCCCCCGGGGATTAATAAAGTATTCTGAATCTGAATCTGAATCACAATAACCACAAATATATTAGATTGATTAGATTTCAATGGCATGAGATAGGAAAAATGAAGAAAATACTCACATTTGACAAACAGGAAACAGAGAATCACAGGTGTAGATTGGGAGGGAGGCGCAGGGGACACATGCCCCTCACTATCTGCTTGGTCCACCCTAAGAAAAACATGAAAGTATCAGTATCAGACAGACATTTGCACCATAAATGGATGCAGAAAAAGCACAAATTGGTGCAGAAAACTTCTCCAGAATGCAGGAATTAATTGTTTGATGCTTTAACTGCTCATATGCTCCCTCCTCCTAACTTGAAACAAAACCGAAGCCCCTGCAGATAGTGTTTGCTACTTTTGCACGCTAATATGCGACTATTAAAACTGCTCATTTCAGCTCTCATACAAATACTTATAATACAAATAGTAATACATATCATATTTCCTTTCTACAGCGTCCAAACACAGTTGCATCATTGACAGAAGACGACTGACAAGTTTCCTCTGAGTGAGTACTGCACATTTAAAACAACTAAAGATTGAATTAATCAGGGATGCTCTCTGGAGTATTTCCTTCAGCTGCATGAAAAAAAACCCAACTTTTTTTGGCATAGCTGCTTCACCTTGAAACATAAGTGATGTAAATGAAGTGTGAAGTTTATTTGGTAGCATGAGAGTACAGCAAAGAATGTGCGCTCAGATTTGTAATCTTTGCTTTGGCCCATCACGGTGCACATGCTCTGTAACAGCTCTGGATAAAGGAAACTCTGTGTGTGTGTGTCTGTGCGTGCAGGCCTCACAAGTGAATTTGCATAGTAGAAACAGACTCCAATATTACACTTCTTCCTGATCACCACAGCAGTTCTTTGTTCTCCCTGTGCTGCTGCTTATATCATACTTTTGTGCACATCGGGGCCTTTGATTTACACTTTGCTGTGTAACAGAAACTCTATGTAGGCCAGAGGTAGCATCAGTTATCTGCCCTTGTTGGCCTGAAGGTTAAAGGCCAATCATGGAATGGGAAATATGATGGGCAGGGGTGGATCATGTGCATGTGAGTGGGCTTGTGACTTGCAAGTTCATAGGTTCACTGTTTTCCTATATAGCAAGTGCATGCTCCTCAGCTGGTGCAGTGCAACTACGTGCCATGCAGGGGAAACTATTTGTGTTCTTTATATATGCGTTTGCCTTTGTGTCTTTATCTGTGTTTGCGTGCGTCTGAGTGAACGAGCGTGTGTCGCGGAGGGTTTAAATGCCCCAGCGCCTGCCCAGGCACATCCGTAGGATGGTTTCTGCATAAATGGAACGCTGCAGTGGATTAATGGGGAAGGGCTGGCGAGCCAACAAGCAGCGCAGGGCCGTCAGGGCTGAGAGGCTGGACGTGGGCGCACAGGGTTTATTTTAAGTAGAAATGCCTTCCAGTGCGTCTCTGGAGAGCTGGAATTGCCAAGCTGCACCCCAGTACACTGAATAGACAGCAGACGCATTGCAGGCGAGCGAGCCAACTATGCAACAGCTAGGCTCAATGATACTAATACTAATGCTGGGGGAGCAGCTATTCGCTGCTGTGTGTATCACATTATCAGTATCACATTGTAGTCTCCATAAGCCTTTCCACATGGTTTGTGAAAACAGTGTGTCAGGACAGACTGGATGTGCACTGTGGAAGCAAACACCCAAACGTCCAAAGGTGTAACCAAGAGAAGAGACATTAAAGCCAGTGCTTTTTTCTTAGAAAAAGAGCTCAGTAAAAGCTCCTTCACGTAGTTATGGTTTCCAGATTTCCTGAATTTCTTTTGGACTTGAAGCCAGTTTTCTCTGTTTGCAAAAGAAACAGTCTTGTCACTAAATGTCGACCTAACTATTGACAACAGCCTTAACAGCCTTTGAGATGAACAAAAGGATTTGAACACAGCACAGTGCAGACAGTGAGGCTTGTTTAGTCAGAGCAAGCGTATGCTTGACGTGGGGCAGATGAGGAAATATCAGAGGACAAAGTATGAAACGGCATTAAAGTGACAACCACACGTTACGTAACGGTGATTGCTTCAACAGGCGGCATTAAATCTGATTTTCTGGACTTGGTTGGCCAATATCTTATTGTCAGGGATTGCACATAACTTGCCTTGGATTTGTCACAGACGTAAAGTCCATACGTTTGAAATGGCTTTTGTCTGCATTTTGTATTTTGATTCATTTAATCCTTGTCTGAGCCAAACCAAAGCTCAGAGCCATGCAAAGTCTAATCCTGACTTACAACGTGGAGAAAAATAGTAACAATATAATAATTCAACCAGGACCACCCAGATGCAGAATATAGATGTGTGACTGTTTGAATGGCTGGAGCAGGCCAAGCAGGAATCCAGCCAATGATCACACAGTAATGTTTGAATGAAGGCAGCCACAGTCCTCATGCCTTGTGCATATCTGCAGGTGCTTTGTGTTTCAATTTGCCCTGAAAAATGTTTCATTCTTAGGCTGAAGTCTACGATAAAATAGAGTTAAAGGAGCAGTGTGTAGGATTTAGCAGCATCTAGCGTTGAGGCCTGGAGATTGCAACCAGCTGAAACTTCTCCTGTGTGACAAATGTGAACTCCCGGTTAGGATTCCTGCAGTGTTCACGGTTCAGGAGTTGTTTTTTTAGCAGGAGCAAAATTATCTGCAGAGGTATCTTTCTCTTAAAATAAACAGACTCGGTGAGACACAGAATAAAACAGTTTCACGATACAAATCAGTTTCTGAAAGGCTTTTTGGCTTGTCGCAGAGGGGCTGCTAGCCCAGCTCTTGCTAATATCTGCTCATCTTTCTTCTCTGATAACTTAAGATCCAGACGTTCAGGAGGTTTTTACCAGGAGCCAAATTATCCACGGAGGTCTCCCCCTGTCCAAAACAAACAGACCCTGTGATTTACAGACGCAAAACACAGAATAAAGCAGTTTCACATTAAAAATCTGTTCCGTTTCCAACATCGTTCGCCTCGTCTTGGAACAGCTACCTATGGTGGTCAATGCAAAAACTATCTAGAGCTAGTTTGGTTTGTCCGGTCTGGGCTACTGTAGAAACATGGTGGTGCAACATGGCGGACTCCTTTCATGAGGACCTGCTCCCTATGTAGATATAAACAGCTCATTCGATGGTAACAAAACATAACAATTCTTATTTTCAGGTGATTATACACTTAATATTACATACTTATTATATTAAATGCTAATATTAAATTCAATTTCTGCCAACATATCCCACCTAAATCCTCCACACTGGACCTTTAAACTACCTGCTCTCCTGTGTAATTTCATTGATAACCTCTGCAATCACTGGACTCCAGATTGCTCACTGCTGAGGCATCCAATCTGTAATTGTGAGGGGGAAATTAAGCTCGCTCATTACCGCTGCAGCTGAGGGTCTCATCATCATTGACAATATTGCAAGGTTAAATGTTCATAATTGCATCAAATTGCTTTGGGAAGGTTTAGTCATCTTCGCAAGAGCGATTTTGAAAGGTTCCCTCTATCTGCGGCAGCTGTTTGGCCTATAAGAACAGCCAAAAGAGAAATGAAAGCCGAAATGAAAAGAGATCCTATTTTCTGTTGCGATAATCACTTCCACTCCCACACACTATCACCCCTGAGTTTAATGGCCAGAGATGACCGCAGCATGATCAGAACAACAGACATTATTAGGGAGTCTCTTCCCCTTCTCATGCCTGTGTCTTGTCCCTCCAATGATAATATAATGAGGGGTTGGAGGAATGTTTATACTGTATATTTGGACCGTCCCATCCTCGAGAAAGAGCCAGTGCCAAATTCCCTGGTTTCCTCAGAGGATTGCGAAAGGCTGTAACTCAACACACACAGCCTGACTGAGTGCAGACGGTAATGATGATCGCCGAGACCTTGGCTAGCGATTGAGAGAGCATGCCTTGGCCCGAGCCTTTGCGCTCATTGTTCATTTTTCAGCGCTCGTGTGGAGTTAGAGCCGAAGAGGCTGTTTGTAAGAGTTTTGCAAGATGCTGGTGTGTGGGCCATGCAAGGCCGTATTAGTCCAAAATTAGACTTTTAATAAAGTGCGCTGACAAAAAGTGGTCAAATAGCATCTTGGAAAGTGTGCACGTCTTTCCCGTAACACCATGATCCGGTGATTTAAAGTTAAGTAGTCTGGCAGCACAGAGATGTAACTTGTGTCTCCGGCAAAGAGAAATTAGCAAATACTTTTGATTCTGGCTGTCAGTCACCAAAATGATTGCGCTGGTAAAGGTTAGCTCCTTTTTAAAAAAGAAGCAGTATATAAAAGGTAATGAGTAGACTTTAAAAAAACCTTGTAACCCCCCACCCCTCTCCTTCACCGTCTCTATAGGGGATGAGGATAATAGGGCCTCTAGTCGTGCTGCTGGCTATTGGTAAGGGGCTGAATTCCTCCGTACTGCTAATTGCTCTCAGGAATGACTCAGGAAATGGACACATTTGGTCGAGCTGAAGACAGATAGAGTGTGTGAGCAAAGAAACCAGCGTATTGTAGATATATATATATATATATATGTGTAGGACACACTGAATGCCTGCACATTACATATAGGAACCTCACATGCACACGCACCCTTCACACACACCTCCAGCTATCTACGGCTCACATGCAGTCAGATTAGTTTTGGACCGAAGCCAGAATGTGTCGAGTACGGTCCTATATATTTCATAACTAATACATGACATTTCCGCTCCCCGCCCTTGGCTTCGGCTCGTCTCCTCTCAGTTTGCCCTGAGAGGCAGCGGAGCCGGGCTGTGTAGGTGTCTTTGTTTGAGACTAGTGTGGGCCTAAAAGCTGTGGCACTGGCTGTTCTGCTCGACTGCAAAAGCACAGTGACGGCGTTGCATCATCAAACGCTGACCACTAATCCTCGGCTGCAGGCTGCTGCTGCTGACAGAAAAAAAAAGAAAAAAATACCCCTCTTTTGAAAATGTAAAAATCACTTTGACTAATGCTTTTGGGTATAATTACGCAGTGTGAGGCATGCATCAGCAAACTTTCCCTGTGCTGTACAGATGAGACTTCTGTAGGGTTTCGTGTCTCGAGGCTTGACGGGCTGTTGAGTTTGCGAGGGGGATTTCGAGACACTTGTGTGGCAGGTTGAAAGAGACGGAGGAGCTTAAACATAAACTTGTACTCAACTTAAAAGTCATGTTGAACTCAAAAGTGAGGCGCGTCGAGAGTCTGCTGTGTGTCGGAGTTTACAAGTGTACTATTAATCGTCTGGAATGGTGTGTAACTCACTTTTATGTGTCATAATTGAAGGTGTCTCGCTTCAGACATCATTTCACCTTTGTTTTGGAGGCCCTCTGGCAAAACTACCTCTGTGGGTTCTTTTGATTTGTGCGATCTGATGTCATGCAGACAAATATGAGGTTTATGTATGTTTATATACAGAAGTATTTCTGCACCTATGTGTGTGTGTGTGTGTGTGTGTGTGTGTGTGTGGAGGTCTAGTCTCAGCTGCATGCTTCAACATGCCTGATGGAATGGGGGCTTTCCTTGCAATACGTCTGACTGATCAGGCTTGCATTACAGTGCACAGCGTAGAAGCCCGTCTGATAGACATAAAATATGATGACTCCTGAACCGACTTATTTTTCTAGTGTCAATTTCCACTGAAAAAATGTGTTTGTCCACGACGGGCCTAATCTGAGTCTGTAAACCAGTCCCGAGTGTCTGGCCAACTTGGATATTGGACTCCATTTTGGCTCTGAAAGTGATTTGCTCAGTCATTCCTAATGGGCGCTTCAGTTCCTGTGGCTGTTCTCTCAGCCCGTGAGTTAGTTCACATCGCATCTTTTGAATTCCAGCAGTTGTTGGTCAGCAATGAGCAATGAAAGGAAAAGAAACCATGGCCTACTCTTTTGTCACAAGTCATCAGGTCTGATGTGAAACTTGGAGCTTAATCTAATAGTCTAAAGACTTTATAGTAAACGTAGTGGCTTAGTCACTTCAGCCCAGCGATTTATACTATTGTCTGGCTATTATTCGAGAGCTCTCTCGCTCTCGTTCACCCTGGATTAGCTGCCATATGGTTTCCCTTGTTCTTAGACAGCCTCTCTGCAGAAAGAGACGGCCTTGGCACCTTCCAGTCCTCCACCTCTCCTGGGAGTTTGAGAGAGAGGGAATTTTGTCTGAGAGAGATTTTTACCAGGGCTGTCTTGTTCTTTTCCTCTCCAGCAAAAACAACAGGCTGCTGCCAAGTGCAGTGTAAATGGGAGTATACATACAGTGGGAAAGAGGGAGGGAGGGAGAGAAAGAGGGAGGAGGGGGGGGCAGTTGAGATTTAAATAATAAAATGCCTCATTGGACACTGGCTCCACACAGCAACTTGTCCTTGGAGCGAATAAATCGTGCAGACTGGAGGTGGTAAGGAACAGGTCAAGAGTAATGTGGAGATGTGACAGACTCTTGACAGTTAATGTACTGTAATACTAGCAGGGTGGCCGCGGATCCTTAGAAACTCTTTCAATGTCTTAAATTCACATTTGCGAATAAAAGGCCTTAAAAAGTATTAAATTGACTTAAAGTCAGATTGAGTGGGTCTTAATGTTTTTTAGTCATGTCACCGCAAGAATCTCTGGTGTTGGCGCTGTGGGAAACATCATTTTAACAGGAGGGAAATGCTGTTCAACATGAGAACAGACTTTGACACAACACCTGTATGCACACAGTACTCCTATTTTCACTCCTTCTACGCATTAAGATATCGCAATCAGTCTGTATAGTTAAAACTAACACCTTTGTTTGTAGTTTATTGCTTCTGTGTAAGCACATAGAGTAGCCTATCAACAGGAAAGAGCTGGAAAGAGTATATTTTTATTTTTGGCGTGTATTTCCATCGCAAGTTAGGGATAGTTCAGAGTTTTTGAAGTGGGGCTGTATGGGGTACTTATCCATAGACAGTATGTTACATACAGTACAGTAGATGTCAGATGGCATGCCCCCTAGTTTGGAGAAGCAGGCTGAAGTTAGACATGGAAGCTAAACAACCTGCTGTGGAGGGGTCAGCAACAAAATTACTTTTAGCCACCTAAAAAAGTCCCTCCTAAAAAAAATGAGATCAGTTTAAGTATACGCTATATTTAGAATATTTTCATTTCTTTACCTTGACGATAGACAGCGATTTATGGCGGGAAAATGGAGCAGTTTGTGTAGTTGTGTGACTTTGGCATTGAAAAGGGTTGGTTCAGATTCACTAAAGTCACACAACAAAACAGACTAACTGATCGAGGCAGCCGTAGATCACCAACTCCTGTGTTCAGGGAGCTAGAATTACCGTCTTTGTCAATGGAGTCTGGAGGTTTTGATGGGAGCGTGGATCAAGAACTGAAGCCGCTAATAACTCCCCTGTCAGAACAGGCTGTCTGTGTCAAGGTAAAGCAGTGAAAATACTCTTTTAATATAGTGTATTTTGTTGGTTACCCCCATCTACAGCAGTACATTGCTGAGCTTTAGTGTCAGACTTAAGTCTGCTTCTCCAAAACTGGGGGCATGCTGACTGACATCCACTGTATGCAATACATTGACTATGGATAAGTTTCCCATACAATCCCACTTCAAAAACACTGATCTATGTCCTAAAATATCTTAAATATAACTCATTTTTACCTGCAGACAACCTTTACTTGATTAATATTTGAATTTTATATGTTACATGCAACATTCTGCCCCTGATTGCTCAACCCAGAAGTTTAAACGAGAGTAGGATAAATAAATTTGAAGGACTATGTGACAGATTTCCTATCTCAGTCTTCACTGCTTAGCAGAGAAGCGTCATATTGCGCCTCAGAATTCCCTCTTGCTAAAAGTGGGCTGATTTGGTTTCCACCGTGCTCGACAGTAAACTCCAGTCCGACTGTAAAAACACTTGAAGACCAGCCCATAAGCAGGGTGGAGAACATTAGAATAGAGTTACATAACCTTGTTTTTTTTTCAATCACCTCCTCTATGACTTTTGTAATAGAGCAAGTCTTTCAGCCCCCAAAGAAAGAAAAACTTGGTTTAACTTACAATACAGTCGGCCTGTCAGCTAGTCACCCACCAGTAAAGTCAGCTGTTTCCACAGTGCCTCACAATACTCGTCTTTGTTGGTTCCATATGAGAGGGGCTTTGTTCGGTTTGTGCCCAACCTGTGGCGGTTCAGCTGCAGCCCAATACTCAGGAGGCAAATGTGACTTAAGCTGTTAATGTAGAACTCACTCTGATATCATCAAGTAGCTATGGGTTTAATCCTTGTGGACATTTTGTCAGAGGGCCAAAGTTATTGAAGTATCAGTGATTCAGTTTTCAAATTTATTTGCATTTCTACAGAAACACTGAACATGAGGATAAACAATTTCTTGTCAGACTTTTCTGAAATCCAGTGGTCTTGCTCTGCTTCTCCTCGGAGATTGCAGGGATGGGCAGGGTACAGTCGGCTCATGTTTCACTGTTCCCATCTGTAACATTTGTTTTTTATTTGGCCATCAGAAGTTTTCCAAGTCTCGGTTCTTACAGTAATTAGAGAGACGTCTTAATTCTTCAGCCACTTCCTTTAGGCCTGCACAAGTTCTCCTTTTTTCTCCCCTCTGTCCCTCATTCCTCGCTGATTACATTAAAAAGTGCTGCGGTCAATCCCTCCAAACGACCCAAAATTGTTGAAAGAGGGTGGCAGTGGAATGCATGAGCGTTACCCGCTCTGTTTTGACATGACTGCTTTTGATATCCTTTGAATCCCTTGTACGAAAACCGAGTGAACGTTCAAGACGAAAACCACAGTAAATTATCAGAAGCGTACATGTAGGAGATGGCCCTGGGTTTATGTGATCATGCCGGAGGGGTTTCATGGCTTCCCATCGCATGTGAAACTACAAAGATGAGTATGTAGCTGCTGACAGTGTGCAGTTTGTTTTTTCACCGGCTGCTGACTAAGAAGATAACACAGTTGTCAAAGCTGTCAACGTCTGAACGCATTCTTGGAAACAGCAACCCGTATTTAGATAAATGTTTGATGACAAGGACAGAAGACGGTAAATTAATCTTTTTGTGGATGGAATGCCAGCGCTATAAGATCACAATAAGAATAAAAGATACTGTCAGAAGGCTGCAATACAACAATGGAAGAAGGGTATTAAAGTATGGCTTATGTTACAACTGGAGAATGAAAAAGAAAATCCCTTCAAAGATCCCCCCAGAATGCAGAAAAGAATGATCTATACTATGAACTATGTGCAATAAGAGATAGGAAATGTAAAAGCCATGTGCACACTTCTCTTTCCACTGTATGTACTTAAAAAGTTGCTTTAAACAGTCATTGTCAGCGAGTTCATTTTAGGTTCAATTCTCCTGTCCTAATCGTCCCCTTCCTCTTTTCTCTCTCCCCACAGCGGCGGTGGTGGCCGTGTCGGACATGATGCCGGGACAGATACCTGACCCTTCGCTGGCGGCAGGCTCCCTGCCCTGCCTGGGCCCGCTGGCGGGCATCTCGGCCACCACACTCACTGACCAGCTCAAGCTGGCCGACTTCCGCCAGCTGGGTACTATGCTGTCCCCGCTGCATTTCCTGGGGAGGCTGGGGAAGAGGCCACTGGCCATCAAGACAGAGGTGAGGAGGAAGAGAAAAGAGGAAACAGTGTAGGAGGAGGGTGTGAAATCAATTTACATGGAGTCAGAGAGCAGAAACAAGAAGAAGGGTGTTAGATTCAGGATGTTTCTAAGCTTTCTATGTAGGGCTGGGCGATTCGGAGAAAATCAGATATCACCATTTTTTTGACCATATACTTTGATATTAATATTGCAACAAAATTGTAGGCTTGACTTTTGATGCTTTCATAAAGTATTTACACAATGAAACATTTGAACAGTCATCAGTAATGTGGATATAATGACTAAGTGCGGAAAAGCAAACAATGAAACAGCTGGAACAGTCTGGTAAATTCATGCCGTTACATCACTTTACTGTAATTCAGCCTTTAAATCCAAGAAAAGACAACACTTACTACATTACAATATCCAAATTCGAAGCCAATATCTATATATATATATATATATATATATATATATATATATATATATATATATATATATATATATATATATATAAATATAAATATAAAATACTGTTATAATACCCAGCCCTACTTATATCAAGGCAGGTCTTTAACATTTTCTTTAAAAATTACATCAGTCTCCAGCTAACGTTTGTCAGTAAAGAACCAAATGATTCATTTCATTATCACACGCACTGCATTCTGATTTATGTTCTTAACCTCAAGTGATGGAAAGAAAAGAAATGAAGCTGTTTAGATGACTAAAAATGATTTCATATTCTGGTGCCAGTTGCTCTGTAACAGTGTTTTCACAATGAAAATTACATTTAAGTGTCCTGACATCAAGCTTGATGATATAAAATACTATCTCTCCAACTATAAATCATGAATGTGGTTGTGGATGCATTGGTTATGGGGCCCTGTGATTTTAAATTTTAGGATTGAGCAATGAAATTATTCTACGTGAATGTAAAAAGTAGAACAAAGTCATAGTGTATACAGTATAAGGGAATGAAATTGATAATACTTGAGTTGACTTTTGCCCCCCCTTACAGCAAGAATTACTGTAGAGGTTGCACAGCGTAGTTTTTTCCTCATCTAGGGAATCACTACTACAGAGTGCTGCAGGGGTGACATTTTCTTTGTTAACATTGCCCTGATTCCTTCGACAAAACGCCAGTGGCATTTTTCCATTGGATTCTTGATTACTGCAGGATAAAGCTCAGTGGCAAACACGTTTATGATACTTACATGTTTGTTCAGCAAGATAATGTTCACAAATTAACACCACTTTTATCATTATTAAATCCTAAATGCGATTGCCAGAAGTAAAAAGCTAACATTAGGCTCTAAACGACCAACACTTCAGTTGCATGTCTTAATGTCGCCACCATAATGAGAGGCTGTAAAGCCTTGTTTGTTGTAATGACATTCTTAAGTCTCAGTGAGCCACTGGTTAGCAGCTGCCTTTCTTAAGTAGGCTAAAAGCTTCAAAAGTCACATTAGGGTATTTACTGGCGTATTTTACGTCGCAGGACAAACCGTGAAAGTCTCGTAAGCTTGTGTTAACGACAGACCTTATTTAAGGCATCAAACCAAAAACCCATTAAAAAACCCTGACTTCAAGATGAGGGAACCACACATGCAAAACACTAACTCATGTCCACGCTTAAGGACTCCAGCAGCACTCTGTTGGTTGTAGATTTATGTAATTTTGAAAGTAACTATCTTGCCTTTTTTCATATAAAGTAAACCCATACAATGCCTGTTTCTCATATTAACAACTCATTGTGTTTGCAGATGGATGAAGACGAGGAAAGGAGGAAACGGAGACGAGAGAAAAACAAGGTAGCAGCAGCCAGATGCCGAAACAAAAAGAAGGAACGGACTGACTTCCTTCAAAGGGTGAGTTCATGACACAGCGTTGCATACTGATGAGCTGAGGCAAAGCAGCTCAGAGTGTTGGCCAAGAATAGCCTGACTTCAGTCAACCTGAACAGCTGATTTAAATCATACAACCCCAACGCAATCAGGCTAATACACCACTGCAGCTGCACAAGTTAAAGTCAGGGTTTTCAGAAGTCATAAAAACTGACAAGATTAATGACTTAAAGTACTCTGAACAATGTATCTGTCCAGTGGTATCTAATTCAACATCTCCGTCCAGGAATCAGAGCGTCTGGAGATGGTGAACTCGGACCTGAAGGCCCAGATCGAGGAGCTCCGTCTGGAGAGGCAGCAGCTAATGGTGATGCTCAATCTCCACCGGCCCACCTGCATCGTGAGGACCGACAGCGTCAAAACACCCGAGAGCGAGGCCAACCCCCTGCTGGAGCAGCTGTCCACCGACGCCAAATGAAAACCAGGAAACCAGGGACGTGGAGTCCCTGACGCCCAAACTAGCACCACCATGGCAGCCATTTAAGTGAAAACACAACTGCCAATACATTTCTAAACAAGCACTTGAGCTCCAAGCTGAAGACTTTATGGAGACTCTGCCCAAAGACCTGAGGTTGTAGGGCTTCCTTAGTACTGCTACATGAGCTGGCTCTGTCCATTGGAAGACTGGAAATACCCAGTTTCATCTCCGCATTAAGTGTTGTTGTTGACACCCGCTGTGCCTAGTTGTTACTTCAACCATCTCTACATAAAGGGACCAATGGAAACAGTAGAGTACGACTGGAAACAACGCTGAGGAAACACACTAATATCAATATGGTGCTCTGTTACAAAAGCCCTGAGTAGATTGTGTGGCATTGTTTCGATGCAGACGCCCACAAAGGCTTAGTGTTCTGCAGTTTTCCTTTGTATGCTAGCTGAAATATACAGGTGTAGAGTTTTTAGAATACAATACTCAATACAAGTACACCAGACGGAGTAGAGTTTTTTTTTTTGTTTTTGTAAGGTTGATTTCTATACCCTGCCTCGACGATGGCAGATACCGGTTGATCCGATTTGTGGTGACGCTGGCGTCATGAAGAGCACATATACACAAAATGTTTACACCCTCGTTTTTTGGACTTGTCTGTCCATTATTGTACTTGTTTTATACTGCTTTGTATACATAAACATATATGAAATGCTTGTCAATCACTTGATGTGATTTTGTCTTTTCAATCTTTCCAGTCTGCGTCTGTCATGTTGCGCTGTCAAACAGCTGTGAAAACAAGCAGAAACCTTTTTCAGCTGAGCAGTATTTCAATGTCTGTTCTGGACCTGTATCTGCTACGTATGACTCTGTTACCCTGAATAGATTAAATTTTATTTTCTAACTACAACAAAGACCATGTCCTACTTTTTTTTAAAAACTCCATCAGACGTGCAGTATCTCAAGTTTCTTCCAGTTCCTCATGGTCATGACTATCAACTATCAAGTGACAAAACGTTGTGAAATCATGTTTTCTTTAGCTGAGGCACGTTGCCAAAAATAAGGGTTTTACTTTCATTCTCAAAACTCAGCAAAAGTTGTTCATGCGCCATGATTATTACGGCTCATTTTGTTCAGAGCTCAGCAGGAGAAATGCCCCGCATTTGTAAACTTGACCACATACAGCTCCAATTGTTGTTGCCCCTCAGTGGTTACCAAATTTTACAGTTTATTTTAAGCTTTTGCTAGTTTATTCAAGACTACCTTAATGCACCCTAGTTGTTAAAATAATTGTTGACTCATATAACTTGCGTTTTGATTTCACTCTCTTTAACCCCCTCACATATTTAAATCTTTATTTCTTTAAAGAACTTTTTTAAAAGAACCCTGAGTAGCATTGTTTTTAGTTTCTGTTATACAATAGAGGAGACTGGGGTTGGCTGGCACACTTCCCCCTCTCCCCTATTTCTGTGGCGCAATTTATTATAATATTCCAACAAGCTGCAAAACAAAGTTTATGATCTCAGCTATAAATAAATATGTTTTAATGTACACAAATGTTTTCTAAAATTGGGTGATTCATGATTGAAGTCATATTGTCCATTTGTGCCAACCAGCCTCATTACTGGATTGGTTGGCACATGTATTGTTACAAAAAAAATGAAGCAACCAGGGCGCCCTCTAGTGCACCTGGTAGAGTGTGCACCCCATTTAGCTTGAGTCCTCAGCAGCAGCACAGGGGCATCTATGGCCCCTTTGCTACACGTCATCCCCTCTTTCTCCCTCTTTCTTTATCTAAAACCGTCCTATCAATACAGGCATAAATGCCCGCAAACATAATCTTAAAAAAGGAAAAGAGGAAAACAAAACTTTTTGAACATGTAATAGGAAATCTGCTCAGTTTTAAAACCAAACACTTTTAAGCAATTCACCAGTAGGACTGTCTGATTACTTTTGCCACTGGCCATTTAAAATAATTATAATTAACTTACACATTAACTAAAGTAGTTAATAATGTCTCAAATAACCCAACCAAATATACATTAGCTTAACACATGCCTTCCAACCCCCAAATCATTATACAACCAACCATGCTCACATTTTACCCAACTGTGATAAAATTGTTAGGCAGCTACCATCACCCATCACAGATGTTCAAATCTGACACCAAAATGTAGCCTATTCCCTTGATCTATTAAGCAGAAGCAGTGTTGTGAAGGTTACTTTGAAATATAGTAGGTCACAGATAACTAGTTCCCTGTTAAAAATGTAGTAAGCAATGTAACTAATTACATTTGATTACTTTTCTAACAAATGTATTAAACTGTGCTGTAAACCTGAAAAAAAGTCTATGTCAAAAGAAGGCAATCCTGCACAGTGAAAAGATGCAAAGCAGCAGAATGAATGTTATGTTCTACTTCTAAAGTTCTTACCAAAAATAAATAAATTCAGATGCAACCACTTTATTAACATCAATATTTTGATCAGTATCTGTAATTCACGTAACATGTAACTAGTTACTCCCTGACACAGACTAGGAGTAACACATCTCCAATAACTATCTAAAACAATTTTATGATGCATTTAGTCCATGGGCCACTTTTTTCCTTCCAGACTACAAAACTGAAATGCTACCCTCAAATAGCCAGTGACTTTCAGACAATTTAAGATAGTAGATGAGTGCAGGTCAAAAAAAAAAAAAAAAAATACTAATACTAATTACTACTATAATGCAATAAAAATCATTGCTGAAGGACGAACACTAGAACCAGCTGTGTTGTACTGTAGTGAGTATCTCTCAGCTCAGACTGCGGTCAACAGCTCCATCTAGTGGATCATTTTGTGAACTGCACTGTAAAAGTAAATGCAATGAACGATTTCCCCCAGTTATTTATTGTTTTTTCTTCCTTTTTCATTTTTCATCCGTATTTTCCTTCGAGAATTTGACCTATCTAACAACAACCGTTGGTTACCTGTTTTAAACGTTCGTCTTTTTTTAACACGTTAATATTATACTTCATAAAATGGCTAAACTCGCTCATGCTGGCTGCTGTTTTAGTTATTCTGAATATCAAAGGAAATTTTACACGCCTATTAAAATGAAATGTAAATGTTTGTTTGAAATACCGATCCTAATTATTTTTATATTGACCGTAAAGACGTTGGTCTGCTCTAACGGGCGCCTGCGTCATTTTGGTCGACGAAATAACGCTAATGGTTAGCTAGAAGATAACCGTTCCTCGCTTTAATTGGAACATAACTTTGAGGCTTCAACAAAGTCATGTTAACTACTGTGAACTCTTTAACTCGATATAAATTCTGTTTTAGTTGTGTCATACCGTGTTTCCACACTGTTTCGGCTGTGAGGAGGTCAAGGAGGAGCAGCAAGAGGAAGAGGAGCAGCAGTCAAGCCGAGATCAGATGGAGGACAAGGGGAGGCCAACCCAGGGTCAGGGGGGCGACGGTGGTGATGAGTGGGATACTGACCTGGAAACAGACAGTAGGTTAAAGTGACCATACTGTAATAATAATGATGATGTATAGTCGTCACTCACCTCGCCTCACTTCCTCATTTCCCCTTGTATTGTTCCCGTCAGTGGTCAGGACCTTTCCAGTTTCTTCCTTCCTGCGTCACTTGGATGAAGTCAATGTCAATCTGAATCACTATGCTATGGGCCGCAAGTAAGGCAGCTTCAATCCCTTAAATTAATTTATACACTGCTCAAAAAAATAAGAGAACAGTTAATCATCACAGTTTAACACCAAGTCAATTAAACTTCAGGGATATCCACCTGTCCATATAGGAAGCACAAGTGATTCTGGATCAGTGTCACCTGCTTTGGTGCAAATCAAAGTGACAACAGGTGCAACAAAGAGGCAAAAGCAAGACAACCCCCAAAAAGGGAATGGTTTTACATGTGGTGTCCACAGACAGTTGCTCTCTCCCTATCCTTCCTGACTGATTATTCTCTAGTTTGGTGTTCTGCTAGTGTCCTCGTCACTCCTGGGTAGCATGAGGCGGTGCCTGTAGCCCAGTCAGGTTACACAGGTCGTCCAGCTCCTCCAGGATGGCACATGTTCCATAATCCATCCATAATGACCACTTTGGCGTGGGTCAGTGATGGTCTGGGGAGGCATATCTTTGGAGGGTCACAAAGACCTCCATGTCATAGCCAACGGTGCCCTGACTGCTGTTAGGTAGCGGGATGAAATCCTCAGAGCGCTTGACAGACCTTACGCTAGTGCAGTGGGCCCTGGGTTCGTCCTGGTGCAGGACAATGTGCGGCCTCATGTGGCCAGAGTGTGGAGGCAGTTCCTGGATGATGAAGGCATTGATGCCATTGACTGGCACTCTTGTGCCTCTGACCTAAATCCAATTGAGAACCTATGGGACGTTATGTATCTGTGCATCTTCTGCCACCAAGCACAGCTACAGACTATCCAGGAGTTCACTGATGCCCAGACACCATCCATGTGATTTTGAATCCAGCCCTCAGTGGGTTGATGATTTTAGTTTCCACTGACCATTGTTACGTCATTTTGTTCTCAACAAGATGCAAAGAGCTTCTACTTTCATCATTCGTCATCTTCTCTTTTTAGCAACCTTTTTTTTTTTTAAACTAAGCACAAAATTAAGTTATTTGTCAGAAAATGTTTGGATAACTGTAGCTTATCAACATTGTCAGGGAATTACACATTAAGATATGAAATATAAAAATGCCAAAATACACCTAAGACATCTTCAAATAAACGTTAATGTAGTCTGTTATTTGATGTTGTTCTTGTAAGTTACCAATTGGACTTTGTAAATTCAGTAGGTCCTCCATTTCTGCCATACAAATCTCAGAATTTAATATTTTAGCAAAATAAAGAGCTACTTATAAGGAGGTGGAACTGACATCACAAACCCAGTGTCATTGTGCACCACTGACAGGTGTATCCTAATAACTCCCGCTCCCCTCTCCTTCCACTGTCGTCCTTAACTCAACCCAATTCTGTCCAGTGTGAATACTTGAACCTCTGACACCAACCAGCTGCACCCACCTGAGCATGGCCAGCTGTGTCTGTGGCTGGGCCACGGGGTCCTCCGCCTCATTCTCTCCATCCAAAAATAATCTTCTGGTATGACAACAGAACAAGAGGAGGAAGAAAAAGAGAGCTGGCGTCCATATCAAAGGGCCGAGAGGAGGGAAAGAATAGGGCCAGATGCAAGCTAGTTGTTCGGCCACATTTGTTAGCTCTGAATAAATGGCCTGGAAAAGAAAACAGCACGCTTATGAATATGCATGTGCAGCATTACTTATGCAGGCCCTGCAGAGTGGGATTATTAGGGGTGAATTGTCTCAAGGTGTGATATCCAACAGTGCAATCTGGTTCTGTCTGGTGGCTCCAGTGGTAACCACAGAGGGGACAATGACCAGATGCACCGTCTCACCTGCACCTCATTATTGAGTCATGGGTAAACTGCTTGACATCTAATATCGTTCGTCAGAAGGACACGGGACGATGTGTAAGACTAACATCCTGTTTCAGTTATATCCTCTTCTTCTTCTTCATCATCGTGATCTCTTCCCCCTGTGGATCCTCCAGAAAGTCTTCTTCAACATGGTGGCTGACATCTACGTATGTCTGATTCAGGGTGCGTTCCGAATAGCATACTTTTTCCTTTTGCTTTTCGTAGGTACTGCAGCTGCCTTTAAAAAGTACGTACTGTTGCATGTAGTATGCACACAGTTGGGACATAAGTCTTCCTTATGACATAACGCCCTGAACTTTGACCCTCTTACTCATATATCCGTTGCCATGGAGATAACAAAATGCCGCCAGAGATGGAGATCAACCCAAAGAGATCTGATGTTTTTTTGTAATGTGTAATAACTGCATATATTGTAGATTTTAAAAGTATTATAGTCACAATAGGAAAATTACATAGCTAATGCTGTCAGTATTACTCAATGAAGAGCTGTGGTAGCTGTCAGAGTTGAAAACTCTTCCAACTCTCTTCTTCATTATCACCTTCCTCTCTGGACGTTCTCCTGGATCCTACAGGAAGCCATTTGATTGCTCCACATCCTTCAAATTTTGTCTAGAAGGGATGGCAACTGGCTGCCAGAATGATCACAAGATCATTCAAACTATGGTCACCATTACAATTGGAAATGTTTGCTTCAACAGTTTTCTTTAAAGAGCTTTAGTAAAGACATGTCTCTTTTTGCTAGAGTTCTCTGTGAAATGATAAAACAAGTTCTTAGCCTGATGTGAGTATGGCCTCCGTCTTCTTCTTCCTGCATCTTGGTAAAAAAATTAGGCAAAGACATTTGTCTTGAAGGAATACCTCACCGGATATCAGTTACTCACTACATGTTATTGATGTAGAGAACTTTTTCTTCATGATGAAGAATCCAAAAACAGAACAGTTCTTGCTGAATCGAAGTCATAGGGGGCTGCATTTAACAACAGCAAAACAATATCAAAGCATCTGTTACAAATGCTTACACAACTTGCATTGTATACTACAAGTCCTGCTTTTCTAGTCATATGCTCAGTACTTCCCAGACAAACAGCCCCTTCTTGACGAGGAACTGAACTCAAAGTGAAACTTATCTATGCTCTCTTCAAAGCAAGACTCCATTCATAAGAACATTAAGTTTAATTCGCTGAACATGAGACCTACTGGTCTACCGCTGCCTTGATCAGTTAGTTTGTGTTATTGTTTGAGTTTGGTGTTTTAAAGCAGTAGTTCTAAACTGGTGCAGCCACAGGGTTCAGAAGTCATTAGTTCAAGGTCCAAGGAGTTGAACAAATTCAGCATCATACTTGCGTGTGGCCATGTTGTCAAGCTAGTTTTCTGTCTCTGTTAAGTAGCTGTATGTTATTCACTCATTTTACAGCAGGAAACAGCACCTCAAAATAAAAGCGTTGTGCCGGAAATTCACTGTACTTTAAAATACAGTGTTTTTTACGAACTTGACACGTTTGCAAGTCACTTGCGGTCCATTAGGAATTAACCTGCAACCCAGTTTTGGACCACAACCCACCAGTTGGGAACCACTTTTTTAAAGGGTAAGTTTGGATTCACCCAAGTCACACAAAAACAAACCATCTAAACAATCAAGGAAGTGATAGACCAGCAGCTCCTGTGTTCAGGGAGGTAAAATGACAACGAAGTCTGGCTTTCAAGAGAACAAAATGGTCATTTGGGGGTGAAGTTTTCCTTTCACACCAACAATAAGTTGAACATTTGCTGTTTGGCTTAGAAAAAGGTTTGCAAAATTCCAATATGTGACACTGTAACTCCAACAAAGTTATTATTATACTGTATATTATTCAGAGACTATCAGTTTATCAAGGCCCATAAAACTTACCTTATTTGAATGAGATTCTTGTGGTGAACATTTAGTGAATTTCAGTCACATTGTGTAATTATAATATACAGGATCCCTCTCATAACCATCAGTAATGTATAAAATATAAGTTGTAGCTGAGTCCAGATAAAAATTATATAAAAAGCAATACAAGTATGTAGTTATGCTTTTGATTAGTTTGTCCCCGGCTGTGTTCATGGGGGATGTGTACAGAATTATCTAATAGATGTAAAACCACGACAGGATGTTAGTTAGAATTCGTTTGAACATGCATACAAGGGTTGCTCATTTGACAAAATGTGTTAAGATGTTCCACTAAATGAAGAGTACTCTAATAAAACCTAACAGGATGTCTTCAATAATTTAAAAGTAAAAGTGTTTGAGAATAAAAATATAAATGGACAGTGTTGCTTGTTAATATTAGTATCTCCTTAAACCCAAAACCACACTTTTTCAATTGGATTAAAGACAATTCTTTATATAATGACACTGTTATAATTAGCGATTTAAAAGAGGAAAAATAACAGAATAATTTAGGTAAATTACCTCTCTGATGTGGCTTAATGAAAACAAACAGCTAGCTGCCAATTTCTAATGGGCCATCTTTCATCTGAATGGACACAAAGACTTAAAACCCACATCTTATTGAGCAGTCCAATTGGAAATTCACAGATTTGGCCAAATTTTGAAGACGAAACAAAAACCTGCCAACAAACCCTTCAGATATCTATGCACCCACTGGCACACGCTGCCAATTAACATGATCTCAAAAGCGCTAATGGAATCTTGAGCGGTAATAAAAGTAAATAATTAAATTAAAGGAACCCTTGTATCATTGTTTGCTGTATTCAGGCCCATTAGGACCTCCAGTATTCTCATGGTAATCTAATGTTTTGGGTTTTTTGTGTCCTCATAATGAATTCTGTGTTTTTCCTCCAAACAGTGTTGTTCAGACATTTGTGTAGGTGCTGGCAGAGAAACAAAGACGTACATTAGGACCCATTGTCCTCCGTGATTATTAAAGTAAACAGAAATACTGAAGGGGCATCATACACAGCTGCACACACTTGAGCCTGTGTTTGTGAAGTGGGAGAAAGGGCCAAGCAACCCTCAAGACTTTGTCAGAGACGATCCCATTATTTGGAGCTTCTCAAGAGCAGAGCGGTGGGCTGGCTAATGAGGCTTTGAAGATCGGTCTTCGGTACAGAATTCAGCCGCAGCAGGGAATTCAGGAGCAAAGCAGATTTGGCACGAGATGAAATGCTTCAGCCAGGGTCGGCCATGACAGCGTTCACGGCCTCAGCTTTGTGCTTTTATTTTGCCGTGTGAGTCTTTTTCAAAAGGACAAAGTCCATTTCTAGAAGATGAAACTTGAGCTGAAATGTGCTGTCCCTTGAAAGTCAGACATTCGAGTCGACAGTTGAAGACCCCTCACTGGAATGACACTGCTTTCCTGGTCAGCATGCTGTACTTCAGGGGACGTTCAGGTCCCCAGATTTTGCTGCAGAGTGAGCACTCCTCACTTTCACGCCACTCTTTGGTACAGACAGCTGCAGACTTTCCACCGTAAGCCTTCGAGATAACATTATCTTCTCTCTGCTGCTTGGAAATGGTGAATTTACAGCTCACAACAATGTAGTACGATACAGTCTCTGGGTTTTGCTTGATGTCTAGTGTTGGGAAAATATGTTGTTGCACATGTCGGATTCATTGTTTGCGCTGTTTGCTTGTTTACTATATCACATGAATGCTGCTGACACACTGAACTGAACCCAGGTCAAACTTTAGAACTTTCAATGGAAAAAAAATCCCCTGAATCGTCAAATATTCATAATAAACAGGCAAATCTGATTCAACTGGCATAACTCTGAGTCAGGTACAGCCCTAAAATGTGCAGTCAACAGTTTCTCTGGTGCAGTGTACACTTGGAATTGTTTGGTTTTTACAATTTCAGAAAACAGCTAAAACAAAAAAGCCCATCACAAGTTCTTAGAGCTCGATATTACGTCTTCAGATGTCTTGTTTTGTGTGAACAACAATTCAAAACCCAGAGATTCCATTTACAATCATATGAGACAAACTAAAGAAGGAAAACCTTAAACCTTAACCGTTAGCTCATTATCAAAATTGTTGCCAATTAATGGATAAGTCAATCGACGTGAAAAGGACTAGACTAGTAAGCTTTAGTTAATCACTGTTGGACTAAAGTGTGTACAAAGCCTGTAAAGTAAATGTGCAAGACAAAATTTCGTACATAAAACTTTTGAGATGTTTAATGTTTAAAACAGTTTCTTTAAATAGATACAAGTATTCTATATATAGGATAGCACAAAGCAAATCTCATCCAACATTGGAGCTCAACATAAAAACCTGCTGCCAAATTGTGCATTTTGAACATTACTCCCAACATATTGCCCATAAAGTAACAATATAGTGTATATAGAGTGCTGCAGGGATGAGGCTTTGATTTTAGCATTGCTCTGGTTCCCTCGACAAAAAGCGGATGAGATTTTTCTATTGAATTTTGGATTATTATTAAAAAAAGCTCTGTGGTGAACAAAAGTTTTTGATAGTTACACATTTTGTTTAGCAAGATAATCTTTACAAATATTCACCACTTTTATGATATTTGAAGCAAAAATGCAACTGCCAGAGGTAAAAAGCTGATTGTTAGACTACAAATGATCGACACTATGGTCATATGACTTCAACGTCATTACCACAATGAGGCTGTAAAGCCGTGTTCAGCATGATAAATTTCTGTAGTCTCATTTAGCCGCTTGTCAGCAACCACCTTTTTTTTAGACTCATAAAAGCTTCAAAATTTACAAGTGGAGTATTTACTGATGTATTTCATGTTAAAGAACAAAATGTAAAAAATCTCTAGGGGCCGTACACGTGCCGCGTCTTTAACCACCTGGAAAACGCAAGCTGGGGCACTGGCCGCTACTTTTGTGCCAGCTTTCAAGAGCGCAGCAGCAGGTGGCATCTGAGGTTGCTAAGCAAACTTAACAAGCACTGTTAAGTGCAGAGCTGATCTTCTTCCTGGTGCTGTTTATAAGTGTGTGGGCACATCGTCCATGGGACTGATGTAAAGCTCAGAAAGCTCTGCACCAAAATGATCAACTTTTCCGTATTTATTACAGACTGATGTTTCTCTTCACGTGACATGCGGTGCGCGTTGCTGCATTCCAAAAGCTGAACTCAGTTTATCGTTTATCTCGGGGCACAGCTCTTGGCATAGCTGTTGGCATCGCTCTGGCATTTGAGCGCACCTGCCGTGCGTCTACATTGAAAACAATGAAGTTGAGGGCACAAAAAACGCGGCATGTGTACGGGCCCTTAAACCTGCATTAACCACAGACCTTATTTCAGGTATCGATCCAAAAACCCATTGACTTTGAGACGAGGGAAGTGCAAAAACGCTAGGTCATTTCTGTATTTTAGGACTCATTCCTGTACCACTCTATATATATGTATACAGGTTAAAAAACAAATAGTGTTTGGTTTGTGTTTTGTACAGTTTCTGCTAATGAACAGTGAATTCATGTGTCTGTTTTACAAGAAAGCTGAAAGCAATTTGATCAACATTGTAAGACTTTGAAGGTCAAAGAATCTGCAGGGCAGATTTAAGACAAAACGGAAATGATACAGGAGATGGACGACTGTGCGAAGCAGGAATCTAACTGAGGTCACCTCTAAACATGGCACAGGGACACGTGTTTCATACAAAAACCTGCTTTCCTGGTAGCTGATTCTTTTCCCCAGACTGTTGCTAGTAACAATGACAAGCAGCAAACCAAAGAATTCTTTCAATCCTGTGTTTACATTAAAAACATCTTGAACTAATCTGTGTGAGCGCAGCTTGGCCCCGCTGTGGAAAAAGTGGCTCAGGAGGAGCACTAACTAACGAGCAGTGGACAAAGTCAGGCAGCCAACTGCTGCCTGGAAAAGCCATTTTGTTTCATGATTACACAAATGTGCCAAAGATGCAGTGAGTGTTTGTCTATTGCTTCATATGTCCATCTGAAGAGCACATAGGTATAATGAGACACCTGTCTGTGACTTATTGTCAACATTTTATGCCTATGTGTGCCAATTTTTGTCCTGAGACGTGTGATGTAAATGTGACTTGTCCCACGTCTAAATTCCAATATAGCAAAACAGGAACTGATAGAAGATGGCGAACAATCTATTTACTCTGCTGATCAAGCCACAGCCCATTTCAAGCATATTTTTTTACAGATAATACCACGTATTTAAGCTCCATGTGAGTGTTGTGACCTTAATATCCCCTCCTGCAGTTCAGTCAGACTATTTAAAAAGACAGCAATAGTTGTGTTAGCGATCTTGTGCGTGTTTTGTGACACGGAGTCCATTTTTATGCATCTTTAAATAAGAGTAATGTGGTGGTGGAAACATCACATGTCCAGAAGCAGCACTCGTGGATCTTCCACCACCGCTTTGATCTTGCGTAAGAAAGTGACCGCTTCTCTGCCATCAACGAGCCGGTGGTCATATGTCAGAGCCACGTACATCATGGGCCGGATCTCGACCTGCCAAAGCAGAAAGCAGTTTTATTGTTTACTCTTGTTTGAGTGCATCAGATGTAGAAAACAAGTAGATCCATGTTAGTATGTATGATCACTGTCTGCCCAGGCTGTCTGTACGTGTAGCTCAGGTCTGACATTAATTTCCTGGAGACTTTTCTGTGTAAAGCATCGTCTTACACATATAATTCCAACTCCTACTGTATGTGTAAATTGTCTGCGATGTAAAGCCACAGCTCATGATTGTGTGTGATGTGTTCACAATGTATGGTGCGACTGTCAAGCCACAACCTGAGTGCTCACACTGTACGTTCAGGTACGTTCTGTAGGAAAGAAAGGCCCATCGGCCCCTGCAGACTCTTCTGGTTACTGACTTCTCAACAAAGATTTGTTTGAAAGCTCCAAGGCAGCTAGAAGTTTGTTTGCTAACAGAGGTCTGTAATGTTACATCAAAGCTGGTCACAAGGATGCATTATTGCCAACGTTACTCTCGTTCATACGGCACATATGCCGTTTCCACAGCTCGACCAACCTGACCTTCTTATTTCCTGTCACCATGGCACTTTCAGTCTGCTGTCAGAGACTGACAACAGCCAACCAAAATTTTCTGACATGCCAGAAATTCCTTCAAACGTCAGCCAGCCGGGAGCAGTTGATCAAGCCATGATCAGTCCTCGCTTCTACAAACAACATCTGGCGAAACGAAAAATTCAGAACGACTCCAAAATGAGTCGTGCAGCTTGAAAAACGTGTCAGAAACATTCTCATTTCTTAGTAATCATACAGTTATAGCTCATTTAATTGTTTCTTTGAAACAATTATGACACCTGTATCTACAGACACATAACTCTCACCTGGCCATTGATGGCCACAGGTCGGTCGAAGATGCCATGCATGCCCAGGATGGCAGACTGTGGGGGGTTGATGATGGGTGTGCCAAACATGGAGCCAAACACGCCACCGTTGCTGATGGTAAAGGTGCCTCCATCCATGTCCTCAACGGCAAGCTCATTTTTACGAGCCTGAGGCACACAACACAAATCATTTTCTCTTTTTCGTGGTGAATTAAGCAGATGTTGGTTTAAAACTACTTTGCAGTTTAAAATGACAAACATCTGGGACACGTGTAGCACAAAGCTTTTTACCTTTTCTCCCAGTGCATTAATGGTTTTCTCGATGTCAGCGAAGTTCATGGTCTCAACATTACGGATCACCGGCACAACAAGACCCTAAACAAATACTCTGTTACTCAGCTGTATTCGATGTGACTCAACATTTAGCACAAACAGTTTTAATATAAAAAATAAAGTTTATAGAACCAGAAGTCATACCTTTGGAGTTGCCACAGCAACGCTAATGTCCACATAATCCCTGTAGACAATCTCTTTGGTTGTATCATCAATAACTGTAGATAAACAATTCGGGAAAACAAGTCAGTTACACAACAGGGAGTAAAGCTCCCTTGGAGAAAGTTCAATTTTAGGCAAAAGAAAAACCAGTGGAAGTCAGTCAGTGTTATCTTACCAGCATTGACAGCAGGTTGGTCAGTCAGAGCGTGTGCGGCTGCCTTCACAAACGCTGACATAAAACCCAGTTTGATGTTGTGTTTCTTTACAAAGGCATCTTGATGGAGTTTCCTCATTTCCTTTATGTTGCTGAAGCAAAGTTAAGTAAGTATTAGAACATTAGTTTAGTGAGCAAACCTCTTTGAAAACTGGAGAAGCTTGCTGAGGCTTGTAGTCCTGACTGATGAGGGTTTAGACTCATGTAGATACTATGAGGTAATCTGTGTTGCAGCTCACCTCATGTCCACCTCGTTGAAGGTGGTCAACATGGCGCAGGTGTTTTGAGCCTCTTTTAGCCTCTGGGCGATCCTTAACCTCATACGGTTCATCTTCACCTGGACAGAAGGAGAACAAACTTCATTATGTCCAATATTAACTCTAACTAAAGAAACAAAACATCAATGAAAAATGTCATCAGCATGTGTGTGTTACCCTGTTTTCTCCTCTGCTTCCTGCTGCTGGAGGAGCTGGTGCCGGAGCTGCAGGTGTGGGCTTGATGGCAGAAACTTGTCAAAGGGGGAAAGACAGGATGTGATATTAAAAACAGTGTTCGTGGCCTAATCAGATATATACTGCACATTAATTACATATAAATGCTTTCTGTAGCATGTAGATTCATAAGCTGGAGAAGGAAACACACCAGGTTTGGCTTGAGCGGCCTGTGGTGGCACCGGGGGCACTGGAGGCATGGCAGAGGGGGCTGAAGTTGGAGGTGGTGGTGGAGGAGGAGGTGGAGGGGCTGCAGCCGGTGCCTCTGCAGCTGGGGAGGGAGCAGCTTTGGCAGCAACAGCTGAGACCACAGAAGTAAAGAAAGACAACTCGTCATCTTGTAATTATAAGGTTCAATCTGACTTAACCCAAACAAAACTTAAACTAATCGTGCCTGGAGATTGACCTCTACACTGAACAAAATATTTATCACCGATCTTTACTTAGCCTGCAATGCTTTTTGAATAAGAAAAATAAAATTTGTTCCACAACAAAAAATAAAAGTCATAAAAATATCATAGAAAGCATTAAATTAAATGTTCTCACATGTAGACACTCTGTTAAACACTATTTTTATGTTTTTAAACAAATTATAAGTGAACTTTAAGTTTGTTTTACTTGAAAATCATTGCTTCTTTTCATGTTTTGCAAGATAGAAATGTATAATTACTAGCAGAAAGTGGTGTTTCTGTCTACTATCTACAGTACAGGCCAAAAGTTTGGACACACCTTCTCATTCAATGCGTTTTCTTTATTTTCATGACTATTTACATTGTAGATTCTCACTGAAGGCATCAAAACTATGAATGAACACATGTGGAGTTATGTACTTAACAAAAAAAGGTGAAATAACTGAAAACATGTTTTATATTCTAGTTTCTTCAAAATAGCCACCCTTTGCTCTGATTACTGCTTTGCACACTCTTGGCATTCTCTCCATGAGCTTCAAGAGGTAGTCACCTGAAATGGTTTCCACTTCACGGGTGTGCCTTATCAGGGTTAATTAGTGGAATTTCTTGCTTTATCAATGGGGTTGGGACCATCAGTTGTGTTGTGCAGAAGTCAGGTTAATACACAGCCGACAGCCCTATTGGACAACTGTTAAAATTCATATTATGGCAAGAACCAATCAGCTAACTAAAGAAAAACGAGTGGCCATCATTACTTTAAGAAATGAAGGTCAGTCAGTCCGGAAAATTGCAAAAACTTTAAATGTGTCCCCAAGTGGAGTCGCAAAAACCATCAAGCGCTACAACGAAACTGGCACACATGAGGACCGACCCAGGAAAGGAAGACCAAGAGTCACCTCTGCTTCTGAGGATAAGTTCATCCGAGTCACCAGCCTCAGAAATGGCAAGTTAACAGCAGCTCAGATCAGAGACCAGATGAATGCCACACAGAGTTCTAGCAGCAGACCCATCTCTAGAACAACTGTTAAGAGGAGACTGCGCCAATCAGGCCTTCATGGTCAAATAGCTGCTAGGAAACCACTGCTAAGGAGAGGCAACAAGCAGAAGAGATTTGTTTGGGCCAAGAAACACAAGGAATGGACATTAGACCAGTGGAAATCTGTGCTTTGGTCTGATGAGTCCAAATTTGAGATCTTTGGTTCCAACCGCCGTGTCTTTGTGAGACGCAGAAAAGGTGAACGGATGGATTCCACATGCCTGGTTCCCACTGTGAAGCATGGAGGAGGAGGTGTGATGGTGTGGGGGTGTTTTGCTGGTGACACTGTTGGGGATTTATTCAAAATTGAAGGCACACTGAACCAGCATGGCTACCACAGCATCCTGCAGCGACATGCCATCCCATCCGGTTTGCGTTTAGTTGGACGATCATTTATTTTTCAACAGGACAATGACCCCAAACACACCTCCAGGCTGTGTAAGGGCTATTTGACCAAGAAGGAGAGTGATGGAGTGCTGCGGCAGATGACCTGGCCTCCACAGTCACCGGACCTGAACCCAATCCAGATGGTTTGGGGTGAGCTGGACCGCAGAGTGAAGGCAAAGGGGCCAACAAGTGCTTAACACCTCTGGGAACTCCTTCAAGACTGTTGGAAAACCATTTCAGGTGACTACCTCTTGAAGCTCATGGAGAGAATGCCAAGAGTGTGCAAAGCAGTAATCAGAGCAAAGGGTGGCTATTTTGAAGAAACTAGAATATAAAACATGTTTTCAGTTATTTCACCTTTTTTTGTTAAGTACATAACTCCACATGTGTTCATTCATAGTTTTGATGCCTTCAGTGAGAATCTACAATGTAAATAGTCATGAAAATAAAGAAAACGCATTGAATGAGAAGGTGTGTCCAAACTTTTGGCCTGTACTGTACCTATCTGACATGTCCGTAAAAACCCCATTTACAAAGCTGACAGGATTTAGGTATTTTACATTTAGCATAACTTCTGGGTGTTGACATTTTCACGTATGAAAGAGACTTGTTCCACATATTATTTTTGCCATTTGAAATGCACAAACTTTAAAGCTTAATATCTCAAAACCATTCAGAATGCGGACTGAACCTTATAGTTCTAATGTGGCAAAATGTAGTATGGGTCTGATGATTTCCAAAATACCAAAATTCTGTCTTATTACTGCTGAGATAATTCAATACATTTTAAAGTAGTGTGTCTATGGGTAACAAAACAAAGAAAATCACATCAAATGTTCCCCATTTAAAAGAATGTGTGATATTTTAATACTGTATATTATTAAGGGAAAATAAGGCTGTTTGAGTAGAAAGGCAGTTTTATCTCCAAACAAAGTAAATTTTTAAAAAATGTAATATTTTGGTACTGAAACTCAGGTATCATGCTGCCACCAACATATTAGTTCAGTAATAAAAGGATAACTGATGGGTCTCTAAGCTCACCTCCTTTCCGGAGTTTGAAGAGCGGCGTCCCTCCTTCTACCCTCCCTCCATCAGGCACCAGCAGTTCCTCAATGACACCAGCTGCTGGAGCGGGGACCTGTACTGAGGTCTGCAAGTACAAAATACAGACTTTTTTTAGAAGTCATTTTCACACACTCTGTTTAAATGGGATCTATTATATGACTGTAACAGAGAACAGTGGCACTTTTTCCCTAAAAATTACCAGTAAAATCTTCTAGACACAACCAGACATGTTCCAGCAGAAATATGATCTGAAGTTAAGAAGACATTAACGACATCAGTAACCAAGATTACATGTTTCCTAGATATTAGCATGTAGCTACATGTAGCACCTCATTATTTGAAACTTTGGCCACATTTAATCTGACATATTAACATCATATATAAAAAAATCAGAGATGATTTTAGGGCTGATGGTCTTTCTTGTTCATACCTTGTCCGTCTCAATTTCACACACCACTTCATCTTCTGACACTGAGTCGCCCACAGCTGAAACAAACAATGAAAGAGCATACAGTATTTCATGTGCAGAATATAATTAAACATTTGGCCCATTCATAATACAATATGGGACACCGACTCCTGTGAAATATTGACAACTAAGATATTTTGACTTATACTGACCTTTCTCCCACCTCACATCCCCCTCTGAAACAGATTCTGCGAATGCAGGAGTTTTGACTGTGACAACCTCATCCCCTGCACAGACACCAAAACAACAGTTGCTGTAAGTTAAACACTGAGCAGAGTGACCATCAGTACAAAGTGCTGAGAATTGTTGCAATGCATACTGTGAACAGCAGATGTCTTGAAGTATCTGATGTGGAAGACATTCGCTGATGATGGAAATTCACATCTAAATGTCGAGAAAAAAATAATTACTTGTATTTTTAGACAAATGCATTTGTGCAAACCAAATTACCGTGCTTTACCATGCACACATGATCTGATCAATACGCAGATGCCTTCCTCATCTTTTTACCTTTATTGTAATGCACGTAAAACCCCTTTGAGATCATTTTTGCTGCACAGATTTACAGTTGAGTTACATAAATAAAATAGACTCTGACAATGCTACAGAGTGGTTACTGAGGGGCATTTAAAGACAGTCAGCAAAGCAGGAGAGAGCACTTACGACTGAGAATTCCTGTAAACTAGCCGCCTGCAGACAGGGAGGCCTTGAAAGAAAACAAAAAAGAAGAAGAAGAAAGAAAATCAACAACAGCAGCTTTTCCTGAGGCTCTCACATGAGATATGAGAGGAGTTCTCTGAGAGCTGCAATTAACCACTTGTGGGCTCCTAAAGGCATCTCAGTCATTTGACAAACATCACTTACTCTGCTTTGGATGATTCACTCACAGAGCTTGTTTATTCATGAGCAGTAACATTAAGACTGCAGTTTTAGATGCTGCATTACTGATGAGGTTCTCGCATCAAGCTAAAGGTCTAGTCTGCTTCGTCAGAGGCACACTTACCTGATGCACTTTGTTGGACCAGCACATTATTGGCCTGAAAAGATGAAAAGTAAAACTTCAAAAATATGGTTCATATTAAATTATTTATATATGTTGCCTGTGAATTATGACAGCCCTTTAAACTGGCAACTTTTTAATCACATTAGGTTGATTTTGATTAGTTGTCCTCCCCATACTTTGATTAAAAACAAATCTGTCGCCAATGTTGAGCATCAAACCATCACGTACTTTTCCCCTACATCTTACACAAAGGTTTAACAGTTAACCAGCCTACTTAATCTGATATACAAACAAGCTTATGCAAACTGTAAGTCCTCTAAAAAAAACCCCACCCATAAATTCTGAACTTTCATAGCTCTCCGTTAAAACCGCTGGATTCTCCTATGCTGACTGTTACTGTGCTGCATTGCCGCATGTTATGACTCATGTGTCGGGGTAATTTGAGGACAGAGCCTCTCGTTAAGAGGCCTTCCTCGTACTGCCTGCTTTTACATTGATGTTTGCTTGGTGGAGTCGCTTGTTTCCCAAACCTAAACCTCCGGATGTGGGATGCCAGAGGAGGGTGGAGTTGTCAGAAATGGATTAAAGCTTATATAGAGGATCAAAGCGTGCACAGACATGCCGCCACCACGTTTCTGTAGTGTTCAGTGCTCTGACTCACCAGAACAACAGGTGTTTATTATGTACCATGAAGAACAGAGAGTACAACGTTACACTGGCGGATGAACAGCCAAAATATTCAGGCATCTTGGGTTAATGTTTTCAATTTGTTCTGCTTGTGCGGTTTCTTTTATAATATTTTCTAAAAGAGTCTTTTGTGCCATTGCTGACACACATTTGCGAAGTTAATGAAACTGCCCCACATCAAATCCTACCTTCAACCAATCATCCCCTTAAATTATTCAATCTATTGATCAAAAGTCCAAAGTAGTTTTTAAAGCACAAATGCAATACATTCACCGACACTGATTCCAGTTATAACTTAGTCTCGCCACCAGACAATCAGAGATCTCCGCCTCCTGATAGTCTGGGGACACTCCTTTCTAAAGTGTGTTTAACACATCGGAGAAAACGGCCGGCAACAAAGCAACGCCTCTTGCATTTTTGAAAAGGACACGCCCTCCCAGAAATGTGTGCTCCCCCTTTCGTCTGCAAGGACACAAACACACAGAGAGCTTGAAAATGGCTGCCGAGAGATTTAACTCCGTTTTATCAAACGTGTGCTCAGTCCACAAGATTGTGGAAATGAAGCACTTACACCGACTTTGTTTAAAACTTTTAATGCACTCGGACTATGTTTATGAGCACAAGAGTTCAGCGAGCCACCAAAGGACCGCCCTGTGGACTTACTATTGGTTCTGCAACTTAGGGAGTTTTTTTAAACTCTGAAATTGTATCCACTCATCTAAACACAAAATCAGGGAGAAAGACATCAGTCTTTAGTTAAGCAAAGAGTCTAAAGACTGACTTGTGAGTCTAGTTATAACTAAACTAAGCGATAATAACAGTAATCATTAGTTGTACCCCTAGTTATACACTTAGCCGCCAGTTTATTGGGTAGTAGGTAGGCTACACCTAATCAAAACTGAAGCCTAATGCAACAGCCCTGCAATAAATCCACAAAGGTAATGATGATCAGTTTTTGTTTTGGAGAGGTGTTGCTTTAACTGTATGGTCAATGTGAAGGATGACGTTTGTGGTGCTGTTGAACTCGGGGTGTCTACAGATATAACCAAGTTAAACTGAAGACTTTTTAAGACCTTTTAAATGCCACCTTATATGAATTTAAAGATCAAACCTGCGATGGAAATACCCATTTAAACATACAGTTCAAAGTGAACAGTAAGGAAAACGACAACAATTGGGTGAGTTTAAGTTAAATGTGTTTAATGTAAAAAGAAAACTAAATCTCATCGCTGTTATAAATGCTATTTATTACTGCAATTCTTCGGTCTGTCCAATGATTGTAAACAGTCATTGGGTCTGTCAGGCTGGAGTTTTTTTTGCAGTAATGTGACCAAAACTATTTAAGACTCATCAAATCTGAATTTAAGACAATTTAAGACTTTTTAAGGACCTGTAGACACACTGTAGACACTGTTATGAAGCCTACCTAGAGTTATCAGTATGAGGCAATAAACTGTAGCAGCACCATAAACTGCAGCCTCTAAAGATGAACATAGTTTTAGCTAGGTGTACTAAACTGTCGACTGAGTGCATTTTTGTGAATGAAGATGAACTAAAAATCAGTCTAACACAACAGCACCACAAACTGCAACTTCTAGAGTGACTGTGAAGTTAAATCAAAACCTCTTTAAGACTTTTAACACAAACTGACCGTTGTAGTCTAGTCTTCATGCAGGTATGCTTTACTGCTTTGGGCTGCATCATTTTTAGCCAAGTGTACCTAATAAACTGACAACTGACTGTATTTCTCCATAACCCTATGCAGGCCAATAGTCTCTCTGAAGTAGGGAGAAGGACAAATGAACCCTGACAGTCACAGGACACACCAGATTGTACTGGCATGTGCATGTTTCAGCTCCATTACGTGCTCAAAACACTTTAAGGACACCTGAAGCTTGACATGCTATTAACTTGGGTTATAGTATGTGTAACATGACATGGGCTATTTCTGTAAGGTCAGCTGCACTCACTTCAGTCATAAACACACAGCAGCATAACATGCTAACATTAGCCGGTAAAGACTGTTTGGTGTAGTGTTGAAGCAGTTTTTGAAGGAACAGCCAATAGTTTACAACAGACAGAGGTCTTAGCTAGTTACTTAGTGAGTTTGTTATAACTTGCTAACAAAGCTATCTTTAAATGTTGCTTTTATTCTGATATAAAGCCCCATTTTCAATAGTCAGGTAGTTAACAGGGTGCTGCTCTTAGTTTCTTCTTCAACTTATCCTCACTAGCTGCCTCTGAAGCTGTCAGTGTCCGTCCTTGGTAGGCGAGGCCCTGCTACACAAGCTAACATTAGCTAGCTAACCGCTAGCTGTGCCTTGTTTTAATCAGTCGGAACTGTCTCAGAGTTAAAACACAGGCTCAGTCCAGTGTGTTTTTGTCCAACCTACCTGGCTCACCGCCGACAGAGAGCGACCAAGCGTCTGGTATGCACATCTGGACCGTGATAACATGGCGCTAGCGAGCGGCTGTGTCTCTTATCTGACAGCAGTTGGTGGAGCGGTGCGGAAGCGCGCTGCTACCAGGCGCGAGGGCGGTCCGACTGGGAGCAACCACTGCGGCAGGAAGGGGAGGGGGAGTCTGGAGCACAGAGCGGCGGGAGATGGGGGTGGATAGAAATCAAACTCGACACTATGAACTAAAACCTGACAAAACTCATATTAATTATTGATTTATTTCTTAATAATAATTATTACCTATTAGTTATTGTAGTTTTTCAGATGATAGCATTCATTTAAGGTAATAGGACTGTACCATTGCTAGCATGAGGCAGTGATTCATACTTTATACATTCTTTCAAATTAATTGTTCACTGTTCAAGAAAAATGGGAAGAAAATGAATCTAATTTGAATGTTTTCTTAATATAGTCCATTGAATGTGATTTGCCTAATTTAAATAACATATTTAATGTCATTATGTGCAGGTAGGGATGGGATAGGTTGACATATTTGACCACACCTCCTGTATTTTGGCGGGGCTCTTAGCTGGACCACTACAAATACTTGAGTCACTCCTGCAAGCTCCAGACCTGCATCCTCCTCGGGTCCCTTTCCACAGGCAACAGGTGGGTTGTTGTTTTATACTGTATGTAGATGTGCTCTTTATTTTATAAGCTGCATTATTTAGCTTTTACTGCCATTTCAAACTAGGATGTAAGATGTTTATCTGTATCTGTATCTCTGTTTATCTTTATTTTTACCCATGTATCAAGTCTCGTGTAATTATGACTAAACTAAAAAAAAAATGCAACTCAAAAGTGAGGTGGAAATACCTGAAAATATTTGAAAAATGTTGTGTGCTAGTGGTGAAACAAAAGCCAGCATACCAAATGCTTTATTCTAAAATTCTCTTTTATCTGGACATTATTTATTATTGTGGCTTCATGTTAAAGTTGAGTCATATTCCAGTTCATTTGAGTGAAATAAATAGCCAGAAAAACGTCTTATTACATTTTATTTTGATTTATCTGCTAGTCAAGTCAAATCCAAGTTTGTCAGTGTTGTTTTTTTTAAACCCTAGCAAGCATGAATCCAAGCATTTGGAGCAAAGGTATGTATCCTTCCAGCAGCATTTGCCTTGACGGCTGCACCACAGAGCACCTCTCCTCCTTTCAGCCAGACCCCGTGCTGTCAAACTCAGATGTGTCAGGTGTTCCTGTGTCTTCACACAAAGACGGCAAGGACATAAAGATGCTCCCGGAGAATGCCTATTACAGCAGCAATGATGCTGGTTCAAGTCTGTTTTGCACTGGCCAGCTGGAGCTCAGTCCATCCAGAGACGGCACCACTGGACATTTACCCCCCAAGAGGCACCTGTCTCCTGCTCCGAGTTCTTGTGGTCACCCTGAGTGGAACTTAAACAGTGGCCATCAAGCAAAACGTGCCAGGGTAGAGAATATCATCAAAGGCATGACCAGCTCAAGTCAGGATGAGGAGTCAGGCGGCATGCAGGAAAATGAAAGGATTCAGGATCAGGAGCATGTGGAAAGAAGCCAGATGACGAGAAATCACCTTGAGAGTCAGCATCAGCACCTCAGACAGCTCAGAACAAGATTCGGCCATGTGGACGAAACAGCTGACACTACGGACAGCAGTAAGGACAGGAAATACCCCACCTGGAACCATTCTTCTGAAACATCTCCAAGGGAGGCATTCACAGATTCTCACAGCGAGTCTGAGAGCAGCTCGAGTAGAAAATATCAAGGATGGAAGAAGATGAAGCTGATGAACTACTTCCAATCCAAACCTGAGAGATTAAAGCTGATGGCGGATGTCTTAAAGTACGAACTGTCCAGGGCTGTCAGCAGGAGCGTCGACTCTATTTTCAAAAGCATGCCGCTTCTACAGACATCACTAAACGACAAGGGGAGCATAGAGACAGATACGCCTCTTCAGCCATCTGTAGGTAAAGATGATACATTAAGACTTTCCTGTTGCACCAATACAGAAGTGCAAGTCCCAAATGTTCAGACTGAAGCTCTGTCTCTGGTTGTGCAAAAGCCTCGACTGGGAAGAGCTGACAAGTTCATCTTTCAGTCCAGATCAAGAGCTCAGCATCATCCCAAACCTTCAGTCCCCTTCACTTGTGACTCCACTCACAACACTGCCCGTCCACATGCCCTCAGGTGTTTGCACAATGGATGCTCCGAAGTGGGTCAAGCAAAGTTTGGCAGACGTTGGAATTCGGTCAAAGTGAGATCGAAGGTCAACTCCAGGTCCATCAGAAGCCCACAGACTGTGTCGGTGGATCCATTGCTGCTGGAAAGCCTGTGTCTCCCTCATGTCAAGATCGAGTCTGATTGCCTGAAGAATAACCTCTACATGCTGAATGTATCCTTTACAATTGCTTCTTAAAGCCACAAGGAAACCAAATAAAAGATCCAACATTGGACTACATCAATACAGTGACAGAAAATAATGATTCCTTATTGTAGCTTCTGAAGCACCTGCCTTTTCCACACCAGTAATAAGTCTCCCTTTGCCTATTTGAGGTCCAAATAACAACCCAGTCTGTCACAAACCTTACCACAATTATTTCCCCTCTCTTTTAAAGAAGGCTACAACTTTCGCACCTTACAAAATCCAATAAGAACTCCCTTTGATCCTCAAAACTTTGAAGAAAATTGCAGTTTCTCTCCACTTCCAAATCTCTCCCGTCCAGGTGTTTCTTTTGTGCAGGATGTGTGTGTTTCACCCTTAACGCTGCTGCATTCAGGAGGGTCTGACCACAAATCACCTGAAAAAAGCAAAGCTCATGTTCTTCTACACTCGCTACCCGAGCTCGCTGGTGCTGAAGATGTGTTTCCATGATGTGCAGGTGAGAAAACACTTGAAATACTGAGCACTGGTACATTTCTTCTATACGTTTGTGCCATTTTAAAAGGTTTTATTTATAAATATGACTTGATTTTACTGTAAAAAATACAGATGTATAGCATTTGTCACAATCTTGGTAAAGGTATGTCTTAATACCTTGAAGGAGACATATTTCTTGCTGTTTCTGCGAGAAAATCTTAAAGTGACGCATGATCCCAAACCTGTTTTATTCTTTAATAATGCATCTCTGTCGCCACAGAATAAAGAGTCAGTGAGACAAAATAATAGTTTCTGCTTTTTTTTATTAGTCAACAACATTACAATCAAGCAATCAGATCAGGATTAAAAACTGTACATCATTATTTCATATCTGTAAAACACAAATTGTGTATAAAAAAAAAAGGCAACACAGATGTAAAAACGCTGTAGTTATATTTTATTCGCTTCGTATTTTTAATACTCCTCTCTCCCATAAAGATAAATCAATCACAGCATATTAACCTTCTCACTCTGATCATGTCACTTACCTGTGTGTCCGCCTCATCCTCAGTTCACGCGCTGCATCACCTCCCAGCTCATCAAGTGGTTCAGTAACTTCAGGGAGTTCTACTATATCCAGATGGAGAAGTTCGCCCGGCACGCTCTCGCAGAAGGAGTGGTCGACGTGAGGGGTCTGACTGTGGGGAGAGAATCAGAACTTTTCAGGGCTCTCAACATGCACTACAACAAAGCCAACGACTTCCAGGTAAACCGATGCTACACTGTGATTCTTATACTGCTCTGAATGAACTAAACACTAATGACATCTTACTGACATCATGCAGATATTTGCTTTGGGAGCTTTCACTGTGGTCATTTTATTTGTCTTACTTTGATCTTCTTGTCTTCATATTTCTCAGTAGTCTAACATCTTAAAATAATTGTCTAATCTGCCCGCTTCACTGCAGTTGCATCTCCTTATTTGTAACTGGCTTATATATTTTAGTGGCTTTACAGGATTCATTTAGCTCTTTCTAATATTTTGTATGTAATATGATACATACACATAGTTAATGTGAATTGCTTTCGTAGTGCTTGCTTTTTACTGTAAGTACAGAGGTAAAAAAAATACTTAAAAGAATTTAAAGCCATGCTTCATTATAGCCAGATCCCCTGCACATGTAAACACACATCTACTACAGGCTCAATTAGATGTGATAATGCATGCAGATAATTTCAAGAGGATTTTCTGTCAGGTTAGTAAATAACTAAATATATCTTTATTGTCCATAAGGGAATTTGTGTGGAAATATTTGAGTAATACTTAAAATATATCCAACTCTTAATTTTTTCTTTTGACATTTTATTATTCATGCTGAATTTTTCCAACATGTAAATTTGATCACATCACAAAGTTACTTAACAGCATAACTGCTATAGACAAAATATACAAAATACAGATACTCAAACGAGCTTACCACAAAAAAAAGGTCATGAATATGGCACATACTGTACACTTAGGAGGGGGGAGGTAGGGAGGGCAGCTCAGGGAATCAGATTAGATACAACTTTTGTGTTCAAAGAAATAAATAAAAGCCTTCTTAAAGTTTACTGGTTGAGCCAAATGTGGATTATTTAACTTCCATCCAGTTTCCAGTCATAAACCCATATTAATATTGGCATGAGAAAAAAAACTCTTCTCATATTGTTTTTTATAATCTACTATAACTAAGTTATAAAGACATCACTACATCAGTGAACAGGTGGAAGGAAATACTGATATTAATATGCATGGATACAGGACTGTGAGGGTCACTGTGATTAGCATTTTCTCCTTTATCTGGTAATTTATAAGTGTTCATGTTGACCTGTTTATGTGCACACAGGCATTGTGTACTTTTCCACGCAGTCTGCCACATATTAACATAAAGTAACATTTAGTAGCTTTAATACTATTTCTACTAACTAGTGCATCTCCTTCATTACAACACTACAGCAGTGAGAAGTGTCAGTGAGACAGTGAGAAAAGTGTCATAGAAGGCGAGTTTACTGAATATAATCTTGAATGAGGATTTGCTGCAAAAATTAACAGTTGATAATGGATTTCATAACTTGTGAGTAGATGATATCATAATGAACACGGCTTAGTAATACCTGTTATAAGGCTTTTTGATGATACGAATGAGCCTTTTAACTAAAGAAGCACACTGTGAAGTTCATGTCACAGTTTTTTAGTGTCATTATTTTTTTCAAGAGTAAAGTTAAAATATTACCAAATTTTAGTTTCAGAGTTTTTTTTTTTTTTTTTTTTTTTAAAAAGGTCACTTTGATTTGTTGGTTGATTTGAGTAATTAGGTTGTTGCATTGTGTTTAATATATCGTTTAACAACCTGCAGGGTCATTATATTACTTTTGAATTTTTAATTTTGTACACGGTGAGCACAGTATCAGATTTTCACAACATGATTATCGTTGCCAAAAGGCTTTAACCTTGTTTATTGATTTGTCCCTTTTTTTGGGCAAATAAATTACACTGAAAATACAAGTGTAGGGAGGTGGAGAGAGTCTGTAACCACAACTGTATGAAATACGACAGGAAGAGCAATTACACCTGATGGATAGTAGGCAAGAACGGATATGATTTCAGAGGTGCTGGATTATTTGCATCAAATGTGTATTATTAACATGAAATCAGTTTACTGGGACATAACCTCGTAATATTTAAAGTCAATTTCATACAAGTACATGATAATTTTATGACATTTTTTTTTATGGCCAAATTAATAATTAATAAGGGATTAAACATCCTGCTCGGTGGTCTTAATCTTTTAGTTTATACATGAGTAACATCTCCAGACAGCCTGCAATCAGATTTTTTTAAAAAAATAACGGCAAAATATTTGCCTGCAGTGGGAATACACAGGTTAATACACTTTTTAAAAAAAATGTATTTATTTATTTTTTTTAAGGAAACTGTATTCAATGCTTTTAAAGACTTTTTTAAAAGACCTGCACATTTGGACAAGATTAAAAATTTAGGACAAATGAAAATGGAAATTATGTGACTATGCTCTGTGTGGAGCATCAAGGATTCCAGCAAACAAAAAAACAGGCCAAAACATAAAGTTAGTTATGTTAGTTAAACCCTAACCCTAAGTCAAAAATTGGGGTTTCTTTCATGAAACAGAAATGATGTAACTGTACTGAATAAACCTTTCTTTTACTTCAGTCACCGTCAAAGTCATGTCAAACTATTTTTCTATTCTTTCGGTTTTTATTTTCTTAGATTCCACACATGAACACACCCAGCAGTGATGTTGGGTGTGGGAGCTCAAATCAAACATACATATTACATGGAATGTAAACAGGGACTGCCCTCTTTGTCTCAAACAGGTTTCCTTCACACATCATCAACAGTAAAAGCTCATCTGTGAGTTGGACCTAAAGTCTGTTGTTTTAATGCATGACACACTGGTTCCTCACACTATTTTAAGCCATGCTTGTGCTGGAAACATGCGCAGCAACATACTCACATAAAGGGGTAAATACTTAATGACATCATATCCTATCTCAGCTGTTACACTGTTAAACTGAGGACATGGGTGCCTCTTGTGGCTGATGAGCATTAAGTGTCTTGTCTCTTTGATGGTATTTATGTGACCCATAACATATTCCCCTATACAGCTGAGTTTAAAAGTTATGTAAAATCCCTAACTTTGGCATCAGATGCTCTTTACACTGAGAAGCCAGAGGAATCAAAACAATCTGTGAGATGTACAGTAAATTACTACCTGACCAATGTTTACTGAACCCATCAGTATCAGTATTTGGCATATCAAACATGACAGTGACGATTCTGCAGTAATAGAAGCTCAAAGAGAAACTTCTGTATTTTTTTTTCTCAACCTGGACCCTATTTTCCCGTCTTTGTGTCTAAGAGAATAATGGAAACAACTGTTTTTGAAACTGGTGCAGTATTGAGCGAAAGCACTGAAGCCAGCAATAGCAAAACAGGCTGCAATGTGACCACTTGCACCCTGTCAATATACGTCCACTATAAGTGCCTGTTTTTGCCACTGACAGGCTCAGATTGTTATTGTAAGTATTTGACAACATTATGGAAAAGATCCTACAGATACATACATTTTTTTCCTTTAACTTTAGCTTCTTCAGGTCTGTTTGTTATTGTGTCTAGCCAAGTCTTGCTCAAGACGAAATCTTGCGAGTTGTCACAGGAAGACAACAACAAGCAGACTTCTTTGAAGAATTCTCTCCACAATGTCAGACACTAACAAGAACAACTAGAGCCTCTTAGTGACAAAAACAAGCACTTAGAGTGGACTACATTGAGGGTGCGCTATTGCCCTTAATGATTACATTGCAGCCTGTTCTGCCACTGCCAGCTGCAGTGGTCTCACTCAATACAGGACCAGTTAAAAAAATTGTTCTTCCAAAATAAGGTTGGAAAATACCCTTTTCCTCCTTTAACTGGTGGCAGAGGTGCTGAAAATGAAAAACTCATCTGGTGCTTACAGACAAATCCTCAGCAAACTATAGGGCCTTTTAAATCCTGATGTAATCTCCGTGCAGACTTGAACACATTGAACATCCAGAACATAAATAGTCCATCCTTTGGGGAGCTCAAATGTGCTCACAAGATTTAATGGCAGACTCGATGGGATTTTAATATTTGATCAAATGCTGGTGAAGAAAAATGTCACAGGGTCACCATTACATAAGTAAAAAAAAAATAGTTAATATTAATTTAATACTTATGGAAACAAAGCATTCATTTGAGAAAAAAAAAAGTTGTCATGTTCTCTGAATTACCGAGATTATTATCTTGGAATTATGAGAAACGTTTAAAAAAAAAAAAAATAAATAAATAAATCAGCTAATTTTACTGAATTAACAAGATAATAATCTTGTTAATTATGTTTTCTCCAAATTAATAAGCTTATTATCTTGCTAATTACTATTCTATTAAATGCATAATGTTTTAAGCAGCTTTTAAGAACTGAAAAATCCAGACGCCAAATAGATGACAAACAAACCAGATTACCTGAGCTAAGAATGTGATATATATCAGCTGATGTGAATTCATTCCATTAGCTGATAAATTATAAATGATTATTGCTATATAGTGAAGCACAGAAATGCTAAACATATATTTCATCAAATGGGGAAAAAAAGAAAAAAGAGAACGTTATCAAAAATGTGTACTTACATCATGGGTTGTCTAAATAAAATATATACTGGCCAATATATCATTATTGTGCTTTTAAACTATCGAATGTCAATATTGATACTGGCCTCAAAAATCCAGTATCTGTCAGGCCCGGCCAAAGGTAGGGATATTGTCCAAATTCACATTTATTATAAAATAAAATCAAGACCATTAAAAACTTTGATTGCACCTGAGCCTTTTCTCGAAGGTTTATATTTCAGCAAGTAGAGAATTATGTAATATTACCACCACACCACGCTGATGCAGTGTCTGCTGTGCTTCAAAGTCTTTGGACAGTGGACTGAATTTGGATGGCAAGGTTTGACGTTGCAACATAATACTGTTTACCAGCTCCTGTTTTGTTTGAACAATACATTTGTTAAGTGTATGAAAACACAGAAAAAACTTTAACACATTAAAATTAATAACGTTCATGCTGCTGTGCAGTTGATGCAGTTTGTTATTGATCATTCAACTGGTTTAATATTGTTGTCAATTAACAGTTTTCCCTGGTCTAAATTTTGACTCATTACTTACCTTCATTTCCAACACCTGAATGTGATTATCTACAATATAAACTGGATGTGTGTAAAAAAATCTTTTTTAAATCTTCACAGGTCCCTGACAGATTCCTGGAAGTTGCTGAGATTACACTGAGAGAGTTTTACATTTCAATTTCAGTGGGAAAGGATCGAGATCCGTCGTGGAAGAAAGCGATCTACAAAGTTATCTGTAAACTGGACAGTGACGTACCAGCTGAATTCAAAAGTCATCACGCTAGATGAGAACCAACCAGGAGACATCATGTGCCACAGTGGTTACCGTCACAATGTGGACTTACTCATGCCTTGATCAGCAAACTATTAGTTTCTGATGAAGAGCATGCGTCATTGTAAAACAGGTGACTGCATGTCTCCAATATGGCAGACTGATGTCTGAGTTTATCAACTGTCTGTTATTGTCGCATCATAAGGTTGTTTTGTCATATGTATTTTGCTATATAAATCACATTATGTAGCAATAACACATATTCTTATTGATTGAAATGTATTTTAGTCCAACACTGAACATTTTCTGATTTTTGGGAGACATTTTTCTCTAAGTAGTACAAAATAATGTCCACAGCACATGAGAAAAACATGTTTAATATTCAGCAGAGCTCATTATTACCAAGCTGTATTTATGTACAGGATATATAAAATGGAAATTAAATGAATTCAAAAATTGCTTAATTAGTACACGATGTCTGTTGTAGCAGTGGTTCTGTTTCTCTTCCATACTCACCATTCAGATCCATCCATCCACTTTCCATGTGACACACTGTGGCTGGTTCTCCTTCGCAAATCAAACAGGCCTTCATCATCCATTCTGTGTGCTTCGATCATAATGATCCTTGTTTCCTCTCGTTACTCCCGTAACAGCGTTGATAATCCAGAGGAAAATTTTCCATGAGTGAAAATCTTGGACCCCTTTGTTTCACAAGTGGACCCTTTGTAAATGTAAAATTTATATCAAAAACACCTGCTCCTTAATAACTGCAGTGTGCACATATGCATTTGTGCTCTCAACAGCCCATTCACTAAAAAACTGCTGGCACTGTACATTTCTGCAAACCACAAATATGTCATATTCGCATGTTTCATATGTATCATATTGTTTCTCAAGTGATGTCATATGTAAGCTGAATGTGGGCAAGACACCTGTCAAGCTGCAGACCACTGATTGAGACCAACAAACAACAAAACCAGTGATTTAGCGACCCATTGCTGCTTTTTCCAGCTGACTTTTAGGCAAGAATAATGGTTATTTTTTACTGAAGCATTGCTGCCTTTCCTACTGAGGCTGTGCCCCCCAAACCAGGCATTTCAGGCCAAAGCATGACCTTAAGCTCTAAGAAGAAGCTAGCTCGGTGTTGTTGTCCTCATATACCCTTAGCCATGCACAAATTTAACTTTGTAAGTGAGCAATCTAATGCAGGGTTGCAAACTGTTTATACTGTCCTGACGTAAACTGTAGTGATCTGTCTCACAGTTAACGGGAAAACAATAACAATATGGCAGCAGAGTGTACATCCCTGTCTATGTCCAGTGTTTCCCACAAACTGAATTAGTTGTGCTGGCCCGCCACAATATCAACACTGACCGCTATATCAATTTTCTTTTTTCTCTTTATTTACTACTAATACAGGTACTACTTTTAAAATGGGTACATTTAACTGCGTGCAGTACACTGATTCGCTCTGCCCCTCCTTGCCCCATTCTTGGGTTCTCTCTGTGTTTATCAGGCTACAAATGAGATAAGAATCAGCTAGCTAGTACAACCTGCAGTCCCTCCACCTCACTCACTGCTGCTTGGGGGCTACTTTGCTGGGAGGAAAGTGGGCGGCAGCCCTAGAGATGAGCCTCAAATTCAGCAAGTGCAAATCCCAGTGCCGGGGGTCACAGCAATGGGCAACGGCATAGCTGGGTCTAACCTGTGTAACAGCAGCAACAGAAAGTTTGCTGATCCAGCAGGGAGTTGGAGCGGTGTGGGATGAGCCCCCCGGCATCTGGGTCTTCACTGGCTGAATCTGAGTTGCTACAGGGCATGAAGATTGTCCACGGATAAATTTGCAGCCATTTCTGAGCTTTTTTTCAGAGTTTAATTGACTTGTCAGACAGATAAAAATAAAAGCATATCATTTGAGTTCTTTTTCAGTTAAATCAACATTATGGTAAATGGGCTCTGATGTGCATTAGTGATCACATATAATAATAATGAGCTGAATGTGGTACCAATAACTTTTTTGCATCTTTAGTCTGAATGTAATGTAATATAACAGCAAGATTAAAAATTTGTATTCAAATAAGACATAAAAATCAAATTACCATTTTTGTTTTTAAAAAGCCACTGTAGGCTTAATTCATTATTGAGGAAACCAGGCTTTAATCACTTGAACCCCAATGTCCCTAGTAAACTTTATCTCCTTAGTTGACAAATTTGTTATCTTCGTAAACAGTCTTTGACAATCCTGTGAACCTCTCAAACCTACAGGAGATAAACATTACAGACCACATCAACCACCACAGTGAGCTGGTCCTTTTCAGTTACATCACATTACAATTTCTTACACTCACATTCATTCAAGCCACAAGTTCAGGGAAAGAAAATGCTGCAAGAAGCACATTTGTCACAAAAAATACACTAGTCTGATTTTAAACTCTTAGGACTCTTAAAGATGGCAGCTTCTTTTTAGGTGCAATTATGTCACAGCATTGTATATTTAAAAGTTTAAATTATTTCTATATAAAAAAGGAGAAAATGGCTAACACACTACCATTAAGTGTAAAACTGGGGATTGGGATGTGATAAATTAGCATACAAAGTTTTACACTGAAATTTGCTTAGGTGTATGGAGTTGCTCCACATCACGGAAAGTTTATATTACCATTTATTCTCTCACTTCCATTCTCCTCACTTAACCATGCAGTGACAACATGTTACCAGTCTTCCTTAAAGGGTAAGTTTAATATTTTTCAACCTTGTTTAAATGGAGTCTGATGAGTTTGGCGATTTAGAGGCTGTTTTTGGTTAAAAAAAAATAATCTTACTCTTTAACAAAAAGGTCTATCTCTGTAGGGATCATTTCAGTAATGTTGTCAGACAGTGAGAATAATAATCTGAGCCTGTCAGTGGCAAAAACAAACACTTTCAGTGGACGTAAACTGACAGTGCGCAACTGCCCCAAGTGTTTACATTGCAGGCTGTTTTGCCGCTGCTGGCTGCAGCGCTCGCATTCAATACTGGGCCAGTTTAAAAAAACTGCTCCCATAAGTCACCTACAAACAAAAACATGGGATAATAGTGCTAGGTTAAAAATTACTGAACTTACCCTTTAAAAAAAATTCACATTGGCTAAACAAGTGAAGTCAGACAGATGTCAATAATTATTCTTCAGGCCATTGTTTAATTTCTAGCACATTCTCCTTCACTGTTTTGTGGGCAAACACACATCAGGCCTCTTGTTCATAAGGCTCTCCTGCAAGAAAGACTCCCCAGGTCACCATAAATTTGTGAAACTTTTATTGTTTTCAAGTATGCCTGGGCCGTGAAACAGTGCTACAGGTAAACAGTACAGGAAGCATGAAGAGTAAAAAACAGCAAGAAACATGACTTAATACAGAATGCATGACCAGAAGAAGCACAGAGTTATAAACTACAAATTGATCGGTGAGTAACCGTAGGGCCCGGTTAAAAATAATAAGAAAAAAACCTATACTGTATCCTCATCAATGAAACAACTAAAAAAATTGATACTATCGGTGATATCGTGACCTCGATGAGACTCTTGTTTCACCACAGGTAAGCTTCAGTGTTTTCACATTGTGGAAACCTGCGGAAAGAAAAAGAAATCATTGATTCACTGGCCAAAGACAGATTAGTTTGTGATCAAGTTATCTAAGAAAACTCTTTCCCAATAAATTTGTGCATTCAGACACTCCCATGTATACTGTATTTGCATCATTGTAGAAGATATTACAGGTATTTTTTAAAAAATATAGGCTTGCAATCAAACTTAGCAAAGTCACTTTTGAATTACTCAAAGCATTTTATTCACTATTTCCTGCATATAAGCTCAGAGAATGTTAGACAAGCCTTTTTAAGAAGCGGCTTGGTGAAACTGTTGATCCATAAAGTACATTTTCAATGGACATGCAATTAGAAAAGGTCCCAAACATCAAGTCATGAAAACTGTAATTACTATAAATTTAAATGTTGTAAATGTGACACAAATCACCATTTTTATTTCAAAACATTGATTTGATGACTAACTTTTAAAAGCCAGCAGTAACTACAGTAATCCTAATGACATCATAGAGAAGAGAAACATACACACCTTTCCATGAAGGGGAAAAGGGGGAGATACGATTATCTTCTTAGAAATACTTGGTACGGTTGAGAGCTCTTTGTGCCAGCTGTCCGCTCTCATCCGTTATTCTCTCCCAGTCTGTTTGACCCACCACAAAGCCGATAGCACGCTTTCGATCCGCTTCCTTCTGCTCTTCAAGATCAGCCCATCGAACCTTGACAGAACAACCAGGGTACTTTGTTATGACCAGGAAGAGGATGACAGAGCATCATCATCAAGACAAATCAGCTTCATTAAGTAAGGTTATACAACTTGGTGAGTTTCCAAACTGAAAAATAGCCCTGGAGTACCTGGATTTTGAGCATTCTGTATTTTCGTTGACAAACAAATACATTTAAGACGAGCAAAGCAACAGTTCTGTAGCACAGCATAGCGATTTACCCTTTTCTTTCCTGGTTGGGACAAACGTGTGGCATAGTCGTCTGGTAGCTGAAGGTAGTCCTCCAGGTCTGCCATGTCTTCACGCTTCCTCTTCCCACCGCTCCCCAGACCGTCCAACTTGTCTGTATAAATGGAAGATCACTATTCTGTCAGTCCCATGAAAACTCAAACCTTGTCATCCCAACATTAATTTGTCCATGAAAAGACAGACAGTCAATCAGCATTATCAGTTTTAGCAACGTCCTGCTTCTCATACAGTCACATACAATAACATCTGACAAGTTTAATCACAATAAACTCTAGAGGCGGTTCTCTTGGTCACTTTCCTCCCTCGATTGCCTGGTGTGGGATTCATAGAAAGTATGACCACATTCACGTTTTCTAGAGGTGTAATAATCCATTGATCTGGATTGATGTACGAAGTGAAAACACTTATTCATATCGTCAAGATTTAAGATTTGCCTTTATTCTTGAAATTCCAATGGCATGTCTGTGTTACTGTCAGAGAGCACCAGGCAGATAATGGTAAGAAGTCAAGAAAACGACGAAGAGGATACTTTCTCTCTTCTCAAGTAGGGATGGGCATTTTAAGTATTTCACACTCAAATAGAGCACTCACATTAAATTATTATACAGTACTCGCAAAAAAAGGTCCAAAATGAACATCCAAGCAAAAAATACATGCATGGCTGAGGGTTAACCTTCCTTTTTGCACTGCAGACTGTAGAGATATGATTGGCATGTTAAATGTTATATAGATTGCTCTGCACATTCATTTATTTTGTCAAAATCCTTCCAAACATCACTCTTATGACCTTAGATCGAGAAATGCCTGAAAACTCTGAATGTTATCTGCTGCTGTGCAGATCTATCATTTTGGCTACATGGAACTGTGCAGATATTCATAGATAGCCCATCACTGCATCCTATCCAAAAATGTAAACTTTAAATATAGAGCAGAGTCAAATTACGAATGGGTGGAGGAGTGTATGTGTTGTATTGTGTGAGTCTTTCTTTATGTGTGAGGGAGAGAGCCACAGGAGAGAGTGAGAAAACTGAAATGCTGAAGCAAGTCTAATGCTGTGGCTTAAAAAAAAATGACGTGACATTTACATTTATTTTAAATGTAATTTGTAATTTACACTTGATGGCTGCAATATGGTCATTTTATCTATCCCAAGTGGAACAAGCTGTGATACATTAAGTATATTGCCAACCCTTAAGCTGGATTTATACTTGTGCGTCAGCTCTATGCAGAGCCTACGCCATTGTGAGCATTTATACTTGTGCGGTGGTGTGTCTGTGACTCTGCAGTTACACCTCTAAAACACACATTAAACATGACTTAATAGTAACAGTTTCAAAGTTTCAAACACAAATCAGCTTCACTATAACTCGCAGCGTTCACAGACAAAACACTTTTTTTTGCTGGACACATTTTCCCCACAAATACAACAAGCTAACGTTATTAGCACAAGCCTATGGCATTTTACATTGTGTAAATTAGCCTAGCGGCTAGCGGACTTTTCCTCTACTCATCACAATTTATTGTTTCTTATCTGTGAAATTAAAGTAAACGGAAGCTTCGTTTCCACTGAGGGAAAAGGTTTCAGTTTACAAAAATAGACAGAAGGTATGCGCCGTGTAGACATTCCTGGGGTGCACTGCAGGCTACAGCGTAGGCTCTACGCAGAAGTATAAATCCCACTTTAGTGCACGGATACACACACAGGTATAAAACTACAAGGCACCATAAACATCATGAACAAAATGAATATAACAGAATAATAATAAGAATAAGAATAACAGAAAGGAGTACCTACCAAGTTTTGCCTCAGACGTGTCCATCTCCCATTTGCTTTTTGGAATGTAGCCCTATATTATATAAAGAAACACTGCAGTGGTTAAACATTTGGGTGATACAGGGAGAGGGAGAGAGACAGCAAGGGGAGGCTGAAAAGAGAGCAGACTGGTTTATCAAAAGACAACACAGGCGACTGACGGATGAGGACTTAACTAGTTAAGACACATAATGTAACAGTGGCATGCAAATATACTGCTCCTGCAAGTTGAGAGAAACTAATGTGTTCAGACTGAACTGTGTTTGTGGCTACATGTAAAAGAAAAGTAAGAATGGAGATCAGCTGTGCTCTGCTTTGGAGAACACAAACTCTGTTGCTACTTGGCAAACCTCCATCTTCTGTCAGAGGATAAAACAGCAAAAAGAGCACTTCAATCTCCTATTATGTAGTCTGCATGTGTGAGCTAATGATCTACACATTTTACATTACAAAGAAAGATGCCCCTCTGACTGAGTCTGCAGCTCTGCTGCTCAAACATGAATATCAGCTTTGTTAACAAATCATAAATATGTTGATGGTCCAAAAAGCACACTCGCTTTTCCAACAGCATCCCTCCGAATCCTCAGCTGTCAAATGACACTGATGCTATCTGACTGGCTAGTTAACAGCAAACTGCTAACAGTCCACTGCCAGCACTACCCAGTTCCTCAGTAAGGACTTTGTGGAACTTAAAATATATATTTAAAATGAGTGCAATTACACCTCGAAGGTTTGTTTCCCTTGGATGAAGTTATTCTGGATAGCTGCAAGCTCCAATTTTGAAACATCATGACCAGCATATGAATGTCTGGTACATCACTCAAAGAGCGACCTCTTTTTACTGCAGCTGAGATGATGTTAATTTAAGAAAAAAAAAAAGTTAATTATTTTATCAAAGACAATAAACCCAGGCAAAACCTTTGCCCCATATAATATATGACAGACAAAACAGCCTCTGCAACGAGTGATGAAATAAAATGAGTAAAGCTGATAATAGTTGCCTCCATGGCCCATCTCTGTCAAAATGTTATAATTAACATCATGTTTGATGGTTTCATCAGTCAAACAACAACACATTTAGGTCAGTTTATCTCTCTTTGACTTTAAGAATTCGAGGGACTTTTGTCCCTTCCAAGTCGCTGTTTTTCCTATCAACTTCTTTTTCTTTGTAAAGCCTTTTAGGTGTATAGGGATGGGAATTAAGAACCGGTTCTGTTTGAGAACCAGTTCTGAATTTTCTGATCCATCGGAATTGTTTGCCTCCAATTCCTTTTAATGATGCTGCCATGTTTTTCTGGCTGTTGTATGCTGTAAAACAATTATATCAAACTGGGCTTAAATTCTTGGAATGTCATGTATTTGACATTCTACACACAAGTGCCACTGCTTCTCAACTGAGCAGCACATCCATCACTGAGGGTAAATGTCTTGTTACAAAAACATTAACTCCAAGTAGGCAGGCCGAGCAGATTTCTCTGACCAAGAAAATCTAAATTAAAATGAATGCTGTACAAAAATTCTCTCATTTTATCTACACTGTGGTCAGACTCAGACGTAATAACAGAGAAAATTGATCAAGAATCAATGAGGTAATCGATAAAGAATCAGACTGATAAGCAAAAGCCATAATGAAATTGGTATCAAGAAAATCTTATCAATCTCCATCCCTATGGGTGATGACAAGACTTTCTAACATCTTTTTATTTCTTACTATATCAAGATAAATCTCCCCTGTCTCTTCAAGAAAAGGAACACTGGATATAAAAGTCTTTTCACAGACTAGATTATGAGGTAATTTGTTAAATTCCACATTAGATATGTATTCAAAAATGTTTTCATCTATTTATTTATTTATTTATTTTTGACATGAATTTGCTGTTGTGCTGATTATTTAATTATTTGCTTTGGTTCTCTTTTATTTGTAGAATGTAATTTACACCGGTCAAAACATATATGTTTTTACCCCTTTTAATTTTTGTGCAAAAATTTAAAAACTTTAACACGGGTGTTTTCAATTTTTCAGATTAGACCTCTGCTCAGGTTAAAGATGGGCGGCGCTTTGCTGTCACAGAAAGACAATCAAGCACAGTCTGTACACACCCATTCAGTCCTGACAGGAAGTCTAATCAGGTGCATGAAGTGAAAATACCTGTGTGGGTGGACACTGCGTGTGTAGGAGCTTTGAAGAAGTTGATTTTTTATTCAGTATGCGTTAGGTGCATACTGTAAAAAAACAAGCATTTTTTTGACTATTTTTTAAAGTGTGTAAAATTAAGATGAATATATCAGTACTGCTCAATTTGTTATGAGTATGACAAAAAGAAAACATATAGGATAGTGATGTGTTGCTGGTAGTTCGTCTTCCTGCAGCATCTGCTCAGATTTAATCTGAGTTAAGGCACACTGGATTCCTGTTTATTGTACAAACTGAAGAATGTTGATTAAAGTTAAAAAAAAGGAGGCATCCTGTTGCTTTAAAGGACAACAGACTCAAAGGTCTGTTCAGATTATTTATAAAAATATTACACACAAGACAAACAGCCTCTCTACAGACTTTACTGAAAAATAATCAGATTTAAAGTAGCTGTATGTGACATTCAGAGCACATCTGTGATTCAGAGTCTGAGCCAGGATTGTCTGCACACAGCTCTCAACATGGAGGTGTCTGAGCACTGTGGCTAGCAGCTAACGGTGCTTACAGCATGAACAGCGCTAACAATGACAACAGTGCTGACAGAGCTTACATTGTTGAAATGTGGGGTACTGGAGGGTGTTACGCATCTGCGATGACGACATTTGGCCACAGTGGGTCAGGACGGGTTTATCAGCGGTAACCACTGTATGAGGTCACTGCAGAGTGGCAGCTACTAGCTAGCCACTGGGATACACACAGGAACTCACATGCAAAAACACGCACGCACGGTCGGACTGTCGGACCGTAACAGAGAAAACAGAGGCTCTGATTTGTGATTTCATTCTCCACTCAGGAAACCATCAGTCCACTAAACATCCTAACACATTTAATAGTTGTTTGCTGCTATATTAATGCTCTGAATATCACATACAGAACCTTTAACAAAAAACAAAACTACATACAGACTGGAGTTCCAGCTTGTACTGCCAAGCAGCAGCTGCTGCATGCTCTGTCCACACTCTGTGCAGTTTAGCACCTCACAGTGCGCTTCTGACTAACATGACATCACTGCTGGATGTGGTCGCAACTGCAATAAACAATATCTGACTACATCCAACTTTGATGCCAGGTGTGGTAAAATTAATTGCTATTTTCAGCGGCAATACTGATGTACTGATACACGGACTCCAAGTATAATTTTGTTTTTTATGTTATAGAAATTAGAATAAAAGCAATTTGAGCATCATTGGTCTCTTTAAAGTATCATACTTAGCTCAGAGTAAATTAGCCAAAAGCCAACATATAGTGGCTTGAATAAAGTAGTGTACTATGCTATAAGGAAGATTAATTGAGACTTTTTGTTTCGTAAAAGTTGACTCCATAGTGTTGGTTTGTCCTGGGGACGCAAAACATTCACCACACTGAGGACCAGCAACAGCCTTATTAGATAAAGTGTTTGATGCTCCTTGATGTAGCTGTTCTAGAGATTTAAGCAAAGCTCTAAGTTGTAACCTTTAATTTCTTGTGACTGAAAAGAGACAGTCGTTAAAGGATTTGATTTTGCTGACTTGTAGCATGAATGTAAATATAGTATTTCTGCAAACAAAGAACACTGACTTTGTATTTACACATTCTGTATAATTGTGGTCCACTGTGGGACACAAAACTGGTTTCAGGAGAGCTTAATAAAAACTTCAGTACAGATACAGAGACACATATTGTGATATTTGAGGACTTCTCAAATCAGTGTGATGTCTGTAACTTTAATTTGTTGTAAATGTTTCTTGATTTTTCAAGATGTCAGGAAAAAATTACAACAAATGAAGAAATCAAAACTCTTTATAAAATCTAAATGAGGCGGTTGGAAAGTGTCATATGTCAAATGTCATTTGTTTCAATAATAAGAGTGGTTTGTTTTAAATAAAGAATCGGCGTCTACTGCTCTGATATTATTGAGAATTCAGACACCAGAGGTGCTAGAAAACTCTCACAAGGGCTTAAGGGGCATTTTTATAATTACCATTATTATTTAAACTATCTGGATGTGAGAACTAATGGTTTCAGCAATCACACCAGGCAGACTTAAAAGTCTGACCCATTGTGATTAATGTGCAGGGCCACAATGCAGCAGTTTTAGACCTGCAGTTCAGACAGTACGGTTTAAGGTTAGGGTGATTTCAGCTTCATGATCAACAGTACACGTTGGGAGACGACACGCATGCTCTGTGTGGAACTGCAGGCCTCAACTGGCTGAATGTAACAATAATCAAAGCAGCTCGATTTTAATTCATACACCCTAGAAACAATATTTTTTTCTGCACTTCAGCACTAAGTGCTAACCACGAAGGTACCACAAAATGTCTAAAAATTCAAAATGGACTTTTATAAAATTTTGTTTGAACAAACTACAGTCAAAGTGGTTTAGAAATATTAAGGCATATTTTAATAAACATGACAGATGGAAACAGCACAGTCAGTGCAGAGCTTGTGATTTTCAAACAAGAATGGTCTGATAAAACAATCTTCTATGTTACTAAGGCATTTTCATGTACCAGTCAATATTGTGCTACAGCTGTACCATACTAACAGATGCCACCTAATGGCACTAATGGGACCTTAATGGTCTGGTTGGACTGGCGCAAAAACTTTTTAAACCGGTTTGATATTAAGCAGCCGCTCCCAAGTGGAACATTATGAGACTGAGAGAGCCCATGAATGAGAGTGTAGCCACTCCGGTCCACTTGGTGGCAGTAACACTGCCTTGTCTCGTCTTATGACCCCAAAAAGTGCATGAACTTTTTAGCAAACAAACACAACGTGTGGTGTGCACATCTTCCCCCCTCCCACCATTACTGATATTTGAGCTCCTTCATGTTGTCATGCTCTCCTTACAGCTTACCAGACACTAGTGCAAACTCATAAATAAAGTATCTGGCTCTTAAGCTGCTAAATGCTTCGCTACGTTCACCAGCAAGTCGTCAGCTGCGCCTGATGTTTGCTGCTGAGCAGGTTGTGTGCAGTGTGTTACAGTGAAGTTGTGAGCTTGACAGCTAAACAATTGCTCACTATAACACTCCATGAAGCCAATGAGATCTATAGGTGTGGTTTATTACTGCGAGTAACCCCTTTCACATTGTTACATAGTTTTCCATTATTTGAGACATTGTTATTAGAAAAATATGTATTATAGCTGCTTTACGGTAAGGCAGATTTGTTGTTAGCTGTTTGATTATTATGCAGGCTTATTGTTTCAACTGTTTTTTTTCCCTTCTCATGAAAATGACTTTTCATGATCAGAAATTCATGAAACTTTGCCTGCCCCGCAAGTATAGTCCCAAGCTTTGTATACTCCATATGGGGAAATTTCCCCTGAGAGCGGTACCAAAAGAAACATTTAAACTTCCAAAATCTTTAACTAAGCATTGAGTGCTTGGCATTGAGTGGTGGATATTACAAAGTCCACCACTCTGATGTTATCAACACCAGTACAGGTAATTCAATTTTTTTTTTTTACTTTTTTTTTGTTTGTTTGTTTGTTTGTTCAAATTTCACCAGAACAGTTGTATGTGTTCAGAACTGGATAACTATATTATTTGCTTTGGGATTGTATAAAAATCAGAGTATCTCTGTAAACATTTTCCTTCTTTTCAGAGGGAAATATTTACGTCATCTTTGTAAAATTCATTTGGCAGATAAATTACGATTATTCATTCATTTCTTTTAAAATCCCAGGATTTTAGAAAGGACTGACAGAAAAAAACAGATAAGACATGTTTTCATGTTTTTTCAATGATGACTTTTTAGTTGACATTGAATTTCTGTCTTTTGTATTTTTGTTTTTGTCTTTCCATGAGTGAAAATCTGAACTTAGTATAATGGTTAAGTCTCATTCACAATAATGGAGGCCAAAGTTTGGGAACACTGTTCCTGGTGGTGGTACTACAGCAACAATATCAATTTCAAAAATTAAACTTTGTTTTAAAAAAAAAAACAACAACATTGATGTGAAGAAGAAAATTATTTCAAATTTCACTAACAAGGAAATCTGAGGAAAAAAAGGAAAAAACTAAACAGGAATCTTGCAACTGCTCCTTTAGTTAATGGACTGCTGCACCTATTAATTTATTTCTAAAATGATTCAGTACAGTGTTTGTCTAGCTCCCTTGTATTTTCTCTGTTCTGCTCTTCCTCGAAAACTTTATATTTACTACATAATAAATTGAATAACTGGACAAGCCTTATGTGGTAGATGGGAATACAAATAAGTGGAAATGATTCTGAAACTATGTGGCCATATATTTAAGCTTTCCGTGTCCTACCATATCACTCTCTTCTTCCTCCTCTCTCTTCTGCTCCTGGGGCTCATCATCGGGATTAAAGTCCTCCATTTCAACCTAATAACACAAGCACATGTTAGTGTCCAGACCTTTGAATCGCCCCACTCTGTGCTTCACTCTTTAAACCCCAGCAAAGCAAGTATGTTAGCACAGTTACACATCAGTATGGACTGAAAATGACGTTAAGTTCCCATGAATATGTTGGTTTCTTGGTGACTGTTTAAGGAAAATTGAATCCCTCTCCCCATGGAAATCTGTTAGAGTGGACACAATGTCAGACTAAAGATGGAAACTGAGTCTGTGCCAATTCTGTCAGAAATCAGGCAACTATAATTATAACTACAAGAACCGACAAGCTTTGAAGACCTCACCTCCTCTATAGCAGCATCCTGAAGCAGCGACCGGACGTCCAAGCGCACCATATGACGTGGCGAAGGCTCCCAGTTGTTGGCCATCTGCATATAAAATGCTCCATAAGAAATGTATTCTGTATGTAGGATCGTCAGTGAACATCTCTCTCATTACAAATGTTTCGGAGACAGTTATTTGGTATTACAGACCCTCGTTATATCCTTTTGTGTGCGCCCATGGACGTTTCTCTTCGCACAAGTCTGTGTGTCTGCGGTGATTTCAGCGAGGTACACCTTGAAATAAGGAAAACAAAACCTCTTTAGCACAGGGCAGACTGGAACAACACTTTCGATTCTGACACATTTGTGAACACTACTCACCTCAAAACCTTTTGTTTTAGCTGCGCTCCAGAACTGATCAAAATGTTTAACCCTGTCATTAATAGTGTCCAAAATGATAAAGGGGAAAAAGCCGTCATCCAGAGTTTTCTTGAACGTTTTCAGCATGCTGCTCCGGTACGTGTCCTCCATCTCCGGCTCGTACTCGTACTCAAGAACCTGCAAGACAGATTTTTTTATTGTATTACATTGTTTATACTGTTAACTGCTGCTGAATTTGGTTCCCAATTGCATACTTTTTAGCACCACTTTGGTATCGTTGCACGTCACACTCACCTTGGTTTTGACCCTTTTTCCCGTGTCTGGGTCTTTCTCAGTTTTCTCAACCTCCGTCATGAAATAGTCGTCCAAAACAAGAACTCTTGGAGGTGCGCCGCCACAATCAACTTCCTTATCCTAAATGCCAACAAGATTGAAAAGCAAAGTTCTCATGATTCAGTTTGTTTTGTTATTAAAAGGCATTGATAATTGTCATGTTAAAAAACATCTTCTTGGGAAGGTCTGTGAGTATTTATTTTGCTGGTATGACTCCACTCACCCGTATGAGCTTTGCAACATGGCTTTTTCCACTTCCTGGAAGGCCTCTCATGATGATGACAATCTGTTAAAATAAATCACTTAAATTAGTATTCAGTATAATACAACTTACAGTGTGATACTGTCACATCAGGAAACACTGCGGCAGTTATTAGTACCCTTTCAGGTCGAGATGATCTGCCAGGTGGTTTGAGGATATCGTCAATATTCTTGATTTCTGGTTTCTTCTCGACTCGTGGAGGCGGCTGAGGTGGAGGCGGAAGGGCAGGTGCAGGGGGAGGCCCTCTGTCGTCTTGGTAACTTCTCCTGTCTACTGTGTGATATTGATTGCAGTTAAAGCATTTCTCTGAATGGCACTATTTCCCCACGATAGATAAACTTTTAATAACTGAGAAATAAATTTGTGATTTAAAGCCCAGTCCAGACCATAGAAACAGAATAAGAGTAGAATGGACATTCCCTTCAAATCAACATAAGAGCCATTTATTACCTCCGCCAAGGAGGTTATGTTTTCGCTCGCGTTTGTTTTGTTTGTTTGTTTGTCTGCAAAATAACTCAAAAAGTTATGAACTGATTTTGATGAAATTTTCAGGAAAGGTGGATAATGGGACAAGAAACAGATGATAAAATTTTGGTGGTGATCGGTTGAAGCAAAGTGGATAAAATAATAAATTAAATCTATGGTCTGACAGCCTCAGCAGCAATTAAGACGGTGAAAATAGTGCCATCTGGTGGCTGGAAAGCACGTCTTGTTCTACTTGCTAAATACTGTTGTAATTCTAAAGTTGAAATTAATGTTCTGTGTTGGAAAAAAGAAAGTGAAAAATATATAAAAAAAACCCAATATATTCTGTGTTGGTACAAAATAAAAACGAAATAAATACACCAGTGTCTCCATGGTGAAGGCATATATAACCTAACCAATAATGATAGTGATGCAAATAACCTAATTGTGATGCAGGCTGCAAAATCTGATGCAGAGGAGGAGGGAATATCACTTACTTGGCGGAGGTCTTTTCTAGTATGTACATTTTTCTTGTGCCAAGATACGTTTTCAAATCAAACAAGCAGTGGCCAACTCCAGACATACCTCATTCAAACTCCACAGAAACAAAATAAAAGTCACCAAAACCAGCTTACTTAGTGTTCGTAGTCACCTAGCTAATTAGTCCACTGTTTCACCAATCACCAACTGTTATCTAGTCAGTAACTTCACTGAGTTAGATGTTAAAAAATGCCGATCAGCATGCTGTTTATCCCTGCAGTCTCTCTCTGCCTCTTACTGAGCAGCGGCTCTCACTCGTTCTTTGAAGGCAGCTACAGTATATCACGTTTCAACAACCAGGCAATTAAAGGCAACAAAAGAAAAAGGGAAATAACATTTCAACGAGTAATGCATTATTTGAAAAAATAACTAAATAACAGTGGGCCAAAAGGGAGTTCTTAAACTAGTAAGTCTGATACAATTAATGGCCCCACTGACGCCACTCGCCATTGACTTTTGCACTAGTCAAATGACCACAACAAACAGCTCAATGTCCTCCCTTCTCATTTTATTTCTATGGTTCAGACCAAAGATCTGCAACAAGATAAGTCTAAACTTACGACAACTTGCAGTTTATACTAGTGCAACTAGACAAAACAGTGTATCATCTCCATAGCAGCGATTCTACAGTACAGGCCAAAAGTTTGGACACACCTTCTCATTCAATGCGTTTTCTTTATTTTCATGACTATTTACATTGTAGATTCTCACTGAAGGCATCAAAACTATGAATGAACACATGTGGAGTTATGTACTTAACAAAAAAAGGTGAAATAACTGAAAACATGTTTTATATTCTAGTTTCTTCAAAATAGCCACCCTTTGCTCTGATTACTGCTTTGCACACTCTTGGCATTCTCTCCATGAGCTTCAAGAGGTAGTCACCTGAAATGGTTTTCCAACAGTCTTGAAGGAGTTCCCAGAGGTGTTTAGCACTTGTTGGCCCCTTTGCCTTCACTCTGCGGTCCAGCTCACCCCAAACCATCTCGATTGGGTTCAGGTCCGGTGACTGTGGAGGCCAGGTCATCTGCCGCAGCACTCCATCACTCTCCTTCTTGGTCAAATAGCCCTTACACAGCCTGGAGGTGTGTTTGGGGTCATTGTCCTGTTGAAAAATAAATTATCGTCCAACTAAACGCAAACCGGATGGGATGGCATGTCGCTGCAGGATGCTGTGGTAGCCATGCTGGTTCAGTGTGCCTTCAATTTTGAATAAATCCCCAACAGTGTCACCAGCAAAACACCCCCACACCATCACACCTCCTCCTCCATGCTTCACAGTGGGAACCAGGCATGTGGAATCCATCCGTTCACCTTTTCTGTGTCTCACAAAGACACGGCGGTTGGAACCAAAGATCTCAAATTTGGACTCATCAGACCAAAGCACAGATTTCCACTGGTCTAATGTCCATTCCTTGTGTTTCTTGGCCCAAACAAATCTCTTCTGCTTGTTGCCTCTCCTTAGCAGTGGTTTCCTAGCAGCTATTTGACCATGAAGGCCTGATTGGCGCAGTCTCCTCTTAACAGTTGTTCTAGAGATGGGTCTGCTGCTAGAACTCTGTGTGGCATTCATCTGGTCTCTGATCTGAGCTGCTGTTAACTTGCAATTTCTGAGGCTGGTGACTCGGATAAACTTATCCTCAGAAGCAGAGGTGACTCTTGGTCTTCCTTTCCTGGGTCGGTCCTCATGTGTGCCAGTTTCGTTGTAGCGCTTGATGGTTTTTGCGACTCCACTTGGGGACACATTTAAAGTTTTTGCAATTTTCCGGACTGACTGACCTTCATTTCTTAAAGTAATGATGGCCACTCATTTTTCTTTAGTTAGCTGATTGGTTCTTGCCATAATATGAATTTTAACAGTTGTCCAATAGGGCTGTCGGCTGTGTATTAACCTGACTTCTGCACAACACAACTGATGGTCCCAACCCCATTGATAAAGCAAGAAATTCCACTAATTAACCCTGATAAGGCACACCTGTGAAGTGGAAACCATTTCAGGTGACTACCTCTTGAAGCTTATCGAGAGAATGCCAATCAATGGGGTTGGGACCATCAGTTGTGTTGTGCAGAAGTCAGGTTAATACACAGCCGACAGCCCTATTGGACAACTGTTAAAATTCATATTATGGCAAGAACCAATCAGCTAACTAAAGAAAAATGAGTGGCCATCATTACTTTAAGAAATGAAGGTCAGTCAGTCCGGAAAATTGCAAAAACTTTAAATGTGTCCCCAAGTGGAGTCGCAAAAACCATCAAGCGCTACAACGAAACTGGCACACATGAGGACTGACCCAGGAAAGGAAGACCAAGAGTCACCTCTGCTTCTGAGGATAAGTTTATCCGAGTCACCAGCCTCAGAAATTGCAAGTTAACAGCAGCTCAGATCAGAGACCAGATGAATGCCACACAGAGTTCTAGCAGCAGACCCATCTCTAGAACAACTGTTAAGAGGAGACTGCGCCAATCAGGCCTTCATGGTCAAATAGCTGCTAG